>NW_022196913.1:26493365-26530258 GCF_008632895.1 Mastomys coucha
GGAGCTACTGAATGTAGCCGCTTCCACAACGCTGCATTACTGTCCAGGCTTTGGGGAGGGAGACCACAGGAGGGCCTCTCTAAAGCTGATGGTCCTGAGTGCTATAAGCAGACTGAGCAAGTCATGAGGAGAAAGTTTGCAAGCCGCACTCTTCCAGCTGCCTCTCTATCAGTTCTGCCTTAAGATCCTGCCTAGACTCCTCTTGAGAGTACTTACTGTTATTTGCTGGGAATGTAAACAAAATAAACCCTTTCTTCACCAAGTTGCTTTTGGACATGATGTTTTATCACAGCAGTAGAAACTCTAACCAAGACAACACATCCAGAACTATTCCTGGAGATGAACGGACAGAGAATAGGACATGTATATTGCAAAATAAAATTGAAAATGTAGACCAGACATATTCCTCTGCCCTTGGGGCACTCTAGCACAATTGCTAACCAGCCACAATGAAAGGGAGGAAGCTTGTCCAGGGAGGTGAGTTTACTGGGTCTCTGCCACACTGAGTGCGTGTTGGCAGAGTAGGGGGAGAGAATAGGAGAGGGCCTCCTCAGAGATGGTTTTCAGGGTTACAGCTCCTCTTTATGGGTGGGGAAGTGAAACGGCTCTTCTAGATGATACTCAATGAAACTGCTCCCTTCGTCAATGTTCCAGTAAAACAGTGAAAGGCTGGAGAATCTTAGAATTTAAAATGAGGGCATTTAATAGAAATGTATGTATAATGTGTAACCTTTACTTAAAGAAGGCATAGGAAGTCTCTGTGAGCCAGGAATGTGGACTGGTCAGTTCCAGGAACAGGATAGCGGTCAGCCATTGAGAAGATAGCATTGACCAAACCCCAGGATATTGGTCATCTAATTAGTCCTAGGAGCGGTCAGCCATTAAGAAGATAGCGTTGACCAAACCACATTCCTCTAGCCAATGAGTGTGCAGGATGACTTCCTTGTGACCTGACTCAGCTAGGTAGTGGGTTCCTTTGGAATTTTCTATTGTTCTCTTGTTATGTTTCCCTGGTAACCCTTTCACCCCCCTAGTTTGTGGTTTTTCCCTTTAAATACCACTTACTCCTTGTGCTCATGGTCGAACCCATCTGGCCTGCCAGGCTATAAGTTTGACCCCAGATCTGGAATAAACCTCATGTGGTTGCAGCAAGATCATCTCTCGTGAGTTATTGGGTGGTTGTGTTATCCTGAGATTTGAGTGAGGGTCTCCCCAGCTATGGGGGTCTTTCCACAGCAGCTCTCTTTATTCAGGAGTATGTAGTCCTCTGACCCCTACATCTGTCCTTCTTGGGGAAGTATCATAACCTCTTGGCCAAATTCCAGGTTTAAGCACCTGGGATCCCTCTTCATGCAAGTAAAGTGTCCCTAGAACTTCAACCCCAAACAGTAATGTACACTGTCCTTGGAAACTCCTACCAATGGGTACTTAAACCTAGAATAGGGAGGGAGTGATCTTTACTCCTACTAGTCTCAAGATAAAATTTTCAAGAATTCTAGAGGCTTCTCAACCTCGCTCTTATGGCAGGCCTGTTCTCCCTGGTCCAGTTGCCCCACACAGACAGATGACTCATTTAGAAGAAAAACATACTTTACCAAAATTGTTGAAAGAAGAAGCATAAAACCCTGAAACTCTGGTTGAGCATGATGGCACATGGTTTTAATCTCAGCAGTCTTCAGGCAGAGACAGATGGATGTCTGTGAGTTCAAAGCCAGCTTGGTTTATGTAGTGAGATCCACACAGCATGGTGAGAAACAAAATACAAAACAAAGAACATTTTTAGAAATAGGAAGCTTCTTTTTATTGAATAAGTTTAATATTTATACACAAATGTTACTGCACTCAAGATATGAAAATAAATTCTGAAGTCAAAAGAATTTTGCTATTAGAGCTTCCAAACATTTATTCAGGAAAAAGGCCAACACTATACAAGGCTTCACCTTGACATGAAAAGAGAAGACCTCCAAATGTTTTTGCTAGAGCCAACACACAGTCAAACAAAGATCTGAAAAAGAAACCATTGGAAAACAAAAACCACTATTAAACTACACTCAAGAAAGCATATACAACATTTACAAATTATGTGTGAGTAAATAAGAACCCCTGGTCTACACCTTGATAGTCTAGCATGCTTCAACATGTCTCATTACTGAAGTGGATTATAGTTGATTAAATCCAGTGATATGATTAATCTTATAAAGACACAAAAACATTTATTTTACTAGGGTCATAAGTGTACTTGATATTTTTGTCTTTTTCTTTTTTTCTTTGTTGGTTTCTTTCTTTTTCTTTTCATTTTTAATTTATTTTACATCCCAATCACAGCCCCTCCCTCCTCTCCTCCCAGTCCTGTCCTTACAAATCCCTCCTCTATCCCCTCTTCCTTGATATAAGGGAAGCACCTCCCCTTGCCTACAATCCTACCCTGGGGCATCTAGTCCCAGCATGACAAGGCACATCCTCCTCCACTGAGGCAGAATTAGGCAGTCCAGGTAGGGGGAAGAGAATCCAATGGTAGAGAAAAGAGACTGAGAGAGCCCCCACTCCACTTGTTAGGAGACCCACATCAAGACCAACTGCATATTTGCTGCAAATGTATAGGGAGTCTAGGTCCAGATCCTGCATGTTTCTTGGTTTGGTGGTACAAGCTCTACAAGTTCACATGGTGCCAGATTAGTTAACTCTGTGGGTCGTTTTGTGGCATCCTTGACCTCTCCAACTTGTTTACTTCTATCCTTTACTCTTCCACAAGACTCCCCAGGCTCTGCTCAATGTTTGGCTATAGGTCTCTGTCTCTGCCTCCATCCACTGTTGAGTGAGGCCTCTCAGAAGACAGTTATGCTAGATTCCTGTCTGCAATCATTGCAGACTATCATTAATAGTGGCTTTCTCACATGGGATGGGCCTCAAGTTGGGGCAGTCATTGATTGGTTGTTCCTTCAGTCTCTGCTCCATCTTTATCCTTGCACATCTTATAGTCAAGAAAAATTTTGGTTTGAAGATTTTGTGGGTAGATTGATGTTCTGCTCCCTCCTCTGGAGGTCCTGCCTGGCTACAGGAGGTAGCCACTTCAGTCTTTGGTAGGAATCTCAGCTAGGGTCACCCCCATAGAGTGCTGGTATCCTCTTCAATCTCTCCAGTCCCAGGCCTCCACCTATTCACCAGAGATATGCCTGCCCCATACCCTCCTACCTCCAACTGATTTTCATTCTTACTCCCAGGCCTCTCCTACCTATCCTCTCCCCACACTTGATGTCCCCTCCTCACCTACTCTCCTAACCACTTCCTTCTTTCCATCTACCTATTTCGTTACCTTTCTGAGTGAGATTCATGTATCCTCCCTTGGGACCCCCTAATTACCTAGTTTCTTTGGTCCTATGGATTGTAGCATGGTTGTCTTGCACTTTATGGTTAGGGTTCACTTATAAGTGAGTACATACCATATGTGTATTTCTGGCTCTGGGTTACCATACTCAGGAAGATATTCTATCCATTTGCCTCTAAAATCCATAATGTCTTCATTTTTAATAGATCAATACTATTCCATTGTGTAGATGTTCCACATTTTCTTTATCATTCTTCAGTTGAGGGATATCTAAATTGTTTCAAGTTTCAGCTAAATAAAACTGCTATGAATATAATTCAGCAAGTTTTCCTGTGGAGTAGTGGGACATCTTTTGTGTATATGCCCAAGAGTGGTTGGTATAGCTGGGTCTTGAGGCAGTGAATGCAAAGCATGTTCCCAGTGGTGAAGAAGGCTTGAGTGACTTTTATAGCAATGAGTTCTGAGGTCCTCCTGACCTTTATCCTCCCTAGCAGGGAAGGATCCTTGTTGGTGTGGAGTCTGTCTGTAAGATCTGAGTAGACAGGGAGATCTCAAAAAAACACTGGGAGGCCAGGAATTTCCCTTATAAGATAAGCTCAGGAACTTTGGGAAGGTAGTAGAACTCTCCAGAAGGGAAAGGCTAATTAACATTCCTCAGATCACCGGGTGGACCTTTGCCCACCTTCCACTTCAGACAAGGGAAGTCCTTGCCACCTCATTCCCTAAAGGCCAGTCAGTTTAAAAAGTCACACTGTTCTAACAACCACATTGTGTCTAATGGCTGCTGCCCTGAAAATTGTATACAAGTTCATTGAACAAGCTGTGCGGGGTCACCTCCTTTCTTTAGGGTCTGGGACAGCCCCAGTGGACTGGAATAAAAATCCTCATGCTCTTTGCATTGATCAGGCTCCATGTGATTCACTCAGGGGGTCTCCGGTAAGCTAAGGCTCAACAGGGTCTTAAATTTGGTGCATTGGCTGGGAATCGACTCCTTGTGGGAACACACTGGAGCCATGAATCAGAGGTCTGGAGTTTTTACCGCGGTTTCTATTTGTCTTTCTGTTTGTCAAAGTCTGAGTCTGTAAAAGGGAGGCTCAGAGAGCCTACAGTGTCTGGTGTGGTCAAGTGCGATGGGCAGATGTGCCTTAACATCGTGACCTCGGGGAACTGAAGGACGATTCAGGTCCCCCTGGAGGGAGCAGGGAAGGCTTTGTTCCTTCTGGAAATGGCAAGACAATATCGGTGGGAGTCTTGCTATAACCTGGTTTATCTGGCCTCTGCTGTGTGCAGAAGCACCTAGTTTGTTTTGGTGTGGCTGGCAGGCCGAGCAACTCTGTTATCTGGCTTTGTTATCTGTGTGTGCAGGAGCACCTGGCATCTCTAATTGGGCCCATGGAAGGGGTGAACTGTGTGTTGTCTTTCTCTGTGTTCATGGGCCTGGACACCCACCCATGGCAAGGTCGAGCAGTTTGTGTGGTAATTGTTTTTCTCTGTGTTTCTTGGTATCTTGTTCTATGTTCTTGGACTTAGACTGATGACATTTTTTTTGGACATCAGATAGACTGAAAGACAAGTTATTTACTCTCTGTTTCTCTGAATGAACCATTTGTAGGGACCTTTGACTTGCAGGTGATCAAAAGCAATAGAGGAGAGAGTCTTCAGGCCAGGATCCTTAGAGCACCTGGACCAAGGGCCCTATGTAGTTAACTAGAAAAATCTAGTGGAGGACCTCCCTCTTCCCTCGTAGATGAAAGCTAAAAGCCTTTCTTTCCCAAGACCCACCCCACAGGTTCCAGGTGTCAGGAAGAAAGAAGCATGGGAGGAGAGATCAGGATCTGAGAAACTTCTGATCCTCCAAGACATGGGGGCACCATCGATTGGCCAGGCTGTAGTTGATGGTGGGTTTCCCCTGATTAGACCTGACTATGACTTCAGAAGGTAAGGGGTACCACTTGAAGGGGCCAGGTTCAATTTCAATTTGGCAGGTCTCATGGCAACCTACAATTTTGGTCAAGGTATGTGAGGTTAGACAGGGATCAGATGAGCCACCTGCTCCCTTTCCAGAGCGACTCATGGAGGCATTCCATCAGTATACACCCTATGACTCCAGCAGCAAGGAGCACAAATATGGCTTTTATAGACCAGGCTAGTAGAAATATCAAGAAAAAGCTTCAGAGACTAGAGGAACTACAGGATAAGTTGTTGAGGGATTTAGTGCAGGTTCCTGAGAAAGTCTACCATAACAGGGAGACAGAGGAGGAGAAGGGGCAGAGAAAGAGAAAGAAAGAAGATGAAAGGGAGATGGAAAAAGAAAAAGAAAGAAGGAAAGAAAGAAAGAAAGAGAGAAAAGTGTCAGGGAAGGAATCTACAGAGAGCTTAGAGCCCAAGCCTCCCGGGTGTCTGGGCACCAATATCCAATGTTAACGGAGGCTCAGGACAGAATCAGGCCCCACATTACCAGGCTCGTAGAACTAGGGATCCTCTGGAAGTGTCAATCAGCTTGGACTACTCCACTTCTGCCTTTGAAGAAAACTGGGGCCCAAGACTAAGAAGAATTGGGATACAAAGCCTTAGCCAAGAAGGCCCAAATCTGCCAGAGAAAAGTAAGTTATCTGGGCTACCTGCTGAAAGACAGCCGGCATTGGCTCTCTAATGCTCCAAAGGGGACCATCCTGCACATCCCTCCTCCACAGAGCCCCAAATAGGTACGGGAATTCCTGGACATGGTCGAGTTCTGCTAGCTATGGATTCCAGAGTTTGCTGAATTGGCTGCCTCCCTCTACCCCTGTCTAAAAACAGACAGCCCTTCGGTTGAGGTGAAGAAGAGCTTTTGATGTGATTAAGCAGGCTTTACTGGAGGTCCCTGCTCTAGGACTGCCTGATGCCAGCAGACCATTCTACCTTTATGTAGTAGAAAACAGAGAGATAGCTAAGGGAGTGCTCACTCAGAGGCTGGGCCCCTGGAAGCGACCAGTTGCTTATCAGTAAAGAATTTAGACTCTGTTGCTGCTGGGTGGTCTACTTGTCTACTGATAGTGGCAGCAGTGGTGGTTTTAATTAAAGATGTTGATAAATTGAGTCTGGGGCAAAATCTAACTGTGACAGCTCCCCATGCCTTGGAGAGCATTGTTTGCCAGCCCTTGGATTGATGGCTGACCAACACCCTCATGACTCATTATCAGACTGTTGCTAAACTCAGATTGGGTGACCTTCACGTCACTAGTGGCCATCAACCTGGCCACTCTGTTACCTGACCCTGACTTTAATCTGACAGCTCATGACTGTCAGCAGATTCTAGCTGAGAACCAGGGATAGGAAAAGGACCTGTTGATCAGCTTCTTCCCAATGCAGAGGTGACCTGGTTCACTGATGGCAGCAGCTACCTGGTAGAGAGACAATGCAAGGCAGGAGCCACCATTGTGAACAGGTTCCAGTGGTCTGGGCAGAACCATTTCATCCTAGAACATCAGCCTAAAAGGCAGAGTTGATAGCTCTGACCAAAGCCTTGGACCTTGGGGCAGGCAAAAAGATCAACGTCTACATGGACAGCAGGTATGTCCTTTCCACGAGGCTATATACCAAGAGAGATGACTACTCACATCAGTGGGGAAAGAAAAAAACAAGCAGGAAATCTTAGATCTAATGAAGCAAGCAACTGTGAGTATTATTCATTGCCCAAGACATCAGAAGGGAAGAGACTCAGTGTCCCTGACCAGGCAGATCAAGTGGCTATACAGGAGCCTATCCTGGTTATGGTTCTGCAAGAGACATCCACTGGGAATTGGGATTGGACTAAGATATGGCCTCACCTAGAACATACTGAAGAAAAAAAGGACTCAGATTGCTAGCCACCCTACCAACTATTACTAAGAGAAGGTAGGACAATGGTGTACACAAGAAGGGAGAATTATACTCCCCAGAAAGTAAGCAAATGGATTACTGGGCCAAAAGCACAGATGGACTCATTTAGGGTACAGAAAGCTTGTCCAAGCAGTTAAAAGACCTAATATGTGTGTATATATGTGTGTGTGTGTGTGTGTGTGTATACACATATATATGTGTGTGTATATATATGTATATATGTATGTATATATATGTATACACATATATATATATACACACACATATATATGTGTATATATATATATATATGTATACACCTCAGGGTCTGAGCCAGAATTAGCTTATACAGTAGAACAGCATAAGCTAATGTTTATGCAGCCAAGAGTAAACAGGGCAAAAGACCTAGGGGAGAACAGCCTGGAGTTTATTGGTAGGTCAATTTTACAGAAGTTAAGCCAGGAAAATATGGTTACAAATACCTTCTAGTGTTTGTAGATGTTTTCCCTGGATGGGTTGAGATATTCCCTACCAAGCAGGAAACAGCTACAATGGTAGCTAAGGGGATATTAGAAGAAAATTTTCTCGAGATTCAGAGTGCCCAAGGTAATTGGATTGGCCAATGGCCCAGCTTTTGTCTCTTAAGGTAAGTCAGGGATTGTCAGAGATATTGGGGACTAATTGGAAGCCCCATTGTGCATACTGTCCCCAGAGCTCAGAGCAGGTAAAGAGACCTTGATAAATTGACCTTGCAGACTGTCTCAGACTGGTTGGTGCCCCTCCCCTTGGCCCTGAACACCCCCTACCATCTTAACCTGACCCCTTTGAGATCCTGCATGGGATACCCACTCCCTTGACTCCTGCTCTTGGTAACCCCAGGGTGACTTTTCAGGCTTACAAGGATCTTATTGCTCAATAGCAAGCTTTTCAGACCAGCCACTTGGAATTGCGACCTAAAGTTAGTGCCCTGTATAATGCAGGTACCCCAGAGATTCCACATAAGTACCAAGTTGGAGATTGGATATATGTTAAGAAATGTGCTGAATACTCAGAAGCAAAGTGGAGAGGGCCGTTCCTGATGCTGTTGACCTCCCCGACCTCCATTAAAGTCGATGGAGTGACTGCCTGGGTTCACATCAGATCAGCACCTATACCTGACACCAACTAGATAGCAGCCAGACACCCAAGCAACCACTTCTGCAAGGCCAGAGGAACCACGAGATGGCTATGGTGTATTTTCCACCTCTGAGCCTCGGCAGCCCACATACCCTACCAAAGTGACTTGGCAGGTGCTCTCAGGCACTGGTGATGTACCAAAGTTGTATACCCAAGTTATATCTGGTGGCTGGACCCTGTCTTTGATTTCTGTGATTTAGCAGTGGGCCTTGACTTTTGGGGTGTCGCTGCCCTGGAGACACAGGGAGAGGGATTGCCTGAGTGTGGGGGACGAGGGACTTGTGTATCTAAACCATGTCCCAGAAGTGACCTTAGAGGGTGGGGATTAGGGTTCAGACTCCCAAAATTGAAGTGTCCTGTGAGAAACCCTCATATATATGTGTCCCCAAAATGGGAGAAGGCAGCAGCAGGCCCATCAATGTTAGGGGGCCAACCATTTCTTCTATACTTCCACAGGGTATGAAACATCAGGAAGCACATACTAGAGATCATTCCAGGGACAGTTAAAAATTCAGTGGCCAAGATGAGAGAAGGGTTAACCAAGTGTAAGAGAGAGAGCAAAGTCAGGGCTGTTTGGAGTCTTGGTTTAACAGCTCCCCCTGGTTTACTACCTTTATTTCTGCATTGTTAGGACCCCTGATCATTTTGTTCCTGCTTCTGACTTTTGGCCTTTATATTCTAAATCACTTAGAAAGTACAGAGGACCAGGAATATGCATTTCTGCATTGTTAGGACTCCTGATCATTTTGTTCCTGCTTCTGACCTTTGGCCTTTATATTCTAAACCACTTAGAAAGTACAGAGGACCAGGAATATGAGCTGCAGACCTATCCACAATAGCATCAAGATTGAAGCATGCTCAAAGGAAAGGGGGAAAAGTAAGATCCAAGTAGACAGGGACATCTCAGAAAAACACAGTCACATAAGCCACTTGCACAGTGTTCATGAGTGAGACCCATGGAGGTGGGGACTGGACATAGGCGCTGGGGTCCCAGGTACTGTTTAATGAACAAAGAAGGAAACAATCACTTTGGAAGACTTTGAACCATCGTGGGCATAAATAGATCAAGGGAAAGAACAGGACATTGCTTTTTCTGTGCCTATAAAGCAGGTTCCCTTCTGCTGCATGGCTCTGGAGTTTAGTGAAGGTTAAGAGAGACATGGAATCTGGCTGCTGTTCCTATCTTGACTGCATACCCTTCTGTTAATTAAATTTAAGACTATTCCTTCAAGAATTATTTCAACAGTTTGTTACATAAGGTAATTAATTTTTAATTAAGTCTGAAACACTGTAAAACAAAACTGTAGTAATTGTGGAGGGAGAGAGTTATACTTCAGGGACTAATTTTCTGCACAGGGCTTCCTTCTCTTCCACACTGAGAACTGCAAACAAGAACTTTTTAAACCCAGAAGCTTCAAATACAGCCCTGCAGGGCTCAACTGGCCTGAGGATAACCCAGGCCATCTCTTTTGCTGCAACTGCTGTAGTGAGCAAGCCTTAACACTCTTTGATGTTGCTCCCTCAAAAGCACATAAGCTGGTTTTGTTTGTAAGGCATAGGGCTTGCTGAGCCTGATCTCCAAAGGTATGTACCACAGCTAGAGAGATGGCTAAGCACTAGGCTTCCCCACTTAGGAGCCAGTACTTTTGGGGAGCTCAGGTGGGGAGGGGTGGCCTTTGCATGTGTTCCTTCTTTTCCTTTGTGGGAGAATAAGTGATTCAAGAGCTTCTATGGTTTCTTGGGGAGACATAAACCAAAAACATCTCTCTTCTCCAGGCCTCTGCTCTCACCTGTACTGTGACTGACAGGATGATTACTTTTCACAGAATCTTCATTGTGTTTCTTACATAGGGACAAACTTGACCTTTACCCATTAAGTTCTTATTTCCTCAAGTTCTTCCTTCTCTCCTTCCTAACCTTCCTCTTTCTCCCCCTGTCTTTTTTCCTCTGTACATGTTTTTTTTTCTGCACTCATTCTAATCATATACAAGAACAAGCATCTCAGTCAACATCATCAATATATACTAGATGAACAGAACAAAAACTATTACCTATTAGATTGAATTATAGTTCTCTTTTGGAGGGCACAGGTTATAAGATAATATAATCCACTAAAAATCAGATTGTTTTATGAAGCATTAATCATGAGTGCCAATTTATTTGAGAAAACTGTGTCTGAAATGGACACAGTTGCCTGCATGAGTTGTTACACAGCTCAATGTAAAGCATGCCTTTTTAAGTAGTTTCCAGGTATGATCCAAAAGTTATTTAGGAAGGTCCCTTCCCTTGTCTCCTGCTACTGTTTAAATTGATCAGTCTAAAAGTTGTTAAACTATTGTAATAGGTGTTTCAAAGCTTACCACAAATCTGGTTTGGGGCTTTGGGTCCTCACTAAGATTAAGGCAGAGTTCCCAGGAAGAGGGGAAGGCCAAAACCCATATCAGACAAACAGAAAGTATTTGTTAATGGCATGAGGGTTTGAAGACTATTTTGAACATTCATTTTTAAAAACAGATTCTGGGTCTCTGACTAAGTTTAGTCAACTTTTATTTAAATATATTAATTATAGTTGTTCTTATTGTTTTGTCTGGAATGTTATTGCACTATGGGATGTGAATTTCAAATCACAGCATGAGTTGTTTAAAGCATGGGCACAGACTGGCATCTTTCATGTTGCAGTATCGGAAACTGAGACTGAAAGCCAGTACCTGGTGTTCCTACTTGTGAGGCTGCATCATCTAAGACTTTGGGACAAGCCAGGGCTCACACAGAGTTTCTAACAGTAGCCTTAAAGAGAAAAATAAAACACAAACACAGATAATCCAATCAAAGACAGACCTAGTGGCACAGACCTGTAACCTTCCTATATCTGCTCCAGAAAAAAGCTGGAGACCAGGGTTTCAAAGCAATTGCAAAGAGTGTTTGAGGCAGGACCAGACTCCATTACCTGAGACCCTGTTCGAAAAAAAACTAAAACACAGACACACACACACACACACACACACACACACACACATGACAAAGCATCCCAAGTACAAGCAGCAGGGGCCAGTCCTGATTGCTTTGGTTCTGGGGAATTGTGTGAGGGTTAATCTTCACTGTCAGACTGATTGATATATAATCATGGAAGAGACACATCTCTGAGTGCTTCAGTGAGAGAGTTTCCAGTGGGTTTAACTGAAGTGGGAGGACCTCCCTGGAATTGGGAGGACATGCCTGGATGTGGGAGGACTTGCTGCATGTGGGAGGACTTACCTGGATGTGGGAGGCCTGCCTGGATGTGGGAGGCCTGCCTGGATGTGAGAGGACTTGCCTGGGTGTGGGAGGACTTGCCTGGGTGTGGGAGGCCTGCCTGGATGTGAGAGGACATGCGTGGATGTGGGAGGACATACGTGGATGTGGGAGAACTTGCCTGGATGTGGGAGGACCTGCCTGGATGTGGGAGGACTTGCCTGCATGTGGGAGGACTTGCCTGGATGTGGGAGGCCTGCCTGGATGTGAGAGGACTTGCCTGGATGTGGGTAGCAACAGTCCACGGTCTGGAGCACAGAATGAACAGGGAACAGGAGCTGAGCATCTCTGCTTCCTGTCTGCTGATGAATGTGAGTGACCAACTGTCCTACTCTCCCGCTGCCATGCCTCTTGCTGAGCTGGACTTATTTCAAGCTGGGAGACATAATGAACCTTTTCTCCCTTCCAGTCCCTTATCAGCAGTCTAGCTCAGTAGTGAGAACTTGTTATGCACCTGTTCAGTTTGATATATATCCTACAGGTGAGTAGTGAGGTTGGAGTGTTTAACTGTGAGAGTGTAAAATCCTGTCCATGCCTAAACGTGTGCAAACTCAAACACAGAAGGCTGGGGAAGGGGCTGTGGCTGTAAGTAGAGCGAAGTCAGCAATCTCCCAAAGGCAGTCATAGAAAAGTAAGACCTGGCATCCCTCAGCACAGCAGATGGCGGGCCTTCATGATAGCAGGACACCTTGAGTCAAGAGCTTGAATGAAGAGAGGAGTCTGGAGACTTACAAGAAGGCTAAAGCAGTCGTGACAATGGTACCCCTAGATGATGAGACTTCCCCAAGTCTCTGTGGCAGCGATTACTCTAATTTGATCAGTAAACAAGGTGTTGAGGTTATCACACTGCACTCCACAAATGTATTATCATTGCACATTGATTAAATATCTGGAAGATATACTATTACTAAAAGAAAAAAATGAAGAAAAATCAATTGGGACTGACAGAAATTAAAGCACCCTTATTGTATTAACAGGCTGATAGAAAAGACCTGAGTAAATCTAGCTGCCATGAGAATGGGAATGTGGTGATATGGCAGTACCATAACTGGTATGAGACTTAACATTGTCCTTGCTTAGAGCACCAACACACTGAGTAGGCATTACCAGAGATTCCAAACTCATAAACTGCATCTATCCCATGGTATCCCATAACACCTGGGAAGACTTCCTTCTCTTTTTGATCATCTGCAGCTCATTCAGATCTATTCCATTTCTCTCAGAGGCTGTGAGATCACTCCACAGGAAGACAGCTCTCTCCTGCACCCTTCTTGACAGCATTCTAAGGTTGCACCAGTGCAGTCAGGCTGTATCCAGTCAATGTACCTGATTTGTTCAGATCATAAGCTCACCCCTGGAGTCTTTAATTCAATGTTATCAGCTGTACCAAGAGTGAAGCACTGTGCAGGTGGGTTTGATGTTAAGGTATAAAACAACCCTCAGGACCTTTGTTAGCAGTAATTAGCAGAATAGTTTGAGTTTTAAAGGGAGGCCTCTGGAGTATAAAAATGTGTGGACCAAAGATATAGAAACTAGAGACAGGGCATAAAACAGGTCTTAGCCATATTCATTTAAAAAGAAATGAATACTAAAACACAGTACTAAAACACAGTACTAAAACACAGTACTAAAACACAGTACTAAAACACAGTACTAAAACACAGTACTAAAACAAAAGGCATTGCAGAAGAAAGGACTTATTCTGAAAGATGCTAATGGTGATGCAGTAAGATAGAATTGTTTTGATTTGCATTGAATTTTGTGTTGCTTTTAAGGTGTGCTAGAGTCTTCTTGGAGTAGAATACAGACAGGGTCTTGTTATATGATCATGGCTGACCTGAAACTTGCTATGTGGATGCACAGTAATGTTCCAGCCTCACCCTTCTTCAAGTTCTGGGATTATAGATTTGAACTGCTATTCTTGACACATTATTTTTAAAAATAGTTGTCTTTATCCTAAATGTTCAAGAGGTAGAGAGGATAAGAAAGGTGCAGGCTTGAGAAACTGATGATAGGAATGTTAACATATTTAAATAGAAAAATGTTAGGAGGCATTCAATCTGGCAAACTTTTGAGTTTATTCTGACACATGCTGAGATGCAAAATACACAGAGTATATCAACATTTGAATGCATACTTTAGTTTTCCTAATATGGAAGTCAGGAGAATAAATCTGTTCTGTAATTTCAAATCTTTTTCTTTTATATTCTCCCACAGATACCACAGATAAGGTACAAGATGTTCCATAAAGTCAAGAAAAAAAATAGAATACTTTAAAAAGAAAAGAAAATCTATTCCATTGCACATGTCAGGGCTGTCTTTCATATACCAGAAACAGACTATGATGTAAAATGTATTTTATTGATACACATAAAATCAGTTATTTTCCTCATACTCTACTTACATGATCCCAAATTTTCTGCCCATGAAGTTAAAAATAGTTCTGAATATTAGCAAAATAACCATATTTCTTCTTCTGATTGGAATTGGCTCCGTGGCAAATGCTTCCATTTTTGTGCATTATATATGTATTTTTATAGGCCCTGGAAAGAAGTCTATACACCTTATTCTCATCCACTTGGCTTTGACAAATATTATCGTGCTTTTTTCCAAGGCAATGCCAATGACAATTGTAGCTTTAGGGTTGAGACACTTTCTAGGTGATGCAGGCTGTCACATTATTGTTTATCTAGAAAGGATGTCCCGGGGCCTGTCTATCTGTACCAGCAGTCTCCTCACAGTGGTCCAAGCAGTCATCATGAGCCCCAGAGTCTCCTGGTGCGAAAGGTTCAGAATGAGGTCTGCATTGCATGTGTTTCTCTCTCTGTTCTTCTTTTGGATTCTAAATTCGTTGATCAGCATGAACCTCCTCCTTTCCATCACAGACACAGTTACCTTACAACTGGGCAAGAATAGTGAATATTGTTATTTCAAAAAGGAAAGTCAGCAAAGAAACAACATTTTTCTCATCTTCATGGTCCTGAGAGATGCAGTGTTTCAGGGTGCCATGGGAGGGGCCAGTGGTTACATGGTATTTCTTCTGCACAAACACCACCAGCATGTCCTCTACCTTCAGAACTCCAAGATCCTCTACAGAACTCCCCCTGAGCTGAGAGCTGCCCATAGTATCCTCCTTCTGATGTTCTGTTTTGTTTTCTTTTATTGGACAGACTGTGTTGTTTCTTTGTATTTATCTTCCTCTTTGAAGAATGACTCCTTAACAATGCATTTTCAAGAGTTCCTGACCATTGGTTATGCAGTTCTTAGCCCATTTATGCTGATTCACAGGGATGGACACCTGGCTGAATGTTGCCATGCTCATTAATGTTTGAAAAGCCATGTTATGTTGATCTCTTTTGAGAAGGAAGTTTGAAATGGCTCTTAGTATTTTCTAGGCTATATATATATATATATATATATATATGTATATATATATATATGAATATATATATATATATATATTCTTAGTCGAGTAAGCTAGGTTCACACAGTATAGCTCGTGACAAGCAGCCCTCCACCTGACACAAAGGATCCTGGGAAGTTAGAGAGACCTAGGGATCTTCTCATTTTCTGTCACTTCATCTTCAACATTCATTGTGACCTCTGTCCATACTGAGTACATGGGACTCTTCCCATGAGACTTCTCCACAGAGCTTCAGGCAGTGAAGCTCAGCAAAGCAATGTGTCAACACCTCCATAATTACTAAAGTGGGTTCCTTTGACTCTGACCATTTCTATGAGCTAATTCTTCAAATACATACATTCACTGATGAGATGCATTTAAAAAGTGGTATATATCATTCCAAACACACTACCTAAATAGCAAACGAGATATGCATTTGTTAGCTACTTGAAAATATTCCAGGGGTGAGGGTATACCTCAGTGTTAGTGTGACTTTCTTTATGGACAAGGCCGAAGTCAATTTTCAGAACCAAAATCAAGACAAAAATACAGAACAAAGCATATTCCCAAGTATCCACATTTATAACAGGATTTTATGGTATTTGTGATTGAGGAAGTAGCTCATCAGGAAGACACCCCCAAGCCTGACAACCTGAGCTTCATTCCAAGGACTCACATGGTAGAAGAAGACTGACTCTTTTAAGTTGTCCTCTGAATGTGTACCATGGCACATGCATGCCCCCCTCCCACTAATAGATATAATTTTCAAAGCTTTAAAAAATTTTGTATGGTATTTATAAAGTAATGAATGAGCTCAAAAATGTATTGATATGGAATGAAGGGCATGTAAAGTAAATAAGATGGGAAGATAATAGAATGTGGTAGCATAATCAATTAAATTTTCTCGATATCATTTGCAAGAATTAAAAACAAACTGTAAAAATTATGCTTGAGAGAAACTAGGCAAACAGACATTTAATAACTAGTTCTTTTTAACCTCTCTTTATTTTCCTTTTTTTCAAAAATAATGAGGAATCTGAAGAGATAGTTGAACAGTAAATAGCATATACTGCTCTTGAAAAGGACCCATGTTTGATTCCTAGTACATCAACCGTTTTCAGTGTCTTATAACTCCAGGTCCAGGAGGATCTGACACCTCTGGTCTTTTTTGGGTACCTTCACTGTACCTGGCTCAAATGTATTTTGATGACTATGTTGAAGATCGGAGAGATGCAGAAGTGACACTGTCAGTGTCCTGTTTACAGAATAGTATGTCAAACCTGTAAGAGTTGGGGAAGAACCAAGGTAGGTCTTTCAGGAAAGGGAATTCCCCTGCTCTGTTGAGGAGGTAGCTGGAGAGGATCTTGGAAGGGTTTTAGATTACTGTAAACATTTGTGTATGGTTTTGTAGATATGTACTCTTTCTACACTGACTACATTTCAGGGAAGTGTAGTCTTCTTTAAGACCCAATAATCCTAGTAGGATAGTCATGCAAAGGAAATAAAATCAGAATGTTGGAGACACTTGCACTTCTAAGTTTAGTCCTAGAAGCATTCACTATTGTTGTGGATTCAACCTAAGTGTCTGTCAATAGTCATGGAAAAGATAAGTTGAATGGTAGAGAAGAAAGATAAGAGAAAGTCGAAACAAAGGTAGAGCAGAAAGGGGGGGTAGAAGAGGATATTTACTGAGTACTTGCATTCCTAAATATGTAAGGTATTCCAGTTAAAACTCAAAACAAGTCCCTTTTTTATAATGCTAAAAATTTCAGACTGAGAAATGCTAAGAGGTCGAAAACTAGTAAAAGAAAAAGTTTCATTTGAAACCTATGTCTTTTCTAAATCCAGAACTCTAAATCTTTCAGATAGCCTCATCTCAATATATTCTAATGATGATGAGAGGCATGTAATGGCAGCAAGGAGTGAGCATGTATATAGGCAAATGTAAGCATGAGAAAGACAGTCTCCAGTTAACTGTTAGGACAGTTTCACTATCCCAGACAAGAAAATATTTTGTTTCATCTAGCACCAGTATCACTGTTGATAGAATCAATGTCTTTCAAATATTTAGATTATAAACTGCTTTTCTTAGTATAATTAAGTACTAGAACATAGAAATCTGAAATTGAACTACTTGTGTATAAATTCTGGCTTCCTGAATTATTAGCTTTGTGCTCTCTGGGTAATTATTTTATACTTCCTGCCTTTTATGCATGTTAAAAGATGATAATGAAGATTAAATGAAAGTGGTTCATGTTCAAATACATAACGAGTACACAACAAAAATGTTAGCTAGTAGAGTCGTTACAAATTAATCACTAGAATAAAGAGGCCATTGAAGAAGATAGAACAATAGTAAAAAACTGGGGCCTCAGCAGTTTTGGGAGATACTGGTCAAAGAATTGGATCAAAGTGTCAGAGGTTCAACACTTGTCTAGCATTCATAAAGCTCTACATCCAAACTCAAGCACAGGGTGAAAAACGTCACTATTATACAAGAGGACTATGATATTCCATAATGATGCACTCTAAAAGGTTAAAAAAAATAAGGTTCTCAATCACTCTACGGGCAATGTTTATGGTTTTATAAAAATTTCATCCCCTTTTTGGGCTACATTTATAATTTAAAGTTTTATTTTGTTACCAATAAAACTCAACTCAAATTATTTTTGAAATTTCAAGGTTAAAATTAACAGTGATAATATTATAATATGCTGATCTTATTAAAGCTGCTAACTTGTTGTAAGCATTACAGATAATTAGGATATGCAAGTTAAGATTAAACACCTTATAAATAATCAAATTCCTTAATGTTCTCCAAATTATGCTTGGATTTATGCTAAGTATAAATGTAGTTTATTTCAGAGACATCCTTTATTTAGTCTTCTGTGTATGTTTTCAAGTTTAAGCGTGAAGCCCAATAAAATTTGTTTAAAAACAGGAATACTTAATGAAATCAGATATAAATAAATAAATTAAATAATGGCCTTCCCAACTCCACAGAGATCTGTTGAATATAACATTTACAATGTTCAATTAAAAAAGCTTCCCAGGATAGACAAAACTGCTAGGATCCTAGAGACATCCTTAAGCTCTCCTCCAAGAAAACTATGGGGTATAAATGACTCCACCTAATTATGGCAACACTACCTGCTGTCAAAGAAGTGCCCCATGCCTTGCCTGCTGCCAGGACCCTGCCAAAACTATGGACAAGCAAGATACTAGAGAATTGACAGCCCCAAGCTGTGAGTTCTTACCACCACCAATGTCTTTCCACTTGTCAAGGCAGCCCTTGGCCATCACTAAGATAATCTCCAGTGTGCCCTCCATGCCCAGGTCTCCTAGTCCACAGCTCAGAAGTGTGCTCCTGTATAGCATCAGGGAAAATGGAGCCTGATATTATAAGCAAAGTCTCTTAGCTAACACGAAATGTTCAGTGTCAGCCACGGAGAATGGCATATCAGGAGGGGGGAAGCTCCAGTGTTAACGATCTGTTAGTGAGGTATTTGATCATCAATGTACATGTGAGACTCTGTCCTGGAGCATGCACCCCAAACCTGTGATGTATCATTTGAGAAAGCCCATTTGCCAGAGTTTCTCATGGTAATTATTTAAGATCTAATATGGTTAGAATTGTCATACATTGTTCTCAATAGTTTCCTAGCAGGTTTGGAATGTGGCAACATCAATCAATTGGTGACAAAATGTGCTGTGTTTGAAGATGTCACTTGTCTCACTGTCATCTCCACTCTGCTGTGCAGACCCACCCCAGATAAGGGTGATGCCCTCACCTCCATCTACCCTATCTTGTTCTCCTTATCCAGCTTTGAAGGGAAATAAATACTGATTTCTGACAGAAGTGCCGTCTAAAGCATTTTTCCCAGTGCTAATGAGAAGCCACAAGTCACATGATAAGGATGCTGGGATGGGGAGTTGGTAAGAATCCACTTTCTACCTTCCTAGAAACCCTAAACTAGCCTTAGGTGGCTTTGTACTAGTCTCATTTGTTAATGTAAATTATTATAATGCTTAAATGACTTAATGCTTGGATGTATTAGACTACCAGGGCAAAGTATGGTCAGGTGGAAAATGCTGGTAATGCCCAGGCAGGTCAATAACCAGGCCAAGAGCTGGGCTATAAAGTGACATCCAGGACCGCTGATGCTACATAGTAAAGCTACATGCCCTCCATGTATCCTCTAAAATATTAAGGCAAATAAATGACAGTGCTCATGGAGGAATGGAATCTTAGCATTTCTCAATGAGAACTCAAGAATTTAGCAATAGGGACATCACTGTTCATCAGGACAAATAGACTGAGAACAGCATAACCAAGCACTAGACATGTTTTAATATTTAGTATAATGGAATCCTGAGTCACCAGGGAACCTGTATTAAGGGAAATAATGAAGTCTGCCCAATAAAAGAAACGGAAAACAGCTCATGAGAATGACAACTCTCTGTGCAGTTCTTGCCTCTGGACTGAAACTATTTATAAATCTTCAGCTATGAAGGTAGAGGATATATTTGTGATGTCTATACAGGTGAAAAGAAATATATCCCCTGCTCCAGCCCATGAGACTTTAGAAGACGACATCTAGAACAGCCATAAGCTAGAGGAAAAGCCACTTAACTATGTGCCTGGAAGGGAGCATATAGCAATAGCCAATATCCATCCTGCTCCAGACCTGTACAAGTCACTGCCTGCTGTGATAGCATGACAAGCTTGAACTTGTGAGAACTTTAAAGATCCAGAAAATAAAGATGTAGGTAAGAACTTGCCATACTGTTTGTAGTTTGAGCTTTCTACAAAGGATGGTCCTGGGGCTGGTGGTGGCAACAGACAAATGATGCAGATTAGAAAAATTCTGTTCTGGATAAGCTACAGCTTTCCACCCAATATCTTCTGTTTCTGAAATAAAACTCTGTGGCTATATCTCTGTTCCTTGTACTGCAAATAATGTCCATATTAGTAATTACAAAATGAAGGAAGATAATGTCTACTTGTTTTTCTCAGTCCCAAAGGCAGGAGTGTCTCATAGCCTGGAGTGGTAAGGCCTTGGTAGAGTTGGGCCTCTGGGCATTATGGGCCAAAAGTGGACTCCAAGCGGAAGCTAGGAGAGCCAGGGGATTCATGGACTGATCCTCCTCTACCTGTGCTGGCTGAGCAGAAGCAGCTGCAGTAGGAACAGGAACATAAGGAGGGAACAGAAAGGGAGCGCATGGGACCAAGGCTTACCTTCTTTTACAGGAAGAAGGATGGGGAGCAGCAAGGCCCGTAACAAAAATTGTCTCATGCAAATAGGGGGCTTCTCCACCAGGTATTTCCATGTAGTGATACGCATTTGGTATGGGTGGCCCCAGTCCTCATAAACTAAACCTTTACCCTGTAAATGATGGGGACATGGAAAGTCCCCTTCTCAGGCCAAAGGTGGGCCATTAATTCTTGCAAAAGATGGTTAGTTTGTGGGGACTACAACCAGAGTGGAGTCTTCTCTGATTCTGCAAATGTCCTTAAAATGGTTCAGGGCTGAACCCAATAGGGTTCTTTGTGCCTGTCACATTCTAGGAATCAACGAAAAACATGTTTGAGAGCACAAAAAGCACAAATAATATACACAGACTCAGAAGGACATTCCTGGGAAAACAACCCAAACCAAAAAGCTGTCTCAGACAGTCTTCCTACCTGTGCCCATAGACCTATAGCCAGTTAAGAATACAGAGGAGAAGTAGCAAGTTTTTGAGCTTCTGGTAGGGGGTTGGGAACATCCTCCCTTGCCCCTGGCAGGTTGACAAAATATACATCTGCTTTGTCCCACTCAGCTACCACATTGAACCCAAAACAAAAACACAAAGATGGACAAGACAAAAGACAACCAGGTGCCCAGACTTGCTGATTGGAAAAACACTTCATTATTTGGGTCAAGGTGTCTTCAGCAAATCCCAGATGAACCCCCAAATGTAAGGTCTATGATTCTCCAAAGAATGATACTCCCCAGATTCAAATAGAATGTAAATGCAAAGAGTGTTTTATTCTGCAGAAGTCCAGCATGCTGAGGTCTTCCATTATCAAAGTAGAGAGACAACCAAGTGAGCTCGGAAGGCTAGATTTAAAGCATATTGGAGTTCTAGAGTAG
The DNA here is from genome assembly GCF_008632895.1 of Mastomys coucha. Taxonomy (NCBI): domain Eukaryota; kingdom Metazoa; phylum Chordata; class Mammalia; order Rodentia; family Muridae; genus Mastomys; species Mastomys coucha. Next base: position 26,514,538 of record NW_022196913.1, read on the forward strand.
ACAGATTTTATCTTACTCTATCTCTAGGCATTCTGGAACCATTACTGGGATGTGGAGGCTGGAAACTGTTGTTGAGCAATCCCAGGGTAGGTGGCCTTATCTTGCTCTAACTCTAGGCATTCCAGAACCATAACAAGGGTGTGGATTCTGGAGCCTGGTGTTTTTGTTTTTTTGTTTTTTTTCTATTAGTAATTGGCTTGCCAGGGCTTGCCTGGATTTGCCCAGTTCTTAGGCCTAGTTTCCTAAACTGCCAACTTGAAGCCTGTCATAGAGTCAGCCTAGCCTTCTCAACACATTAAATATGCATGTTTCAAAATGGTTGAAAAAGGGTTAAAGAGGTTGTAATTGTCCAAAGAACTTAGAGACATTGATAAAGGCAGAGAGAGCAGATGTAGATTAGAGTCCCTGCACTGTTTAGTTAAGTAGTAAAAAGATTAAGGGTTGGAGATTGTGATTGCTATTCTTGGTTATCAACTTGGCAACATCTGAAATTAACTAATTCCCCAAATGGAAGGCCTTCATGTGAGGAATTTTTGTTTAATTTAAAGCAGAAAAATCTACTTCTAATCCAGATCTTTGAGGTCAGAAGACTTGCATTTAATCCAGATCTTTTGAACTCAGAAAAGACACATCTTTCATCCAGGTCTTTAGGTGGTAAAACATACCTTTAATTGGTTCAGTGAAACAAAGCCCATCTTAACTCGCTGAGAATTAAGGTTTAGACTCAGTTCGCACAAATTCTGATGGATAGAGAAGACTGTCCGAGTCCCTTTTCTTTGATGAGAAGACCATGCTCTCTGGCTACCTTTCTTCTTGTGGCATGCAAGCTTTTGGAAATACACAAGATTGGCAAGGAGTATGTGGGAAGTAGAACAGTGCTTCTATAGCATTTCAGGGAGGAAAAGACACACTTTACCTTCTCACATGTAGGTAGAGTGAACGTGGCTTTGCTTATACATCAGCAGGTGAGGATACACGCCTGTTCTGTGAACAATATATATCTCAATTCCCAGGACAAATGATGCATCATGATGATCTAGTAGTTACTGTCAGGGCCCTTCCTTCTTATAAAAGGCTGGATACGCAATGATAACACTCTGTAAACTTAAAAATTTCCATATTTTCAAGCTGGGCGCTGGTGGCTCACGCCTTTAATTCCAGCACTTGGGAGGCAAAGGCAGGTGGATTTCTAAGTTTGAGGCCAGCCTGGTCTACAGAGTGAGTTCCAGGACAGCCAAGGCTACACAGAGAAACCCTGTCTTGAAAAAAAACAAAAACAAAAACAAAACAAAAACCTTCCATATTTTCTAAATGGCTAACATATTTGGACTATGACTGTGGATGTGTGTATAATAAAATGTGAATTGGTACTGTGATATTTAGTACCCTGAGAAGAAATGAGGCACACATGTCAGCATTTTGCTTTATTTATATACTTTATTGCAATTTTCTGCCTAGGATAAGGATTTATCTGAATGCTTCCTTACTTGACAGAAAGCCATCTGTTCATTTGTTTCTAATTTTCATATGGGTTTCAGATATTCTATTCTATTTGTCTATTTTAAAGATAAAATTATGTGTAATTATTATATAAAATGAATGATTGGAATGTGTGCTGTTATATAAATTAAGTGGCTAAACTAATCACACATTCACACACATATTAATACATTACTCACATTGACATTTTTCTGGTGAGAACACTTATTTACTCTTAGGTTTTTGGGGGTACATATTGTTACCATGTTTCTTAATAAATACTCAAACTTTTTTCTCCTAAAAAAAAAAAAGACAAAAACATACCTTTAAACTAGATCATTTGAGCTGGGAAAATCCATCTCTAATCTGGGCCAAACTTTCTGCTGGAAATGAATAAGGAAGAGGAAGCTTTTGTTCCTTACATACTTGCTCTAACCTTGCCAGCAAGTACATCCCTTCCTGACATTAAAGCCTACTTCTTTGGTGTTTCAGCATATATTGAAAACAAGCTGAGACTTCCAGCCTTGTAGACTGAGAAACTACAGAACTCTTGAATTTTCCTCTCCCATCTGGCTATTGTGGGATAAGGTGAACTGCAGTTTGTAAAATATTCTAGTAAATCCACTTCCTAAAAATCTAGAGAGGGATTCATCCATTCTATAAATGCTGTAACTCTAGAGAAACCTGACTAGTCTAGGCATTGTGTACTAGGCTAGTGGAATTTCAGGGTCATGACTGACCTTAGGGTTAAAGTGAGTTGTAGGGGCAAGATATATGACCAGAAGTGCTACAGAGGCAAGGTGCAAGACAAGGACTCCAAACGTGCTGGATGTTTTGGAGGGCTGTGACCAAGATGAGCTGAGGTCCAGTAACAGTGAGGAGTTTCCTACCTGTTAATCCCTTAGCAAAGCACACCAAGTAGTCAGATGACAGATTATTGGGGATCATTTGCTAACCTAGTGCTCACTGTGTTCCTCTTTGTAGGGAACAGGTGAGGGTTTGCACTCTTTTTGGCTTAGTGTATTCAATAAATTGTCAGCCCATTTTTCTGAACATTTTTAATGTGTTCATATGGGCCTAATCTCCTTTAAGTATATACCTAATATCATTTTAGCTTTAACTCTATTAGGGTGATTCTAGGCAGGCAGTGTAGTGTCCAAATACACAATGAGGTACAGAAATATCCATCCTTTCTGTTAATGCTTACTGTAGGGAACCTCTGAGTCAGTTCAAGATACTCTAAAACTAACTTATTGGCACAGAGGATATTTATTTGCCCCAGAAGGACAGAGGGAGGGGGTAAGGGACAAAGACAAAAGATAGTTGCAGGTGGGGAGTATGGGGGGATGAGAAGGAAAAGGGAACGAGGGAGATAGGGAAAAAAGGGACAATGGAGATGGGGAAAGGGTGTTTGTCTTACAGAGCAAAGAACTGCCTCTGGATAGAAAGCAGACAAATGTAGCCCATAGTCAAATAGCAGTTTATAAAGGTAAACTTGTGTTAAGATGAGGAGTTTAATGTTAATTGGTATGTTAATTAAGTGAGCCACTGAGCTTTTGGTTGTTAGACTTCAATATATTTATAGCTGCAATGTAGTAGCAGCAACGTAATAGCCTCAGGATGAGGAAGTAATCAAATAAAGGAATAACTTTGGTGCTACCTTTAGGAATGTAACCTAATGATTTTTTATATTTTATTTTATTTTATTTTATTTTATTTTTTACCAAGGCAGAGGGAATAGGGGAGATGGGAAAGACCACTAGAGCCTATGTTTGCTATGTTCGAGTTGACTAGAGCCCTTCAATCACAATAGAGCCAAATGAGCTAAGATAGTCTTTCTAGGCAATGCACAGTCTGCAAGCAACTGCTTGACACAGTGAGAGGAAACTGAGAATTGGATGCAGCCCATTCTCAACAAGCCTCTGCTTTTTATGCTTTTTGTTTGCTACATTAAACACTAGCTACATTGTCACCAGCCAGTGTGGATGAGAATGTATGAACTGTTGTGTCCCTGTTCTTGCTGGGCTCACTCAAGCTAAGATTTTAATTGCTACATGATTTCTCAGTCTTTTTAGAAGCAGAGTTTCACAGTGACCCACACTTAATGATTCCTGACCTCTAACTTCTGCTCTTTGAGATCCAGTATCTGTCATGCAATGCTGGACATGAGTGGCCTTGGAGTCCTGAATGAACCTCAGAGGATTAACAAATGACCTTTATTTGCTCTTTCTTCCATGCGTCTTGTACAGCTACTTCCTCTACCTGGCATGACCATTTATCTCCCTTTTCTTCTTTTTTAAAAAGCAACCTATTTGTTTATTTATTTTATGTTTGTGTGTATATATACTCAAGTGTATGTATGTGTACCACATGCATATAGCACTTGAAGAGAGATTATCAGATACTCTAGAACTAAGGTTACAGATGATTGTGAACCACCTTGTGGTTGCACACAACCAGCCCAGTCCTTTTCAAATACAGCTATAATTCTTAAGCACTTAGCATTCTGTCCAGTCCCTACCATTTATCTTCTAGAAGCAGAATTGCTAGATTGCCTACAGCATACCCTGGCTTGACATCATGAGTGGGACACTCTCATGATAACCAGGCTTAGGTAATAATGGAGATACTAGTAGTTCACTGAAAAGAGTTCACCTACTGAAAACATTCTTTTTTTTTCTTTTTTATATTCTATCTTTAGTCAGATTCTCTCAGATGTATTCTAACATGTCACCGAAGGAACACCAAATATTGATTGCTTCTCAAATGCCAATCTATAGAAAAGGAACTATGGAATCTTCAAGAAAGAATTGCCTGCTGCCATTCCTTCTCAGTGTGTTGGGTGCAATGCCATCTCTGTGTGATGCTAGGAGATCAAAGTCTTCATTGGTCTTGAGAGCAACAGCGATCCTGGGGAAGATGGTGGATCAGAAACATCTGGCTCTTACTGGAATCTTCAGAAGTTTTAAATAAAGTATAAGATGGTCTTACTGAAAGGAGATGGGTGTGGTAGGGAGAGGCACTGGTGTGCTATAATAAAGAGTAGGTGATGTGATGTAGTTGTACCCAGTTTACTCTGCTTAAATTGTTCCTGATAGCAGCAGTTGTAGTGCTCCTCACTACCCACCTCAGTGTTCTAGGTTCCCAAATGAAAGACATACATACGTAGACACACACACACACACACACACACACACACACACACACACAGCCTTTATATGCCTTAAACTGCTCAATAGTTGGACCATCTCCAAATCTCCATGTGGCTGATGTACCCTCCTCCTCTAATATTCCCAACTTATTACTAAAATCTGTATTCAGTCTTGACTACCTAGGACCCAGACCTGCAGCCCCTTTGGCTACATTCCCCAACACCTATATGACAACCTGCTGTATATGTTCTTTCTTGGGCATGGCAACTCTCTCACTCTCTCTTTCTCTCTCTCTCTCTCTCTCTCTCTCTCTCTCTCTCTCTCTCTCTATATATATATATATATATATATATATATCTTTTCCTTGGTCCTTGCCCTGGAATCCTAAAAGAGCCACCTCTGTCTCTCTCCCCAGTCATTAGGCACTGGCAACTTTATTTACCAATCAAAACCAACTGGAGGCAGAATTCCCTCAGTTTCTTATGTGCATATATATGAATTCTCATGCAATTTGAGGATTCAGATTAACATAATGCAGCATTAGACAAAATCCACAACCATGAGAGGTCAGGTGGAATTCAGACATAATCAACTTTATGTAGATATTAGCCAAAAAGTCAAGATAAAAGCCTGGAGGCTCTTGAGGGTATATTGTGGCGCAGCAATCGAGAAGATCCTGATCCTCAAAGAAGCCACAAAGAATGGGTTCCCAGCATTTCTTGGCTTTCTGGTGACCCTAAAGGCACTCACCCTAAAAGATACTTTGCAGTCAAATATTTTGACAATGAAACTCAGAATCCTATCAATTCTGTATCTCTAAGACCCAACAAATGCTCCTCTCAACTGGTTAAAAAATAGAAAATAGAAAACCCATGTCTTTCTGTGCAATCTCTCCATGATGAAAATGCTTTGGAAAGTCAAGGTAGGTGAGACTAAAGTCTGCAGTATTCTTGATGCCAGTGACAAAGTATGTTTGTAAGACATATCTTACAAACACTAAGACCCTCTCTAGGATTGATACCAGGTTCAGAAAGAGAATGGAGCATTATTATCCTGATGAAACCAAATTTTACAAATATCTCAAAAGGGACAAAAATATTTCATATACAATGAATGAGGAAAATGTTTAAAAGAAAAGAAATAGATTAATCCTGCCCATTTGCTTCAGGGAAAATTAGGGTTTAATTTTTATATTTGTATTACCCTTTTTAAAATATGATGGGCCAACTTGATCAACCCAGGAGTCAATTTTCCACTCAAATCAAGGATAGAGGCATTAAAAGGGATTTCCTTCATTTATAGCCCAAGCATGTATTGTGTATAGAGTATTGGGAGTGCTTTTGGGTTACAAGGAAACGGTGGTTAAAGACAGAATTTGAACTGGAAAAGGGAGGTTCATCTGGCTCGAAGATACCATTTATTAACAAAGAACAAAGAAAGCATCACTCTTAGTTGACTGTGATTAGGTTGTGTCCAGATGTAGCAAATACATCGTGTTTGCTCAGATGTGTGGTTGGAATGAGCTCAGAAAGTAGGGTGTAGAGTGTTGGGTGTAATTCATCATGTCCTCCATAGAAAGTAGAACTTGAGAAAGAGAATGGATCGCTTGCTGTTCAGAAGCAGGCCTCTATTCTGACTCATACATCTGGTTTAGCAATATAAAGTGGGGGCCAGGAACATGGGGACTCTAGACATAGAAGACTTAATTGTTTTTCACTTTGTCCCTTGATGTGTTTCTATCATATAATGAAAATGTAATTAATTTGAAGGTAATACTTAACATAAACAAATGTAGTAATTGAGGAGGGAGAGGGAAAGTCATCCTTTAGGGACTGAGGTACCTCAGAGGGTTTCCTTCTCCCTGACGTGGTGATGAGTTAACAACATGTTGAGGATACTTTATGGTGACAAGTGCTCTGCAAACCCTGAAGGTAAAAATGTGACCTGGGAAGGCTCTCTTGCCAGAAGACCTGGAGCCTGTCTGCCCCGATCACTGTGGTAAGTAGACGTCTCAGTTTCTTTCACTCACATGTGCATGCAACATTTCTTTTAAAGACACACATCTTACTCTTTGACTAAGCTAAGGAGTAGAAGAGCGATGCTGAGCCTGATTCTCTCCACTCTTCAGATATTTAAATCTCACAATAACTGGGGCCAGTTCCAGGAAACCTGCTCCCAGGATGCACAGGTGCACCACTCCCTGTGTCTGCTGTCATCGGAGTTAGAGGGTGGATCGTTGTGTGATGCTCCCTCTTTTCTCCCATTACCTAGAACTAAACAGAAGCTTTTCAATTTTCTGTGGAAAATATTTATTTTCTGTAATATCAAAGTTCACTTGCCTTATAAAGATGTACTGTAATTTTAACCCATTAATTGTCTTTTTGATTTTCTCTATTTCCACTGCCAGTGACTTTAGTTGTTCTGCTTTGCCTCCTAAATCCCCACATGAGGTACTGTTTAATTTCATTCACAAAGTTTTCTTTGTGTATCCATCCTTAAAGTCTCCATCCTAACTTAGGATGTTATACTGAACTTGTAAACCATTATCATCATTGTATCCTTAGATGGTTGCGGGGACTGTCAGGATCCACAAATATGAAAAAAATAAGCCCAGCAAGGTGGCACATGTCTTTAATCCCAGCACTAGGGAGTCAGAGACCTCTTTGGAACCGCTGTGTAATACCATGACATCTGGAGCAGGAGTTTTCAGGTGGCTTTGCAGCTGTTTTATCCCTGCTTTTCGCTAGCACAGGTATCATTAGAGTGGTGAGGCTCCCATTGATGCAGGCTGACATCAGTTGAGGCGGGGATAGGCTCTGACTCCTGTGTAGATGCTGTGCCCTGAGGCACTTTCCCTAGCTTTCCCTTGCTATTTCCTGAGCCTCAGTTCCTACGTCATTGTTTTACTATAGTTTCACTTTGTGTGTGTGTGAAGTATAAAGAGTGTGTATCTAGTTTCTGTCCTCTATCTGTAGCTACATTTCCTATCTAATTACCTGAAGCTGCACTGGTTTATATTTAGATTCTTTCCTTTATCCCATTGATATACAGCTTGTTTATGTCAAGATCTTGGATGTATTGCTGGTGTAATTTGAAATTAGTTTATGTGATACTTCTGGCTTAGCTCATTTATGTTCTACATTGCTTTGCCTGTAGGTTTTTAGTTTTGTTTTTATATCTAGATATGAACTTTAGAATATATTTTCTAGTTCTATGAATAATGTTATGGATACAAGACTGGTCTCGAATTCACTACCTTCTGTCTTGAGCTCCCTGAGTATTACAGGTGTTCTGCCCACACTTAGGAAAGTACTGGTGTCTTGGTAGCGAGCACATTGGATATGGAAAGTGACTCCTACAGTGACACTGGTCCTGCTGCACCATGAACTTTGGGAGGATTCCTGTCTGTTGAGGTTCCACCATAGAGGTCTTCCGCCTCTAAGAGTAGGTTGCCTTACTTGGTTCACATGGCTTGCTGCTCTTCCTGAAACCTGGAGGAATGATTTGTTGAAAAAAAAAAAAGGCATTTATTCAATGTTGGCCCTGAAAGAAATAGAGAAAAAGAAGACATTCTGTTTCAAATCTCCATATCTTTGTCCTCAAGTGTTGAAAATGACCTTGATAAGACACAATATTGTTACTGTAAGATACTATGTTCAAAATCCCCTTCTCCCTCTCTCTCTTTCTTTTTCTTTGTCTCTCCTCCTGCGTGTATGTGTGTGTGTGTGTGTGTGTGTGTGTGTGTATGTGTGTGTGTGTTAATGTGTATATTTCTAGATTGCAATTTCCTGCTCTTCAGAAGTGGATGAGGATGGCTCACATATACTCATGGTCTCTTAAGTATTGGTAGTCATGTAAAAATAAAATCATCTAATTTCTTTACCTCTTTATTTTCTTTTTGTGTTTTTCTTTTCTTTACTACATGGCTAAGATTCAAAGCACTGGAATGAGGAGAGACTAGGTAGGGTACCAAGAGTAGCAATAGGGAGAATACAAGGTATAAATGTGTGAAAATGCCACAGTACACCTATTGTTATATACAATTTATGTGTGTCGATAAAAACATAAAATTCCTTCATGGATGTCTATGGCTGATTCAGCTCTAAACAGTGGGTCTCATCTAAATGGCTTATATTTGAGTGGATGTTAAGGAACTACAGAAAGCCGGTGAGTATTTCTAAAACTGCTACCATTGTGTCTAGCTGTATGGCTTGTCCCTCTGTCAGTGCCCTCATTGAGATTAAAAGAAAATAACATTCATATATGAATATATATGGAATGAGCTAAGACAGGGGAGAAAGTTATGTCAGTCTGTCTCTAGATCACACTATAGTGGTTCTAAACTTTACACAAAGTATGAAACCCAAGTAAGGAAATATGCACACATACCTAGCTATGGGCCTCAGTTCTCAGAGGTGATATTAGCCTTTATTATCAGGGCCCAGGGCTCTAGGTGTTGACCACATCCACTCTCAACATAACAGTATAAGTAGAAAGTTTGGCTCGCTGAAGGTAGTTTTAAAATCTTAATGTATGTGGCTCATTATACAACCATAGAATCAGATTTGGTATTTAATATGTAGCTATTGAAACACAAAGGCCTATGCATCTAATATACAATAAGAGGGAAGAAACAGAAAAATCAACACTCATCAAATTGAAAGACATAATGGAAGACCGGGCATATAATAGGTTCTGTAGAAATCAAAATGTGGTTAAATTTAAGAGGTATTCAGTATGTTGAAACAACAGACCCTCTCAGATGTTTGTATATACCATGTGGCACAGACAGACAGATTGCCACGAATGTAAGATTTACAGAATTGGATTGCAGGATAGAAGGAAATATAAAATGCTTGGATAAATGCTGGTTGGTGCCTTTGGTGTTAATGAAGCCATGCTGAGACAGAACACAGGTGAGCTATGTCAATATTTGAACAAGTAGATTCTATTTTATAAATTAAGTATATAGCTAAGATATTTAGATTTTGGAAACAAGTCTTTGTGATATATTTGAGACTATATATAGGATTGTCATACTCATTAAGAGAGATCAGACATTGATAAATATCATTGATCATGTTAGCATAGAAAACTTGATAGTTTGGCTTTTCTGCACATTCAGAGTCCCACTGAAGAAATTTTTGGGTCAATAAATCTGAATAATACATATCATCACCTTATCCTCCAGAAATGTAAAGTGATTTGAAAGGTATTTTACATATACTTCTCATGACTTACTGATAATTTCTTCCAAAAGGTATTTCCTGGATCAAGTATTCCTACCTCAGGTCTAAGGATGGCTTTGGACCCTGTCAAGGGCACAGTCTTCCTCTGTCTCACTGGACTCGGCATTGTGGGGAACAGCTTAGTTTTTGTGAGTTATATACTCATATTGCAAAGCACTGAGAAGAAACCTATACACCTCATTCTTGCTCACTTGACACTTACAAATATCATAATGCTTCTTTCAAAAGGGATGCAAAAAACAATAGAAGCCTTTAACTTTGGAAATTACTTAAATGACACCAGCTGTAAAGTTGTTGTTTACCTGGCAAGAGTGTCCCGTGGCCTCTCCATCTGCACCAGCAGTCTCCTCACTGTGGTCCAGGCAACCATCATCAGTCCCAGACACTCCATGTGGCAGAGGCTCAGCCTAAAGACCCCACAGCACATTCTTTCCTCACTGCTCTGCCTGTGGATACTCAATTCCTTGATCAGCATGAACTTACCATATTATATTAAAAATGTCAATAGTATGAACATAACACAGTTTAGGAAAAATAACAATTATTGCTATTTTCTGCCTGAAAGCTGGATAACAAGATGGATTTTTCTTACCCTCATGGTCCTGAGGGATGCAGTGTTTCAGGGTGCCATGGGAGGGGCCAGTGGCTACATGGTATTTCTTCTCCACAAGCACCACCAGCATGTCCTCTACCTTCAGAACTCCAAGCTTCTCTACAGAACTCCCCCTGAGCTGAGAGCTGCCCAGAGTGTCCTGCTTCTGATGGTGTGTTTCCTTTTCTTTTATTGGGCAGATTGTCTTATTTCTTTATTCTTTACTTTTGCCATAGAGAATTATTCTATAGTACTATATATTCCAGAGTTTCTAACCCTTGGTTATGCAGTTCTCAGCCCCTTCATGCTGATTCATAGAGATGGACATGTGATGAAATGTTGTCATACTCAGTAAGAGAGATCAGACATTGATAAATGTCACTGATCATGTTAGCATAGAAAACTAGATAGTTTGGCTTTTCTGCACATAATACATAATCTAAGAGTATTTTAAGCACATAAATGTGGATTTTCACTCACCAAATGGTAACAATGCTTATCTAATAATGAGGCAGAGGAAAGCTTAAAGCCTCGGCTGTCTCTTGCCTATTCTGACATCCTGTGATGGCAAGCTGATAGTCTCTTGTGCCTATAAATGCCATCATGATCACCAGTTCAGTAGCAGATGGAATCATGGAAAGCATCAAAAATAGCAATAACTATCAATACACATTAGAGGCAGTGTGCAAGAATAGTACTGATTCTTATTGAATCATACTGTTAACAGGTTAACAGGTACAATGAAAATAAATCAATTACATTCAGTTTTGAGAAACAAGTGACTCAGAAATTCTGCATAATGACTTTCAGAATTGCCCTTTGACCTATACTTTTCAGTCCTAGATTCCATCTTGCAGATACAATTATTTATGTTTATTTTGTTTCAGTCTTAGTTTGAGTGTTTGAGATAGTCTCTGTATGTAGCTCTGGCTCACTTAGGATTTACTGTTGAGCTTAGCCACGTGCTCCTTCTGCATTTACTCCTCAAACTGTGTATATTAGACATACGGCAAAAACTTTCACACACTGCAACATTATTTTCAAAACCAAATATCAAGTAACAGTTCCTTTTGCTTGCTATTTAAAGACAACTACACAATTCACCTCACATTTTCCTCATTGGACATATGAAAGAATGGGCAAGTTCAATCTTTTACATTATGATACCCAAGTGTGCTTATAATTCATTAAAAAAATCTATGTTAATTCTGTTTAAAGTACAATAACAGTATTTTGTTGCATATTACCCACTATGTGATTCATGGAAAGAATAAAAATGAATGGAAAGTGTACTTGCCTCATTTGAGACAACCTAAGTTAACGGAAGCATAAGAAGATGAACTTCATAGTTTTCTCCCAGTGATCACTGGATTAATAATTCATTCACAAGAAATGTGTAAATAAATAAAATGCTGAATATACTAAAAATACATGCAGATGGCCACCAGGCATGTGAACCGTGTTCAGTACTGATAATACTCTGAGAAATTCAAATGAAAACTACAAAAGGATCTGGCTGTTGGCTTAAACCCTCAAGTGTTTTCTGAACAAGCATGGGGGTCTGGATTTGATTACTAGCTCCCATATAAAAAAATCTGTGTGTTTTCTCAGGTCCTACTCTCAAAATACGAAATAGATAGTGATTAAAACAGACACTAACATCACCTATTGGAGTACAAGTACACACACACACACACACACACACACACATATGATCCAATTTATGAAAATATTTTTCATGTATGAGACAGGAACTTTTTTCAGCCCAGTTAATAATACATTTTGACTTTAGACTGATACCCTACTGTGGACTCAGCTTATTTATTTATGAGAACAACATAACAAACAACCTTATTTGTCTTAAATTTCTCATAAAACCAGACTTTACAACCTAAGCTATTTCATAGTTACAATCCTTAAATTACACACTTCTCTGTGCCACTGACCCAGAAAACAATATCCCAGCTTAGTTGGAGTTTCTATTGCTGTAATCAAACATCACAACCAAAATCAACTTGGAGCATGGGAGGTTTATTTCAGCGCCCAGTTACAATTCATCAGCCAGAGAAGTCAGGACAGGAACTCAAGGCAAGAACCTGGAGGCAGGAACTGAGGCAGAGGCCATGAAAGAGTACTCATTGGCTTGTTCCTCATGGCTTACTCAGCCTACACTCTTTTTTTATTTTATTGGTTATTTTATTTTACATTTCAAGTGTTATCCCCCTTCCCAGTTTCCCCTCCTTAAACCCCCATCCCATCTTATATACCCCAAGACTGTCTGCTGGCACCATCCACAATAAGGTAGGCCCTCTCACACCAACCATTATTCAGAAAGATGCCTCACAGGCAAGCCCACAGGCCAATCAGGTGGGGAGTATTTCTTAATTGAGATTCCTCCCTCAAAATGACTTAAGCCTGTGTCAAGTAGAAGTAAAACCAGTCAGCACAGGTCTGCCCTTTCGTTTATGACACATGTATTCTAAGTCTGTATCTGGTGTCAGGCATAGCTGTAGCTAATAGAGGAGACTTGTGACCAGAAGCCCTACTTCCGGACTAGATCAGTACAAATCTCACTTCTAGAAAATTCACTTATCTTTTTACATTCCTTTACCACAGGGACTAGAAAGAGCCTCTCGGGCATTGAGGATGAGTAATAGAAGCAACATTTGGAGAATAGATGAAATAAAGGAGTGATGAATGTTCTTTGTGCTGATATTTTTTAAAGGGCATTTCTACTATTTTTTAAATTAGAAATACATTTCACTTACTTAATTGGTCAGCACTGGGTATCAGACCCAGTACCTTGAATATGCTAGGCAAGTATTTACTAGGCTGTATCTCCAGGCCACAACTGATTTTAAATCACAATTGTTGATGTTGAATACATGAGGAATCAAATCACATATATTGCAATGGAGCAAGGTGAATCTCAATCTGCCCAAGTCCATAGTTGAGATTTATCTGAGAGCAATAGCCTAAGTGATGACCATCATGTTATAGTTTCGGTTTAAAGGCTGAAATGTGGGAGATAAGGAAGTAACATGCTGTGTTTCAGCAGTTGGACCCATACTGATACACCATTGAGAACTGATCAAGGTTCCTATATAGACCCTTGAGATCACTCATTGGGACATCCAAAGTTGTCTAAACTTCTTCTACAGTCCCTGAAAGAGCAACATCTCAGGGTCTTCTAAGATTCCTGTCCTATCTACAGCCTATGATCTGATTTTTTTTAAATTAAATGGTATCCCTAGACATCTCTGGCTGATTCACTTGCCTGTTGAATCCCAGCCAGCAAGGCTTTTCAAATTGAATCAATATTTAGACCTACAAAGTGCTAGTAATTGTTTATAAGTAGATAAACACAAATTCAGTTTTGGGGAGGCAGAGAGACCTGTTATAGCCTTTCCTTGTGAATGCTCATTTGAGTTCTCAATTTACTCCATGACTATACACTTTCCCCATTCTAGCAAAATGCCAGCACAAACAGATCCTAAGGTAAGCAGATGTGAAACTTGTTGTTATTCCTAGCATAAAAGTAAGAAAATAGCACATTCTTGTTCTCACCAAGCTATAACATGCTGCATTTCATGGGTAATTGACTTAACCAGTCACTACCCAGCATCTCACCTGTGACACCAATATGTGCTTCAAGTTTCTCCTTATGCTCCCCACACCCATGAAAGCTGTTCAAAGTGACCTGTTCAATGTTTTTTCCCTTCATCTTGTTTGACAGCCTAGTTTTAAGTTTCCATTTAAAGAAAAAACTCATCCTGTTAAATATGTGACAATTTCTTTTCTTTTCCTTTCTTTTCTTTCTTTCACTTTACATTGCAATCACTCCCCCTCCCTCCTCTCCTCCCAGTACCACCCTTACAAATCCTTCCCACCACTACCTCCTTCCCTTTTTGTTAGAGAAAAGGACTCCCCCTTGTGTGCCAACCCACCCCAGGACATCTAGTCCCAGCAGGTATAGGCGCATTCTTGCCCACTGAGGCCCAGCCAGGCATCCACAAAAGGGGGAAAGGGATCAGGAAGGGAATCCAATGGCAAGGAACAGTCCCTGCTCCTCATGTAGGAGTCCCCATGAGAACCAAGCTCCACTTTTGCTACAAATGTGTGAGACGTCTAGGTCTAGGCTCTGTGACCCATAAAGTCCCAGGTTAGTTGATTCTGTGGGTCTTCTTGTGGTGTCCTTGGCCCTTCCAACTTGCTAGTTCTATTCCTCACTCTTCCATGAGACTCCATGGGCTCTGCCTGATGTTTGGCTGTAGGTTTCTGCATGTGCCTCCATCCATCTCTAGAAGAAATCTCTCAGGAGACAGTCAAACTAGGTTCCTATCTGCAAGCAAAGCAGACTGTGGCGGCCCTGCTGATTTCTCGGAAAGGTCTCAACCGTCACCAGAGACAGCTACTCAACTCGACTCACCAGGAGTCTGGAGCCAGCCCAGAGATTTACCAGAACCAGAAGCCCAACATTCAAAAGAGACTGTGGCTTTGATCCGCCTCCCTGCCTTGAAGTTCTAGCTTTGATATGCCCGTTTCCCTGCTCTCACCTATCTGCTAAAAGGCTTGACTCTGTTGCCTCAAGAATATATATATATTCCGTTTCTCTAAGTAAAGTACACACCTCGATAAGAACCCTTTCCTGGTGTCGTCTCTCTTTCCTCCCTACCCGCTTATTTTACAGAATCTCGAGTTCCCCTGTTTGTGAATCACCCATGGAATGAAGTGAAGCTGCAGGCCGGTTTCCTTCAGATGACGCCAAACGTGGATTGCATACGCGGGAGAATTTGAGAGACCCTACCGCAAGATACAGAGCTCTGGTTTTTAAAGAAAAGGCGGATCCGGATTTTTGTAGTCGTTCTCACAGTAAATATTGGTTAGCGCTGACCGGGATACCGTGTAAGGCTACAGGGAAGCTAGGTAAAGACTCAGGTATTCGCCTGATACCTTAGTAGCCTAGGGAAAATTTTCTGACGGTAGATAATAAGCATGGGTGCTCAGGTTTCTAAATCAGCTTCCCGGAACGTGGGGAGGCTGCTGGTGGAGAAAGGAGTAAGGGTTAAAAGTTCCGCGTTAAATGAACTAGCACAACTGATAGAAGGCTCATGTCCCTGGTTAGTAGGCACGAGTTGTTTGGATTTAATATCTTGGGAAAGGATAGGAAAAGCTCTGGAAGAAAACAAGGTGGACGGACTTCCCCTTCGCCTTTGGGAAATGATCTTAGATATCCTTAGGGAGACGGT
>NW_022196913.1:26531968-26532252 GCF_008632895.1 Mastomys coucha
AGGGAGAGGCAGGCATTTCCCGAAAATTGCCTGCTCCCGAGAGATACCTGCTTTCCCGAACAAGCAGGAAAGGAGATACAGGCATTTCCCGAGAACTGCCTGCTTCCGAGATTTGTCTATCGCCAAATTCTGGAGTGACAGGCATATCCCGACTATGCTTGGTCCACGCTCAATCTCCAGGCTTTCTGGGGTTAATTCTGTCCATAGAGGCTTCTTAGAATTGATTTGCTTTGCCTTGAGATTAATTCCTGGCGACCGAACTTTGAACTTCTGTCTTCAGCGAC
>NW_022196913.1:26532583-26558972 GCF_008632895.1 Mastomys coucha
ATTTGTGTCGAGATTGTATCGCATTCCCCTATTTTGTTTATTTCAGTTAAGGGTGATATGTGGCGGCCATGCTGATTTCTCGGAGAGGTCTCAACCGTCACCAGAGACAGCTACTCGACTTGACTCACCAGGAGTCTGGATCCAGCCCAGAGATTTACCAGAACCAGAAGCCCAACATTCAAAAGAGACTGTGGCTTTGATCCGCCTCCCTGCCTTGAAGTTCTAGCTTTGATATGCCCGTTTCCCTGCTCTCACCTATCTGCTAAAAGGCTTGACTCTGTTGCCTCAAGAATATATATATATTCCGTTTCTCTAAGTAAAGTACACACCTCGATAAGAACCCTTTCCTGGTGTCGTCTCTCTTTCCTCCCTACCCGCTTATTTTACAGAATCTCGAGTTCCCCTGTTTGTGAATCACCCACGGAATGAAGTGAAGCTGCAGGCCGGTTTCCTTCAGCAGACTATCATTAATAGTGTCAGAGGATGTCACATGGGATGGGTCTCAAGTTGGGGCAATCATTAGATGACTGTCTCTGCCATCCATCAGTCTCTGCTCCATCTTTATCCCTGCACATCTTGTAGGCAAGACATGTTTTGGGTTGAAGATTTTGTGGGTGGATTGATGTCTGCTTTTCTCCTTTACAAGCCCTGCCAGGCTCCAGGAGATTGCCACTTAAGTATGTATATATACTCCTCTGGTTGGAATCTAAGCTAGGATCACTCCCACAGACTCCCTGGATCTTCTCCCTAGGCCTCTAGTTAGTCACCAGAGATTCCCCCTACACCTATTTCCATCGTCACCCCTAGCCCTCTCCTGCTACTCCACTTGATCACCATACCCAGTCCCCTGTTCCCCTCCTATCCTACACAGTTCCCTCTCTCCATCCACCTCTGAGGACTTCTTACTTTCCCCTTTGAGTAAGATTCAAGCATATTCCTTTCAGACCTCCTTTTTACCCATTTTCTTTGGGCCTGTGGATTGTAGCATAGTTGTCTTTCACTTGATGGCTAATGTTCACTTACAAGTGGATACATACCATACATGTGTTTCTGGTTCTGGATTACCTCACTCAGGATAATATTCTCAAGTTCCATTGCTTTGCCTTCAAATTTTATGATGTCTTTGTTTTTAATAGATGAACAGTATTTCATCGAGTAAATGTGCCACATTTTATTTATCCATTCTTTTGTTGAGGGATACCCAATTTGTTTTCACTTCTGGATATTACAAATAAAGTTGCTATGAACATAGTTGAGCATGTTTTCGTATGGCCTAGTGGGGTATCCTTTGCATATATGACAGAGTGGTATAGCTGAGTCTTGAGGTAGAACTATTCCCAGTTTTCTGAGAAACTGACGAATTGATTTCCAGAATGGTTGTGCAAGTTTGCACTCCCGCCAGCAATGGAAGACTATTCAATTTGCTTCACATCCTTGCACACATGTGCTACCACTTGAGTTTTTTATGTTAGTCAGTGTGATGGGTGTAAGATGGAATCTCAGAGTTGTTTTGATTTGACTTTCCCTGATGACTTAAGACTTTGAACTTTTCTCTAAGTGCTTCTCGGCCATTCCAAATTCCAAATTCTTCTGTTAAGAATTCTCTGTTCTAAGAAGGATCAAAGTATCTATACTTTGTTCTTCCTTCTTCTTGAGTTTCTTGTGGTTTGTGGACTGTATCTTGTGTGTTCTGAGTTTCTGGACTAATATCCACTTATCAATGAGTGTATAACATGTGTGTTCTCTTGTGATTGGGTTACCTCACTCAGGATGATATCCTTAGGCATTCATTTGCCTAAGAATTTCATAGATTCATTGTTTTTAATAGCTGAGTAGTACTCCATTGTGTAAACGTACCATATTTTCTGTATCCATTCCTCTGTTGAGGGACATCTGGCCATTATAAATAAGGCTGCTATGAGCATAGTGGAGCATGTGTCCTTATTACTTGTTGGAGCGTCTTCTGGGTATATGCCCAGGAGAGGTGTAACTGGGTCCTCTGGTAGTACTATGTCCAATTTCCTGAGACAGTGCCAAATTGATTTCCAGAGTGGTTGTACCAGCTTGCAATTCCACCAGCAATGAAGGAGTGTTCTTCTTTCTCCACAACCTCGCCAGTATCTGCTGTTATCTGAGTTTTTGATCTTAACCATTCTGACTGGTGTGACGTGGAATCTCAGGGTTGTTTTGATTTGCATTTCCCAAATGACTAAGGATGTTGAACATTTCTTTAGGTGCTTCTCAGCCATTCAGTATTCCTCATTGAGAATTCTTTGTTTAGCTCTGTATCCCATTTATTAATAGGATTATTTGGTCCTCCTTAGAAGGGGAACAAAAGGAAGGAGTTGCAGAGACAAAATATGGAGCAGAGACTGAAAGAAGGACAATCCAGAGACTGCCCCACCTGGGGATCTTTCACATATGCAATCATCAAACCCAGACACTATTGTGGATGTTGGCAAGAACTGGCTGACAGGAGCCTGATAAAGCTGTCTCCTGAGAGGCCCCACCAGTGCCCGACTAATACAGAAGTAGAAGCTCACAGCTATCAATTGGACTGAGCACAGGGTCCCCAGTGAAGTAACTAGAGAAAGGACCCAAGGAGCTGAAGGGGTTTGCAGCCACATAGGAGGAACAATATGAACTAACTAGTACCCCCAGAGCTCCCAGGGACTAAACCACCAACCAAAGAGTACACATGGTGGGACTTATGGCTCCAGCTGCATATGTAGCAGAGGATGGCCTAATCAGGCATTAATGGGAGGAGAGGCCCTTGGTCCTGTGAAGACTCTATGCCCCAGTGTAGGGGAATGCCAGGACCAGGAAGTGGGAGAGGGTCGGTTGTTTAGCAGGGGGAACAGGGAGGGAATACTTTTTTGTTTTGTTTTTTTGTTTTTTTTGTTTTTTTCCTGGAGGGGAAACCAGGAATGGGGATAACATTTAAAATGTAAATAAAGAAACTATCTAATAATAATAACAATAATAATAATAATAATAATAATAACAACAACAACAACAATAATAAAATTCTCTGTTTAGCCTCCGTCGCCTCACTGAGGTATGGGCTCCAGATTCCTGAAAGCAGTGGAGGCTTCAGCGTGGAGCCCAGCAGGCCATTGGTCACCTGAGTGACAATGTGCAGCAGCAGCCAGTTGCTGTGAGGTAAGCATTGTGGCAGGGCCTGGGTGCCCCAGAATGGCACCTCCCTAAGGTGATAGTGTGGCTCAGGCTCCTCCCAGCGTCCAGGCATTGGGTGGTGGGGCCAGGGTGATGCTGCTTAAGCTCCTGCAGAGACAGACCTATAGCTGCCTATCCCACAGGTAAGGGCGCTCTGTCTGCTTCATGAGTGTCCTTGTCTCGGCCTTCTAATTCAGAAAGGTGGTTCTGGAATGGAGCTGCAATCAATACCATGTTTTGTTTGATTCCTACAGAGGCAACATTGCTGGGAAATCCTTTCAGAATCATTTCAGAGGTTCAGTCTATTATCATCATGGTGGGAAGGATGGTAGCATGTAAGCCAACAAGGTGCTGGAGGAGCTGAGAGTTCTACATCTTGATTCTCAAGCAGTAGAAAGAGACTGTCTGCAACACTGGGTGTAGCTTGAATATACATAAGACTTTAAAACCCACCTCCACAGTGACTTGCTTCCTCCAACAAGGCCACACCTTCTAGTAGTGCCACTCCCTATGAGCCAAACATTCAGACATGTGCATCTGTGGGGGCTATATCTGTTCAGACCACCAGAGTGGGTTACAGCAAATTGAGGGATCTCTGCTATAGGTTTCATATGATGGAATCTATTCCTGGCTTTTTAGATTGATGGAAACTAATGATGTTAATACATTTAAGTAGTTCTTATCTGGTAGTGATCTTAGATCTGACACAGAGGTAAGCACTAGATGGTGGTTAAGAATATTACAAATATCTCAAGAGGATATGGTTCAGAATTGGCAACATTCAGACTTTCTACAATCAGATGGTTCCAAGCACTCATTTTTCCATGTAGACTTTTTAATAGAGGTGTGATTTTGTTCTTAAAACTTAAGTCTATCATATATTTCAAAGTATAAGCACCTACCTGAAGAAACCTTTTAGATCATCCTATTTTGTAGGTAAAAAATGTTCAAGAAATAATCTTGCCTTGGAGTGCTGAATAGACTAAGTTGCAAAGACCCACTTTATGTCTCAAGATCTGTGAGGTACAGGATACGGAAACTACGGAGCCAGTACACAGTCAGTTGGGAGCAGTAGCTTGCTTACCATCACTGTCAGTCATACATGCCCATAGTAACTGCCAGGCTGAATCTTGTACTTTTGGTCATCCCATCTAGCTGCATCTGCAAGGGACCAGAAGCCTCCGTGGCTGGGTCTTTCCCTGTTTAGGCCAAGATTCCCAGTGAACTGCTTATACATACTCTTGGAGATTTTACCTCTTCATAAGACAGGCCTCAAAATAGAAGCAATTTTTACCCCACTATTCCTCCTTCCTTATGGACACAATGAATCACATAGGTCCCTTTCAGTAAAAATAAAAATTTAATTAAAAAATTTTTGAAATCATGTGTTTGTATATGGCTGGGTGAAATTACATGTAGGTGCCCATTGGAGGCCAGAAGAGGTCAACAGATTCTCCCAAATTGGAGTTTCAGGTGGTTGTGAGCTTCGTGATGCAGGTGCTAGGAACTGAATCCAGATCTACAAGAACAGTAAGTGCTCTTAACCAATGAGCCTACTCTCCAGCCCCAGCTCTCAGTTTTTGCTTTGGTCTTCAGTGGACACTAAAGGTAAATGACATCCCTTCCACAAAGAGTCGCTCTTTCAGCTTTATGAGGTTGTAGACACAGATGTGTGTGTATCTGTTGTAACAGCAGTAGAACACAGAACATTTAATCAAAGTAAGGGAAAAAACCCCATTCCTTAGGATCTGTAAAGCAACAGTTTCCAAAGACACCCAGGCCACCAGTTCAGTGAAATAGAAGATCTTTCTGTAACAACAACAAAATTCTCTGTTTAACTCTGTATCCCATTTTTAAAAATTTTTTTAATTTTTTTTTCTTATTAGATATTTTCTTTATTTACATGTAAATTTCTCTATTCCTAGTTTCCCCTCCAAAAAACAAAGAAACAAACAAAAACAACAAAAACAAACCCCTGTTGCCTCCCCCCTCCCCATGCCTGCCACCCTACCCTCTCCCACTTTCTGGCCCTGGCATTCCCCTACACTGGGGCACAGAACTTTCACAGGGCCGAGCTCTTCTCCTCCTATTGATGATCAAATTGCAATCCTCTACTATACTGATTGTTCTGTATCCCATTTTTAATTGGGTTATTTGGATTGTTGGTGCCTAATTTTTTGAGTTCTTTATTAATTTTAGATATTAGCCCTCTGTCAGATGGTGAAGATTCTTTGCCAATCTGTAGGCTGCCATTTTGTCCTATTTATGGTGCTCTTTGCCTTGCAGAAGTTTGTCCGTTTGATGAGCTCCTATTTATCATTTGTTGATCTTAGAGCCTGAGCCATTGGTGTTCTGTTCAGGATTTTGTCTCCAGTACCAATAAATTCAAGACTGTTACCCACTTTCTATTCTACTAGATTTAGTGTATCCAGTTTGATGTTGAGGTTTTTGATCTGCTTGGACTTGAGTTTTGTGCAGAGTGATAGATATGGATCTCTTTGCATTCTTCTACATGCAGACATTCAGTTAGACCAGCACCATTTGTTGAAGATACTTTCTTTTTTTCTATTATGTGGTATTTTGGATTCCTTGTTAAAAAACAATAAAAAATATAAAACAATAAGTGTCTGTAAGTGTGTGGGTTTACTTCAGGGTCCATGATTAAATTCCATTGGTCAGCCTATCTTTTCCTATATGAATACTATGTAGTTTTTATTACAATTGCTCTATAATTCAGGTTGAGATCAGAGATAATGACACCTCCAGAAATTCTTTCAATGTTCAGGAGCTATTCTGTTTAGTTTGTTTGTTTCTTTATTTTAATATATGAAAAAAAGCATTGCTCTTTCAAGGTCTGTAAGTAATTGTGTCAGAATTTTGGTGGGAATTGCATTGAATCTGTGGATTGCTTTTGGTAAGATGGCCATTTTCACTATATTAATCCTACTGAACCATGAGCATGGAAGATCTTTCCATCTTCTGATATCTTCCTCAGCCTTTTTCTTCAGAGACAAGAAGTTCTTGTCATACAGGTCTTTCACTTGCATGAATATAATATTTTATATTATTTGTGGCAATTGTAAAGGATCTTTTCTCACTAATTTCCTTCTCAGATCATTTTTCATTTTTATAAAGGAGGGTTACTGATTTCATTGAGTTAACATGCCTTGACTTCTTCCTTTCCAATCTGTATCACCTTGATCTCCTTTAGTTATTTTATTGCTTTAGGTTGAACTTTGGGTACTATATTGAATAGGTAGGGAGCCTTGCCTTTTCCCTTATTTTAGTGGAAATGCTTTAAGTTTCTCTCCATTTAGCTTGATGTTGGCTATTGGCTTGCTGTATATTGCCTTGATTGTTTAGGTATGTGCTTTGTATACCTGATATCGCTAATACTTTTAACATGAGGGGGTACTGGACTTTGTCAAAGGTTTTTTCAGCATCTAATGAGATGATCTTGTGATTTTTTTTTTCAGTTTGTTTAATGGTGTGTTATTTTGATGAATTTTAATATACTAAGCCACTTCTGCATTCCTGGAAAGAATCCTACTTGATCATGGTGGATGATGTTTTTATGTGTTCCTGGATTCAGTTTGCAAGTATTTTATTGAGTATTTTTGCATCATTGTTCATGAGAGAAATTGATCTGAAATCCTCTTTCTTTGTAGAGTCTTTGTGTGGTTTAGCTATTAGGGTGACTATGGCCTCATAAATTTGGCAGTTTTCCTTCTGTTTTGTGTGTGTGTGTGTGTGTGTGTGTGTGTGTGTGTGTGTATGTGTGTGTGTGTGTGTGTGAAATAATTTGAGGAGAATTGGTAGCTCTTCTTTGAAAGTCTTGTAGAATTCTGTCACTGGGCTTTTTTGTTTGGGAGACTTTTGATGAGTGTGACTGCTTCTATTTCTATAGAGATTATAGGGCTTCTTAAATAGTTTACCTGATCTTAATTTAACTTTAACAAGTGATATCTTTCTAGAAAACCATACATTTCATAAAGATTTTCCAGTTTTGTGGAGTACAGGCTTTTATAAAAGTCATAATGATTCTTTGAATTTCCTCCTAGTTTGTTATTATGTCTCCCTTTCATTTCTGATTTTGTTTGGATACTGTCTCTCTGCTTTTAGTTTGATTTGGTCTTGAAATATCTTGTTTCTCCATGTATGCTGATTGAAAGTTCTGCTGATTACAGTAGTGTAGGTTATCATCTGCAGGTTTAGAGACCACAAGATCTCTTTTCAGGCCCTTCTAGCTTTTAGAGTCTCTGTAATTCTGTTGGTCTGCCTTTGTATGTTACCTGGCCTTTTCTTGTTACTGCTTTTAATATTTTTCTTTGTTTTGTAGAGTTGGCGTTTTGATTATTATGTTGCAGGAGGGTTTTCTTTTCTTGTGCAGGTTTTCTGGAAGCTTCTTGTATGTTTACAGGCATCTCTTTTTTTCAGTTTGGGAAAGTTTTCTTCCATGATTTTATTGAAAACATTTTCTGGTTCTTGGAGCTGGGACTATTCACCGTCTTTTATTCTCATTATTCTTAGGTTAGGTCTTTCCACAGAATCCTAGATTTCCTAGGAGCTTTTTAGATTTAACAGTTTCTTTAACTGATATACCAATATTTTCTATCCTGTCTTCTACACCTGAGATTCTCTCTTCCATCTTTCCTATTTTGTTGTTGATGTTTGTGTCTATTCTTCCTATTCTCTCCCCTGTGTTTTCCATCTCCAGGATTCCCTTAGTTTGTGTTTTATTTATTGCTTCTATTTTTACTTTGAGGTCTTAAATAGTTTTATTTATCTCCCTCACTGGTTTAATTGCATTTCCCTGTGTTTATTTAAGTGATTTCCTCACTACCCCTGTAAAAGTCACTATCATACTTATCAGATTGGATTTAATGTCATTTTCTTGTGCTTCAATTGTGTTAAGATATCCAGGGTTTGCTGAAGTAGAGTAGTTGTGCTCTGAAGGTGTCATATTGCCCTGGCTTTTTAAAAAAAAATGTGTTCTTTCGATGGCCTTTACCCATCTGGCTGTCCCTAGATGTTGCTGTTGTAGCAGGAATTGGGAGAGGGCATATCCTCAATGATCCTGGTATAGTAGGCATCTATTGGATATTCTTGGGCTGGACAATGGAACTCAGGGGGCAATGCCAGTCTCCCAGCAATTGGATGTGCCCCTGGGTACAGAGCACGACAAGAGTTGTGGGGAGGTGAGTCAGGCAGAGAAGTATCCAGACATTGGAGGTCCAGGGAGGACAGCAGCCTATTCAGGGCAGCTGGTCATGCCCCACAGGACTCAGCAGGCATGTGTGGTAACTTCTCACTGATGCTTTTATTGTTTTCAGCCCACTTATGCTGATTTTTTTATTATTACTTTTTTATGTCAATATGTGCTGTTTTATTTATTATTTTTCTTTAATTTTAAGAAACATATTAAATACAAAAACGAAAGGCAAACCCTGTTTCCTATCCCCTCTCCATGCTCATCAACTCACCCTCTCCCACTTCCTGGCCCTGGCATTCCCCTATACTGGGGCATAAATCTTCACAGGACCAAGGGCCTCTCCTCCCATTGATGACCAACTAGGCCAACCTCTTCTACATATGCAGATAGAGCCCTGAGTCCCACTATGTGTGCTCTTTGTTTGATGGTTCAGTCCATGGGAGCTCTGAGGGTACAAGTTAGTTCATATTGTTTTTTGTCCTAAGGGGCTGCAAACCCTTCAGCTCCTTGGGTCCTTTCTCTAGCTCCTTCATTGGGGACCCTGTACTCAGTCCAATGGATGGCCATAAGCCTTTACTTCTGCATTAGTCGGACACTGTCAGAGCCTCTCAGGAGACAGCTATATCAGGCTCCTGTCAAACAGCACTTACTGGCATCCACAATAGTGTCTGGGTTTGATAATTGAATATGGGAAGGATTCCAAGGTGGAGCAGTCTCTGGATTGTCCTTCTTTCAGTCTCTGCTCCATAGTTTGTCTCTACAACTCCTTCCATGGGTATTTTGTTCCCTCTTCTAAGAAGGAACAAAGTATCCACACTTCGGTCTTCCTTCTTCTTGAGTTTCTTGTGGTTTGTGGATTGTATTTTTAAGTATTCTGAGTTTCTTGGCTAATATCCACTTATCAGAGAATGCATGCCACGTGTGTTCTTTTTTGATTGGGTTAACTGACTCAGGATGATATTCTTCAGATCCATACATTTCCCTAAGAATTTCATAAATTCATTGCCTATATATGTGTCTTCAATCTCATTCCACTGATCAATGAGTCTATTTTTATGTCAATATGTGCTGTTTTTATTACAGGTCTGTAGTATACCTTGAAATCTGTGTTGGTGTTATCTCCAGCTGGAATTTTTTTTTTTTTGATTTTTTTAAAGAGACAAACATTTGGCCGAGTGGTTTTCAGCTAAACAGAGAGAAAGACATGGGGAAAATGTCTCTTTTATTCATCGTATTGATAACTTAGAAAGACACTTATATCAGCTATGCTGTATGTATGTGTGGCTAACTTAAGAATACAATGTTCTTAAATGATAAACCTGGTCTGTACCTTTGAGCTGTTCTAGACAATATCCAACAATGGCAGCAGATATCCTATTCTGTGTCCTGTTGCCTTGATGAAGAAGAGAGATGTGCCTTTCATTATAATTGTTCAATAGGAGACAGCAAGATAATCCTTCAGCTAGCTTTAGTATTGTTGATACATTTGATTTTTTATTGTTGATGTTATTTTGCTTTGTTTTCCCTATATTTATTTCAGGAAAAATATGACTTGATTTTAAAAAGTATTATTTTGGCCAGTCCCACAACACCCAGAGGACACTCCACTCCCAGGTGCTCTAACATGCCCAGGATAAGAGTTGAGGAGTACCCAACATCTGTCCCGACACCGGGACTAACTGAGACCAGCAGGAACAGGCACACAGGAACTCTGCCAACCCAGTGGCTCAGGTTCCTTCCAGTTTGTCTGGGCTGGTGCTCTGAGCAGACCTTAGACACAAGCTCTGCAGCCAGTCCCACAACACCCAGAGAAAGCTCCACTCCCAGGTGCTCTAACACACCCAGGATCAGAGGTGAGGAGGAAACAACATCTGTCCCAACACCAGGAGTAACTGGGACCAACAAAACCAGGCACACAGGAACTCCACCAGCCCAGTGGCTCGGGTTGCTTCTGGTCTGTCTGGTCTGTCTGGTGCCTTGAGCAGACCTTGGGCGCTAACTCTGCAGTCAGTCCCAAAATACCCAGAGGAAGCTCCACTCCCAGGTGCTCTAATAAGCTCAGGGTCACAGGATCCCAGAATCACAGGATTACAGAGACAGCTTGACTCTGAGGAGTTCTGACTCAACCAGGATAACAGGAAGGACAGGCTCCAGTCAGATTGAGCAAGGGCAGGTAGCACTACAGATAACCAGATGGTACAGAGCAAGCATAAAAATATAAGCAACACAAACCGAGGTTACTTGCCATCATCAGAACCCAATACTCCCACCATAGCAAGTCCCAGACACACCACCACACTGGAAAAGCAATATTCAGATCTAAAATCACTTCTCATGATGATGATACAGGACTTTAAGAAAGACATAAATAGCACCCTCAAAGAAATACAGGAGAATACAGGTAAACAGGTACAAGCCCTTAAAGAGGAAACACAAAAATACCTTAAAGAACTACAGTAAAACACAAACAGGTAAAGGAAATGAACAAAAGCATCCAGAATCTAAAAATGGAAATAGAAACAATAAAGATATCAGAAAGACAGACAACCCTGGAAATAGAAAACCTAGGAAAGAAATCAGGAGTCGTAGATGCAAGCATCACCAACAGAATACAAGAGATAGAAGAGAGAATCTCAGGGGCAGAAGACATCATAGAAAACATTCAGACATCAGTCAAAGAAAATGCAAAAAGCAAAAAACTCCTAACCCAGAACATCCAGGAAATCTAGGACACAATGAGAAGTACAAACCTAGGGATAATACGCATAGAAGAGAGTGATGGTAATGGGCCAGTAAATATCTTCAAAATTGTAGAAGAAAACTTCCCTAACCTAAAGAAAGTGATGCCCATGAACATATAAGAAGCCTCCAGAACTCCAAACAGACTGGACCAGAAAAGAAATTCCTCCCATCACAGAATAGTCAAAACACCAAATGCACTAAACAAAGAAAGGATATTAAAAAGCACTAAGGGAAAAAGATCAAGTAACATATAAATGCAGGTCTATCAGAATTACATCAGACTTTTCACCAGAGACTATGAAAGCTAGAAGATCCTAGGCAGATGTCATACAGACCCTAAGAGAACACAAATGCCAGCCCAGGCTTCTATACCCAGCAAAACTCTCAATTACCATAGATGGAGAAAACAAGATATTCAATGAATTCAAAATTTTACATAATATCTTTCCACAAATCCAGCCCTCCAAAGGATAATAGATGGAAAACACCAACCTAAAGAGCAAAACTACACCCTAGAAAATCAAGAAAGTAATCTTTCAACAAATCCACACAAACCTTATTCCACCTCTTACAACAGAAACAACAGGAAGTGACAATTACTTTTCTTAGTATCTTAATATGAAAATTAATATTACCAACATATCCTAATCGATTGAAATCCAAAAATATGAGGAATTAGAAATTTGTTGATTGTCATCCAATGGTATCTCTAATTTGATAATTGAAGAAATAGATCCAATATTGTACAATCCATATACACTTTCAGCTTGTTTGTTCATGACAGTGTCTGACTGTGTACAACATAAGGGTCTTGGAATCTTCCTTCTCCTATCTCAGCCTCTCTATTAGTAGTATTGTTTATTTCATGTTTTTACACTATACTATGGTTTTCAGAACAGCTAACATATTTCAAAAGTAGAGTAGACAATTAAATTTGGAGGGGGCTTGTAAGAGAAAAACAAAGAGTGAGACTGAATGCTTTGCTTGATGTTTTTAACTCTTGTATCAAGTTTGAAGAAGAGGACTTTGTAAGTTACTCTTTTTCTGAGATGAATGCTTTTCAAAATCATCACAGCCAATGAATCAGATTCTTATCCTCACCTAATGACTGTGTCACCCTCCAAGCAGAACCATTGTTCATTGAAACAGTTGATGAATGACTTCATGGATAGACTATCTTAATACATATACTATTTCTTAAATGAATGGAACCTGTTTTCTGGGGGCTGAGAATAAAGTCACTCATTCAAGTCTAATAGCTTTGACCATAGGAGGAAGTCTGTATCCAAAATTCGTGCCTACAATTCGTTCCTTGGTGCAGCAGAACTGTCAACTCTCAGCTTAGCTATGATGGAAGTAACATCCTTTGGTGATGTGAGGGTCATTGAAGTACAGCCTTATTACAATGAACTCCAATGTCTAAAAATTGTTCCTATTTTGGGCTTGTACCACAGTAAGAGCCAAGATTTTAAGCTTTACTAAATACAAAACAAAGAAACAAACAAAAAGACTTTATATATTTATGTTCATTTAAGAAAGTACTAGTAGTGATGTATTATTTTAAAATATACAGTTAATATGTTTGGATTTATTTAAAATTTATATTAAGAAAAGTGTATGTATATTCAGTATTGCTGTTAGACAAGCATTTACATAAGACTATTAAGTTGATTGTTGTTTTATATCAAACAACTTCTATAATACTCATTTTAATTGTTATAATATTTTATAAATTTTAAAGAATATGACAAAAAAGATATTGTAGGTATTGAAGGTAAACAAGAATGTGATTTAATTAAATTTATTTAAAATAGATTTTTAAATGTTAACAAAATCAGATAAATTGAAATCATGTATCTTTTCTCATCATAATGCAATGAAACTTAAAAAAAAGAAAGTAATATTTTATTTATTTTTATATACATTGGAATTTTGCTTGAGTATGTGTTTTTAAGGATGTTGGAACCTCTGAAACAGGAGTTATAAAGTGTAGTAGTGAGCTGCTACATAGTTGCTGAGGAATTGAATCAGAGTCCTCTGGAAGAGCAGCTAATGCTCTTAACCACTGAGCCATCTCTCCAGTTTTTCAGTATTTTTTTTTGTCCCGCTATCCCAATATAGTTATCTTCAAAATTAGTGTCTCTACCCCACAGTCAACTGATTCTATATAAGCATGTGATTTTTTTATAGTTTAGGTACAACATTATTCAAGGAAGGACAGACACTTTCCTTAATCTAAAATCTGTAATTAATGTCTCATAGAAGAGAAAGAGATGTATATGAAAAGTAATCCAATTATTAATGTATCAATAGAGATGTGTCAAGATAAAATTGACATTAATTTACTGTTATTTATGGATGGTACACATCCTTTACTAGAGCATTACAACCCTCAGGGTTTACTGCAGCACTTCATATGAAGAGACACTGAAGACCCTATTGAATGCCATTCAGAAGAGTTTGTCTCCTGGCCATTCAGATGAACAGAATCAGTCAAATGACCCCCCAAATTGGTTTCTCTCTTCATCTCTGA
This sequence comes from Mastomys coucha, assembly GCF_008632895.1. Lineage (NCBI taxonomy): Eukaryota > Metazoa > Chordata > Mammalia > Rodentia > Muridae > Mastomys > Mastomys coucha. The sequence continues at coordinate 26,546,248 of NW_022196913.1, forward strand.
AATTAGTATTGAGCCTTACAACAAAGAGACTAACAGTAATATTTTCATAATTTGAGCATTTCATAGTAAGTGACATGTTAAGTAAATTAGATCCCACATTTACTATAGCATCTTTACTATGCTGAATCTATCCTGTGCAACAAGAATATAAAGACACAGGTAACGAAGCTCTTGAGTTTAGAAAGTGCATGAAGTTATTCATAGTGGCTAGACAAATGTCAACTTTGAAGGGTGGTGATTGATCTTATATCAGACTTAGATAGATGAATATTCTGTGTTCAAGTATGTATTCATGCTACATTTGTTTCAGAGTTACTGAACAAACAAAATCAGGTTTTTTTTTTTATATTAAACTGTAAGAGTCAAGTTAAGATTGTCCTTTCAAGGGTATATGATTTGTAACATGTAAAGCAAAATTAATAGATTTCTTTGTGGCAAGTTCATTTTGACTCTAACATGGAAAGGAGAAGAAACAAAAAAATAATGATACTGATTATGACATAAAACAAAGAGCTTCAGGGGACCAGAGAAACTACTGACTCAGAAGAACATCTGCCAGACAAGAAAGTCAATGTGGAGATAGGAATATCTGCCAGCCCTCAGGATATGGGAAATTCTTGACACGAAAGTCACATACAGATAAGACCAATGAGCAATTTAGAGCCCTGAAGACACAGAAGACAGATTTGCAGATGGACTTTTCCACCACAAAATTTCCCTTTTCTGACCATTAGAACCATCAAACCCCAGATAAAATATTTAAGTCTGAAGAAATGGTTAAGCACACTACATAGCGATCAAGAGTATTTAATCAAAAAGATCCAATAAAAGACTACAAAGCAATAAAATAGGAGAAATTAATGCATATTTTATAATAAAAACTATTAATATTAATAATACTAATAAAGAGACATGAACATATTGGATTAGAAAATAGTATCTATCTTTGTACAGCCTCAAGAAACACACCTTGCCATCTGTTAAATGTCACTTTAGAGTAAAAAAATGAAGTTATTCCAAGCAAATAGACTCAAGAACCAAGCAGGCATAGGTATTTTAATATTTGACAAAACAGACTTCAAACCAAAACTAATCACAGAAAGTAGCAATGAACCCTACATACTTATTAAAGAAAAAATTGGCCAAGAGGATATTACAATTCTAAACATTTATGTACTAAACAAAGGCTATCCAAGTTTGTAGAACAAACACTACTATACTTAAAATCACACATTAATCAGCTCACAATGACGTTGGAAGGCTTCAATAGCCCCCCTCAGTCTTGTAGACAAAAAATAAACAAAAAGCACTGGAGTTAAATAACCTCATGAATATAATGGAATTATCAAGCATCTATAGAACATTCTAAACAAAGACTAAAAATATGCTTTTTTCTTAGCAGTGTACGGAACTTTCTCCTATATTAAACACATACAAGCATGCTAAGCAAGACTCAATGTGGATGAAAGCTATATACTAAGAAGAGAAACAACAGAACATATATGAACTAATGGAAACAGGACAATCCATGGCTGAATGAAAAGTGTGTCAAGACACTAATCAGGAATGAAAAATCCTTTTTAGAATTGATTAAAAATAAAGCTACAATATACCCAAACTTATAAGATCTAATAAAGGTAATTCTGAGAGGCAGGCTCATAGGACTAAGTGCCTACATAAAAGCCTTGGAGAGATCTCATAGTAGTAACTTAATGACACACCTCAAAGTTGTAGAACAACAAAGAATAACATGGAAATAGAAAAACATTCTTAAAATTTACACAAACTTATTAAAGATCCCATGTGTCCCAAATAATATTGATTAAAAAGAATACTTCTGAGGGTGTCATAACACATATCTTCCAACTATAACATAACAACATATAACAATGTAATAGAAACACCATGTAAATAAATGGCACAAAGGAAAGAAATGTAGAAGAATGAGGTGAAGTAGAGGATCAACCTATGCACCCACGCATACCCATACATCTGATTCTCTACAAAAATGAACAAAAATTTTTAAGGGAAAAGAAAGTATTTGTCTCTTCAACAAATACTGTTGAGAAAATTAGAAATCATCATATAAAGTATAAGTCTTGGACTCTATTTCTTATCCTGTGTATAATGTAGTTCAAGATGAATCATAGACCTTAATGTGAAGCCCCAGCCTCTGAGACTACAGGGCAGAAATGCAGAGAAAACACTTTAATATGTAGACACGGGAAACTGTGTTCTGAACAGAACAGCCCTGTGTCAAATCAGAAGAGGTGTTGCTTTAGATCTCTTTCCCAAGATCTAACAAAGTCAAAATTTGAAAAAAGAATATATATATGTATAAAGAAATGTCAAACTTACATGAAACAGTAAAGTAAAAAGTACATAATTAAACCTAGGATAACTTGTCAATCAAATGAAGTAATTGTGAAGGGTGGAGATGAAATTGTATATTAGGCACTGAGAATCCACAGTGAGCTTGTTGCTCCCTCATATGGTAAAAACTTTGGAATGTGAAGTTTTGTTAATCTTTTATGGTGACAGAATACTCTTGGAGCCCTCAAGATATAAATATGGCCAACCAACACCACTGGGTAGAAGAACTCAGGCATAGGTTTTCTGCTCCTCAGCCATTGTGGGGAGTGGACCTGATAGCTCATTGATTCACTTGCATATGCCAGTTTCCCTCAGAAGCACAAATGTTGGTCTCTCTTTAGATGGCCATAGAACAGGGTAGGGTGAACTCAAGGGCTTTTTCTCCTTATTTGAGATGGAATGATGTCCCCAGCAGTCTTGAGCATCTGTCCCTGTGTTCAGAATCTGCTCTCATTACAGCTCCAGGGCAGCCTTTGCATGAGGCCATCTCAGTGTTTCATCCAAATACTTCATCAAGATTTCTTAGAGAATTTAATTTTCTTCAGCTTCCACTGTACCATCTTTTATGGTACTACATCATTGTAGCTTCCAGAATTTATTCACATAATTTCAGTGAGTTTCTGGACTTCAATAGGTCTGATATTTTATTGTATTGATTAATCCCATGTAGATTTGATTTATATGACTTTTTTTTTTTTTATTTTTATAAATCTACCCTTGGAGTCTCCCTGTGTTCACACTATTATCTTATACATGGAAATAACAAAATGCTTGAAATTCTGAATAAACGAAAAAATGTTTTCAAAAGTCAGTGACCTTATAAAGATTTCAGAAAACAGCATGAAAGAGATAAATAGGACATAGACCAGAAAGACAGCAATCCATATTAGACATTCAGCAAAAAAAGTTGAGATATTGAAGAAAAGAGAAACAAACAAGAGGAGAAATGAAGAACTCATCCTGGAGGGGAGTTGACTCCTCTGCATAAAGTTAGCACTGCCCTGTTGCTCTGCCCTGGATACCACACCTTAAGACTAGACACTGACCCTAGCTCTGTCCTGGATACCACACCTTAAGACTAGACATTGATCCTAGCTCTTAAATAGCTTTTATTCCTGATGTTACTGAGTTTTTTCATTAGACACATTTGTTTTATTAACATGTATTTTACCTGTATCTATTTTGCCTGAGTGTGTCTGTGCACCATGAATATGCTTAATGACTTTGGAGGCCAGAGGAGGGCATTAGATCCCCTGAAACTGGAGTTACAGATGTTTGGGAACCATCATGGGAGTGCTGAGAATCCAACAGGGGACCTTTGCAAAAAAACGAATTGAACTTTGGAATGTTCAGAGAACAAAAGTTTTAGTTTCTCAGACGTTTCTCCCAATACACTTCCTGGCTTTGGGGGAAAAGGAAGAGGGAAGTCCTAGGATCCAAGAAACTCAGGCACTGCAATTAGGACCAGAAAGTTTCTGGCTCTGCAAATGACAGGGCATCAGGGAGGTCACAGACCTGACATCCAGGATGGAGATTGCAGAAGGAGCCCTTTCCCCTGGAGAAGCCAAACTCCTGATGGTGACATCCTATTAGCAGTGACAGTTGCTGTGAGCCCAGGGCTCAAGGATGATAAACAGGGCCTGGCTGTGCTGTGAGGATACACGCCCTGACCCATGCACAGATTCTGCAGGTGAGTGCTCCATCATGTCGTAGTGGACTGTAACTGACTTTTACATTAACAGAGATGCTCTGAGGTAGGGATGGTTAGGGGGGCAGTTGAAGAGAGGGTCTGGGCTCTTCTGTCACTGTGAAAGAGGAAGGTGACAAGGTGCAGGAAGAAAGCAGTCTCTCATTTCCCACCTGCCATCCAGAATTGTTTCCATGTCCATGAGGGAGCAGAGTGCAGCTGTGTGGTGCACTGAGCCAGAGATGCTCATGACAGCTCAGGCAGGTCCAGGATACACGGGCTGAAGTTTCAGCTTGGTGTGAGGAAGCTTTTCCTCTCTGCAGTTCCTCCAGTTTGTGTGATTGTCCTCACAGGAGGGAGAGGTTCTACTCCACAGTGTCTTATATCAGGTGCCCTTCAGCTTTCTCAGAATGGGGACTTTGCTCTTCTTTTTTGTGGTTTTATTTTTCCTGAAGTTTCCATATCCACACTCAAATGTAACATAGTGCAATTACAGAGAATTGTGCAGGAAACTAACATGACACAAAAGCATAGAACAACAGTGTTTAGAGCATGTGTAACACTGGGCAGACCCTGTCCTAAGCACTATGTGCCTCTGCTCCACTGAATCCTCACAATACACCTGAATGGTACAAAGCACCTTCCCTACATTAGTGAGTCTTAAAGCGGCCAAGTAAAACATTCAAATCTAGGCAAGTAGCACCTAGGAAAGGCAGAACTGGCAGACAGGATTCCTGGTTATAAAGCTTGGGCTTGTTGATATTGCAGGTTAGCCTTCCCGAGTTTACTGACTACTCTCTCCCATGCATCTGGGTCTTACACTTTCCTCCTAGAGTCAGTCCATGACCCATTCCTGAAAAAAAATTGCAGGTTGATTAGTTTTTTACTAAGATTTTAGTTTTTAATTGTTTCTGTTTTTTTTTCCAGACAGGGTTTTTCTGTATGATAGTCCTGGTTGTTTTAAAACTTGCTTTGTAGATCAGGTTGGCCTTGAACTCTCAGATACCCAACTGCCTCTGCATCCTGAGTGCTGGGATTAAAGGTTTACACCACCATGCTTATTTGCTATTTGCTCTTGCTTACATGCCAAGGAGTGAGGTTTGAGAAAGGTAATTAAACATATACTTTAAATTAATAATTTAATATTATTATATGACATATACATTAAATATAATAAGTACATATGTTCATAAATATATAAATCTCCCAATTTACCTAGCATAGATGTGTGTGTGTGTGTGTGTGTGTGTGTGTGTGTTTCAGTGTGGATGCGACACTGTTTTGGAAATGAAAGCCTATTCCATCATTATAAATTTTACTACTATCATTGCAGGGATAACATAAAAAAAACTATCAAATTTTAAACATCAATACAGATGGAATTTTGAGAGGAAGTAAAACATTTTTGATTAGTTTTTTGAAGGATAGCCCATGCCATTTCCTAACTTGGTTGGATCATGGAAGCTCCTATCATTGTACAAGTAGAAAAGTAATAAATACTTACCAAACGTGCCCTGGAGATTGAATAAACTTCTCCAGGATACTGAGCTTTGTCAATCTTAAAGAGAGAGCCTAGTTCAAATGTTTCTTCAAATTTTCTCATCAATTCCTTTCTCTAATTAAAATGTAATTTGAAAACCAACAGTTTCATTGAGCAACCTATAACCTTCTGAGCAGGCACTATATTAGTATTTATGTCTTACGTGTCTAAGATATTCTCACAGCTCAGTGCAGCAAGGGAGCAGACAGAGAGGAAACATAGACTTCTGAAGTAGAAGACAGCCTAACATAGACTTCTGGGGTTAGGAAAAGCTCATGAGATGATACTCTAGGCACAGTTCTTGGAAGCATGTCAGTTCAACAAAGATCAGCCTTGGATATCACACATGCTCCTGTAGACAGAGAACCATTGGTGTTACATGAGGTGTCAAGGAAACAAATAATTTTGATGAGGAGAGGATACCAAACTGAAGAGGACAAATTGAAATTGCAGTTGTAATTTTAAGCTCTATGTATTTTGTGAGGGGTGAAACAAATAGAATAGATTTCAAAAGACACCATTTTATGACAATTTAGAAAATAAGGAACTGAAAAAAAGATACCATTCATAAAGTGATTACATTCACAGTGTAAGATATTGGGGGACTGACAGGCTGAGGGATTTCTGATTGACATCACTTATCGGAACCAACCTTAAAACAATCATCAAGAACTTTATTAAGTTCTACAAGGACAAGTTTCCTGGAGTTTTATTGGAGGAAGTGTACTCAGAAGAAAGATTAAAAACAAGATGAATAGGTCTAAAAATGAAATTTCCTACATCATGGTTTACCCATGAAGACGGGGAAAACATTTTTTTTTTTTTTTATCCACACTTAGCCTCACCTTAAGCCCAGTGGTCTGAACTTTCATACCCTGACTCAGTCACTAATCTACTTATACTTAATTGATCAAAGGTCTTGGGTGGGAGAATACCATATTATTTCCCCGAAAGAAACTGGTCCAGTTGATCAAGTACAACTTTCTGAGAAGCTGAAAGCTTTTTATGAGTTCAACATCATTTGAATGATGGTTGCATATGGGGCAGTGAAGAGGATCAGGATGAAGCACAACACAGTCCAGTAGCCTGTGCAGAAACTGGGTGACATGAGTGAAAAAGTGATGTCATTGCTTATGTGTGGAAATAAGAACTTGGTGGATGTAGAGGATAAAGAAGGATCTTGTTTTTTTATTAGATGTTTTCTTTATTTACATGTCATACAATATCTCCTGTCCCAGGTTCCCTTCCAAAATAAAATAAAATAAAATAAAATAAAATAACATAAAATAAAATAAAATGAAATGAAATGAAATGAAATGAAATGAAATGAAATAAAATAAAAATAACAAAAACTAAAACTAAAACAAAAACAAACCCCTGTTCCCCACCCCCCTGCTCACTACCCCACTTTCTACTGCTTCCTGGCCCTAGCATTCTCCTACACTAGGGCATAGAACCTTCAGGGGCCAAGGGCCTCTCCTCCCATTGATGACCTACTTGGCTATCCTCTGCTATACATATGCTGCTGGAGCCATTAGTCCCACTATGTGTACTCTTTGGCTGGTGGTTTAGTCCCTGGGAGCTCTGAGGGTACTAGGTAGTTCATATTGTTGTTCGTCCTAAGGGCCTGCAAGCTCTTCAGCTCCTTGGGTCCTTTCTCTAGCTCCTTCATTGGGGACCCTGTACTCAGTCCAATGGATAGCTGTGAGCCTCTACTTCTGTATTAGTCGGGTACTGTCAGAATCTTTCAGGAGACAGCTATATCAGGCTCCTGTCATCCAGCACTTGCTGGCATCCACAATAGTGTCTGGATTTGATGATTGAATATGGGAAGGACAATCTCTGGATTGTCCTTCCTTCAGTCTCTGCTCCACACTTTGTCTCTACAACTCTTTCCATGGGTATTTTGTTCCTCTTTTAAGAAGGAATGAAGTATCCATACTTTGGTCTTCCTTCTTGAGTTTCTTGTAGTTTGTAGATTATACTTTGTATATTCTTATCTTCTGGGCTAATAACCACTTATCAGAGAGTGCATACCATGTGTGATATTTTGTGATTGGGTTACCTCACTCAGGATGATATTCTACAGATCCATCCATTTCCCCAAGGATTTCAAATATTCATTGTTTTTAATAACTGAGTACTCCATTGTGTAGATGTACCACATTAAGAAGGATCTTTTTGAAAGGGAGGAAAACTGAACTTTATTCCCTGATTGTAGTTATCATCACTTGCATGCGGACAGAAACAGACAAACCAGGAAAACAAAGAAATGATGAGGAAAACTCTTATGTGTTTACATACTTGAAATGATGCATTTTATCAGAATAGACAGAAAACTTCATGTGTATCTCTCAAATGATTTTCCCTAGTGCTGTGCATGAATTCAGAAGATGAACTGGAGTAATATTATCCACACAATAATCTTCCTTTTTCTTATTGGACCTGGAATGATGGGGAATATCCTAATGTTTGCAAGACTTGGGTACACTTCTGCCTTGGGGACTGAAAAAAAGCCGATTGACCTAATTCTCACCCACCTGGCATTTTCTAATATAATCATCATTTGTACAACAGGGTTGAAAGAGCTTGCCACAGTGTTTTATTTCAGAAGCTTTCTTGGAGATATTGGCTGCAAAGCTACAGTTTATCTGGCAAGGATGGCACGGGGCCTTTCCATCTGCACCACCTGTCTCCTCAGTGTGGTCCAGGCTGTCACCATCTGTCCTAGGACCACCTTTTGGACAAAACTCAAACCACATACATCATGCCAAGTTCTTCCCTTTATTCTCCTTTTTTGGATTGTTAATGTTCTCGTAAGCTCCAACTTGCTGTCCTACATCAAAGGAATCAGTGGCTTGAATGGGTCTGTGGCTACAATGTACATTGGCCACTGCTATATTCTACCATCCAGGCACATCATCAAATGGGTTTTCCTCTCTCTCATGACTCTTCGTGATGCCATCTTTCAGATTCTGATGGCCTGGAGCAGTGGGTCCATGGCTCTCCATCTGTATAAGCACCACAAGCGGGTTCTCTACCTTTATAGCTCCAGGTTCGCAAACAACTCCCCTCCAGAAATCAGAGCTACATGCAGTGTTCTCATTCTTATGACCTGCTTCCTTTTCTTCTATTGGATAGATTTCATTCTATCTTTCTACACAGGTTTCACAATAACACATGATTCTATTTCACTAAATATTAAAACATTTTTAGAACTTGGTTATGCTAGTTTCAGCCCCTATGTTCTGATGAGCAGAAATGTCCGTGTCCCTAATGCCTTGCATGCTTAGTGAGAAGTGTAGAAATCACATTCTATAGCTATTCACTCTGAGCTAAATGTACATATATCATATACTGCTTTGCTGTGATGAATAGGTATGGGGGCTATGCTGTTTGCTATGTAGCATAGGCTGACCTGGCAACCAGTGCATAGTGCAGAATGGTCTCAATTCAGATACTTCAGCACCCCAAATGCTGGTATCACAAGCATTCCCCAACATTATGCCATTTCCCAAAATATACAAATGTATCACAACATTAAATTAAATATTATAATAATACATTCCTTTTCTTAAGAAGTTTGACATTGCCCAATCTGTAGATTGTTCAGGGTAACTAGGCAGGTGGAAAGTGGGTTCTTTCCATCTTCCCATTCCACCAACACTATCATGGGTCTTTTTGCTTTTCATTATCACTGGGAAAAATACTGAAGGAAACATTACTGTCAGAAGTCAGTGTTTCACTTTGTTTTCCTTAGATGCTGAGTAGGAAAACAAGAAAGGGTTGGTGAAGGTGAGGAGGTGACCCTTATGTGACCTGAGCTTTCAGAACAGAGTGAATACGATTGTGAGACAAGTGATGTCATCAGAGCAAGACAAATCTGGTCAATAATTCTTTGTCATAGCTAGATGCACACTCTTGGGTTCTGGACAAGTGGCCTGTGAGACTAAGGACACATAAAAGATGTGTCTATTGGAACCCATGTGTTATAGCCTTGTAAAGTGGCAGGTCATTGGTAGTGCTGACAGTGCCACAACCTCAGGCCCAAGAGGACATATGGAGCTCAGAAAGTGGCCCCCAACTCTGACTCCTCAGGACTCTGCACTGCAGTCCTCCCAGGAAGACTCCTGGCTGCTCTGAGCAGAGCTGTGTCTGTATCACTCTTGAAGGGATGCAGAGCCATGAAGGGCTGTTCACCAGAGCTGCCCATCAGCTCATTACAGGTCCTCCCCAGGATAAACAGAAAAACCCAAACAGTTCTTGCAGGAAGCAGGGTTGGACTGCTCTCTCTCTCTGCAGCTGAGCTGTGCCTGGAGGGGAGCCAAGGCTGCCTGAGCTCCTTCCCTGGTCCAAAAGTAAAACTCTCCAGAGGGAAGCGAGAGATGGGCCAGGCTGTGAGTCTCTGAAATATTGCTCCTTGCTAAGATAAACTAGGCCTGTAATGTTTTATGATATAAATTAAAGACCATTACTATGTTTAGATTTTATGTCAACATGTCACTAATTTGAATCTCCTGAGTAAGGCTTAGCCTCACAAAGAGTTGCTCCGTCTTGATTGATGTAGGAAGATCCAACTCAACTGTTGGTGGTCCATAACAGTAAGAGCCCAGGTTAAAAGTGTGTGTGTGTCAGAGGGAAGACCATCCTGTGTCAGGCTTGCTGGGCATTCCCTCAGTCTCTGAGCTGATTTGCTGTGTTGTTGCTGCTGGGGCTGATTGCTTTGCTGAGATCAGAACTAATGGCTTCCTAGGAAATGTCAAGGCCTCTGCAGCTACATTGGGACGACTAAGGCACATACCTCAGTACCTGTACCACTAACTGCCCCCAGGGAGAGACAGTTATGGAGAGACTACACCAATTGATGAAGCTCACAGGCTTAAGGTCTGAGTGAAATATCAGGTTTTCAGCTATTCCAATGTGCTTTCACTTTTCTCACTATTTAAACCTTATAGCAAATTCTGGCATTTTACACACATGTATTATATTTCTATTAGATACTGTATATAATTTTTTCATCTCCTTGTTTCCACCTGCACTGCATGTTACCTCACTGTGGTAGAGGCTGTCACCATCAGTCCCAAGACCACCCCTTGGAGAACCTTTTGAACACCCCTTTGGCCACAGACTGCACGACAAGTTCTTGTCTATTTATTTCTTCCTTGGATCTTTAACTCCCTGATGAGCTCCAAATCTCTCTATCTCAGAAGTCAGTAACATGAGCAGATCCAGAGTTACAATGTATTATGGGTATTGTATTGTGTTACTGCTATTGTTTTGGAATTTGTAACTCCTAGGAAAGGCCATAGATTCATAGATTCAGTACAGCCTATAACTTATTAAAGCTGCTAGCAGTACAGCAATCTCTGTGCCAAACTTGAGACTGTCATGTGAAGGGAAAGATATTTAAAGTTGAAAGGCACAAGCAAGCCAAGAACTGTTTTGTTCTGCCAATATCAGATACTCAAGGCAACCTCAAACTACTTCTTGAATGACTGCATGATCAGGTTATGGAAGACAAAGGGCAGTCAGCCATGTTATAACAACCAGAGAATCACAGCTGTACATTTCTACCTTGGGGGATGGATCCCTATATAGGAATACTGGGAACTTATCTTCTAGGGACTGCAGTCAGAAGCAAATTGCTAATGGGGCTCAATGATGATGCCCAGCATGAAATGAAGTTTCTTTAGTAATCACACTACTGTCTATGGTTCTTGATTGAGTTCATTTTCTCTGCCAGTTAAAAAATTAAGAGGCCAGGACAACAGATAGAATGAAGAAAAGCTTTTATTAGTGATAAAGAAACCCCCCCAACCCCCCCCACACAGTGAGTCAGACATAGTAATGGACCCTCTGCAAAGCGAAGGTGGACTTCAGAAGCCAAAGCCCAGTTTCTGATTGAGGGTAGAGTGTTCTAAGGATCTTGGAGAGAGGGGGTCCTCCTGCCCTAATTTGAGCTTATTTAGGTTGAACAAAGAAAGGAATGCTGCTAAGCCCACAACTCTGTGTAAAATGCCTGATTCAGCTGCTGACTTTCACTGACCTATGTAGATCCGTTTCTGTGAGACCTGGCATTAGAAGACCTCAAAGTATGTTGCATAGGTACAGTCTAATGCAGCAGACAAAGTTATTTCACTTTCAGTGTACTTTTATATGTAGAGGAAATAAAGAAAGCTATGATCCAAGGAAGGTTGACTGAGTTCAGAAAAATATAGTCAGGAAAACATATAAATAAATGCCAGTAAGCACATTACTAAATATTAACAGAACAGACATTTTCTAGAATTTTCTCAGGACAGAGCAATTTAAAACTACTGCCTATCTATTATGTATATACATATATAGTATGTACTATAGGTTATATTAGGAAATTCATGAAAACAAAGCAAAATGCCCTATCCCGATTTGAGGCATACTGACTACAGTACTCAGCACATCCTTTCACCAGATTGTGTTGTACAGTTATGTTCTGCTACCCAACAAGAATTAGTATGTCTCATAAATTAAGTGTGTATGTTTTTTACAGGAGTCATAAAATCATCCCCAAGAATAATCCAAAGACCAAAATGCACCTGAGATCAAAGGTCCTCTGCCTTTTTTTTCCAGGAGCCTCTTAAAGCTCTCCAAGATCTTCAACATACATCATTCTTTCAGCCATATTCCAACATCCTGCCTTGAACTTGTAGGACCAAGTTTGTAGGCAAGGGGGCCCAAGTGGCAGAAGAAAAAGCCTGCCAGGCTTTTTAATAGCTGAGTAGTACTCCATTTTGTAAATGTACCACGTTTTCTGTATCCATTCATCTATTGAGGAACATCTGTGTTGTTTCCAGTTTCTGGCTATTATAAATAAGGCTTCTATGAACATAGTGGAGCATGTGTCCTTATTACATGTTGGAGCATCTTCTGGGTATATGCCCAGGAGTGGTATAGCTGGGTCCTCTAGTGCTGCTATGTTCAATTTCCGGAGGAACCACCAAACTGATTTCCAGAGTGGTTGTACCAGCTTGCAATCCGACCAGCAAAGAAGGAGTATTCCTGTTTCTCTACAACCTCCCCAGTATCTGCTGTCACCTGAGTTTTTTATCCTAGCCATTCTGACTGGTGTGAGGTGGAATCTCAGGG
>NW_022196913.1:26560282-26562279 GCF_008632895.1 Mastomys coucha
GCCTAATTGCTCTGGCTAGGACTTCAAGTACAATATTGAGTAGATAGGGAGAGAGGAGGCAGCCTTTCATAGTCCCTGATTTTAGTGGGATTGCCTCAAGTTTCTCTCCATTTAGTTTGATGTTGGCTACGGGTTTTCTGTATATTTCTTTTACTATGTTCAAATATGAGCCTGGAATTCCTGATCTTTCCAAGACTTTTATCATGAAGGGATGTTGGACTTTGTCAAATGCTTTCTCAGCATCTAGTGAGATGATCATATGGTTTTTGTCCTTGAGTTTGTTTATGTAGTGAATTACGTAGTGGATTTCTATATATTGAACCATCCCTGCACCCCTGGGATGATGCCTACTTGATCATGATGGCTGTTCATTTTGATGTGTTCTGGGCTTCAGTTTGTGAGAATTATATTGAGTATTTTTGCAGCAATATTCACAAGGGAAATTAGTCTGAAGTTTTCTTTCTTTGGTAGGTCTTTGTGTGGTTTGAGTAATTGTGGCTTCATAGAATGAATTTGGTAGAGTACCTTCTGCTTTTGTTTTGTTGAATAGTTTGAAGAGTATTGGTACTTGGTCTTTTTTAAAGGACTGATGAAACTCTGCACTAAACCCATGTGGTCTTGGGCTTTTTTTTGGTTGGGAGAATATTAATGACTGATTCTATTTTATTAGCAGATATGGTACTGTTTAGATCATTTATCTGATCTTGATTTAACTTTGGTACCTAGTATCTGTCTAGAAAATTGTCCATTTCATCCAAGTTTTCCAGTTTTGTTGAGTATAGGCTTTTGTAGTAGGCTCTCATGATTTTTTGGATTTCCCAGGTTCTGTTGTTATGTCTTTCTTTTCATTTCTGATTTTGTTAATTAGGTTACTGTCTCTGTGCCCTCTAGTTAGTCTGGCTAAGAGTTTTTTCTTTTGTTGATTTTCTCAAAGAACCTGGTTTGGTAGATTCTTTGTACAGTTCTTTTTGTTTCCATTTTGTTGATTTCAGTCCTGAGTTTGATTATTTCCTGCCATCTATTCCTCTTGGGTTAATTTACTTCTTTTTGTTCTGGAGCTTTCAGGTGTGCTGTCAAATTTCTGGTGTATGCTCTTTCCAGTTTCTTTTTTGAGGCACTCAGAGGTGTGAATTTTCCTCTTAGGACTGCTTTCATTGTTTCCCATAAGTTTGGTATGTTGTGGCTTCATTTTCATTAGTCTAAAAAGTCTTTAATTTCTTTCTTTATTCCTTCCTTGACCAAGTTATCATTGAGTAGAGTGTTGTTAAGCTTCCATGTGTATGTGGGTATTCTATTGTTTATGTTGTTATTGAGGTACAGTCTTAGTTCTTGGTGATCTGATAGGATACAAGGAATTATTTCAATCTTCTTGTATCTGTTGAGGCCTGTTTTGTGACCAATTGTATGGTCAGTTTTGGAGAAAGTACCATGAGGTGCTGAGAAGAAGGTATATCCTTTTGTTTTAGGATAAAGTGTTCTATAGATATCTGTTCAATCCATTTGTTTCATAACTTCTATTATTCTCAATGTGTCTTTGTTTAGTTTCTGTTTCCATGATCTGTCCATTGCAGAAAATGTGGTGTTGAAATCTCCCACTATTATTGTGTGTGGAGCAATGTGCTTTGAGCGTTAGTAAAGTTTCTTTCATGAATGTAGATGCCCTTGCATTTGGAGTAGAGAGGTTCAGAATTGAGAGTTCATCTTGGTAGATCTTACCTTTGATGAGTATGAAGTTTCCCTCCTTATCTTTTTTGATCACTTTGGGTGAAAGTCGATTTTATTCAATATTAGAATGGCTACTCCAGCTTTTTTTCTTGGGACCATTGGCTTGGAAAATTGTTTTCCATCCTTTTATTCTGAGGTAGTGTCTGTCTTTGTCACTGATGTGGGTTTCTTGTATGCAATAAAATATTGGGTCCTGTTTACGTACCAGTCTGATACTCTATGTCTTTTTATTGGAGAGTTGAGTCCATTGATTTTTTTTTTTAATTTTTTTT
>NW_022196913.1:26567747-26568804 GCF_008632895.1 Mastomys coucha
AATTGAGAGTTCATCTTGGTAGATCATACCTTTGATGAATATGACGTGTCCCTCCTTATCTTTTTTGACCACTTTAGGGTGAACGTCGATTTTATTTGATATTAGAATGGCTACTCCAGCTTTTTTCTTGGGGCCATTGGCTTGGAGAATTGTTTTCCAGCCTTTTATTCTGAGGTAGTGTCTGTCTTTGTCACTGAGGTGGGTTTCCTGTATGCAGCAAAATGTTGGGTCCTGTTTACGTACCCAATCTGATATTCTATGTCTTTTTATTGGAGAGTTGAGTCCATTGATATTAATAGATATTAAGGAAAGGTAATTGTTGCTTCATGCTATTTTTGTTAGAGTTGGAATTCTGTCCATGTGATTATGTTCTTTTAGTTTTGTTAGATTACTTTCTTGTTTTTTGTAGGATGTAGTTTTCCTCCTTGTGTTGGAGTTTTCCATTTATTATCCTTTGAAGGGCTGGATTTGTTGAAATATATTGTGTAATTTGGGTTTTATCATGGAATATCTTGTTTTCTCCATCTAAGATCATTGAAGAGTTTTGCTGGGTATAGTAGCCTGTGCCTCCTGGCTTGTCCTTCCTTAGAAAGTCAGCCTAATATAACTGTCTCCTGAGAGTCTCTGACAGTACCTGACTAATACAGAAGTAGAGGCTCACAGCCATCCATTGAACTGAGTACAGGGTCCCCAATGCAGGGTCTCCAATGAAGGAGTTAGAGAAAGGACCAAAGAAGCTGAAGGGTTTGCAGCTCCTTAGGACTAACAACAATATGAACTAATTAGTACCCTCAGAGCTCCCAGGGACTCAACCACCAACCAAGGGGTGCACATGGTGGGACTGATTGTTCTGGCAGCATGTGTATAGTAGAGGATTGCAAAGTCAATCATTAATGGGAGGAGAGGCCCTTAGCCCTGTGAAGGTTCTGTGCCCCAGTTTAGGGGAATGCCAGAGCTAATAAGTGGGAGAGGGTGGGATAGCAAGCAGGGGGTGGGGGGAGGCAACAGGGGTTTGTTCTTGTTTTTTTTTTTTTTTTTTTTTTTTTTTTTTTTTTTT
>NW_022196913.1:26568920-26576793 GCF_008632895.1 Mastomys coucha
AAAAAAAAAAAAAAAGTCACCGGAGAGAAAATGCTGATCTCGCCTGAGTCCCTGGGTCAGAGCAGTCTCTTGAAGATTGGCTCTCTCCTGGAAGGAAATGTGCCCAGAGGGCTGTGAAACAGGTGCACCTTCTGGCTGTAGATGGAGTTAGAAAGGACCCTGTCCCAGCTGTTCTGCCAGTTCTTAGGCCTGTGCCTCTCAGCTGGTCCCACTTTCTGGGTTATTATAATTACACACAGGACATATCCAAATGGCAAATCTCACTACTCAACTTGTTCTAGGGTAGTGAGGCAAGATGTAATTCAAGCAGACATTTAAATGAGTCGGCGTTCATACTTGGAAACAAATATGTTTAACCACTGATACATCTCTCCACTGAGGCCTTATTAACTGTCATCCTGTTACAAGGGGATATCCTTTATAGGATGTCATCTTTTGGGACATAATGGAGATCACCAGTGAGCCCTAGCTTGTCTTCTCTATGCAGGGAGCAATTTTATCTATAGAACTTCTGAATGGAAGCTGCACAAAGGGCTCACTCTTTTTGATATTTCCTTGACTTTTATTGAATAAACTAGTCAGAGCACTACAAGCTTTAAACTATTTTTGTTTTCTTTATATTTCAAAGAAAGAAGATATTTAGAAGTTTTCTAAACAAACAAACAAACAAACAAAACCAGAGAAAATAGAACAAAGAACTTCGCTTTAGACCAGAGATAATTATTTTATTCATAATTTTTTAAAAATAAATATTTTAAATATTTTATTTATTATACTTGAATATATTTTGATTGTATTCTTCCCATTCCTTAAGTCCTTCTATGTTCTTTACCTCTCTCTACCTACCTAACTTTAACAAAACAAAAACAAAATACAAAAAAATCCTGAAAAATAAAACAAGAAAGCAAAATAAAACCACATCCCCCCCAAAAAACAAACAATAAAACCCCAGCAAACTGTAACAAAAATCAAAGCACACACACACACACACACACACAGCACTACCACCACCATCACCACCAACAACAATAACCACCACCACCACCACCACTACCACCTCGGGATTCCAATTATATGTTGGTCAACTACTCCTGAACATGAGGCCTGTCCTGGAATGATTGATATACCCAGTGTTGCTCTACTGGAGAAAAAGGATTTTCTTTCTTCCAGCAGGTATAATTTAGGTGTTAACTTTTACCTTAGCAGCTTGGTTTTCAATCATCCATTTTTTTAAATGTAATGAAATAAAGTATAATAAAACAAAATGAAAACTATCACATCAATGTTGGGCAAGCCAAGCTAATAGAAGGAGCAGAGCCCAAGAGAAGGCACAAGAATTGGAGACCCATTCATATTTGCACGCTCAGGAATCCAATAAAAATATTAAATGGGGAGACCTAGGAGAGAACCATGCAGACCCTATGGATGTTACTTCAGCCTCTGGGAGTGCATATGAGCTTTGCTGATTTATGTTGATTTAGATAATTATGCTGATTTAGAGTAGTGGTTTTCAACCTTCCTAGTACTTTGACACTTTAATACATTCCTCACATGTGGTGAACTCCAACCATAAAATTATTGTTGCTACTTCATAACTGTAATTTTGCTACTCTTTGAATCATAAATATCTTATATGCACAATATTTAATATGTGGCCCACAAAAGAGTTATGGTTCACAGGTTGAGAACCAGAGACTTAGAGGACCTTGATTCTTAGTCTCCTTCATCCACTGTGGCTCTTACTCTCTTTCTGACTCCTCTTCCATAGGGTTCCTTGTACTCTGAGGGGAAGAATTTGATGGAAACAACCCATTTAGGGATGAATGTTCCAAGGTCTCTAACTTTCCATAATGTCTGGCTGGGGGTGTCTATATTTGTTGTCATCTACTGCAGGAAACTTCTGTGCTGATAGCTGGTCTATGAGAAAAAGAGAATATCTTGAGGAGTCTTTTTTATCACATTTTAAAATGAGTATTATTTGGTTTTACCTTGGGTCCCTGGGCTTTTTTGGTTACACAAGCAGTGTCAGTATGGAATCAATCTTGTGGAGTGGGCCTTAAGTCAAATGAGATATTGGTTGATTATTCCCACATGCATTGTGTTACCATATATTGCAGGCAGGATACCATTGTAGATAAGAGGTTTGTGCCTGGCTTGGTGTTTATGCTTCTCTTTTGAGAACATACAGAGCACATTCCTGTACCAAAGACACTAGAACATAAGGGTAAAGTCTCTATTTAAGCACAACTCAACTTTTCCATCTTTATTGAGTCATGCATATATTGTCTTCAGCAAAGGGGGCTTGGTGTCCATTTGTGGATAGCAGTGTCATGGTGACAGCCTGGATTGTTTGGGAATTTGATGGGTCCTCTTTGACCCACTCTTATTTTTAATCTACCCTGATATATGTAGTCTACAACTTAGTCTCTCTGCAAATGATTTCCCCATTCAATAGGTGGTTAAATAATTTCTAGTTTCCTCAAGAGCTGTTCTTTCATACAGAAAAGAAACATTTTTAGCTCTTATTGAGTCAGCTGCACCTACATGTATGGAGAAACCATCACATAGGACACAGAGGGAGACAAGTTGTATCACAATGGTACTTTCTCATACAAGAACAAAATTATGACATTATCACTTCTAACCTCAGCCCTGAACACACACTTACTTGCCTTTACTACTGATGGGACATGCTCAGGCAGCTGAGTATCATTTAGTCTATTCCTAACAAACAAGGGATTTGAGAAAGAGAAGGAAGAGACTTGGTCCCCATATAGGCCACAGGTTGGCACTTTGGAAAGGTGAAAGTAAGTCAGGACATGTAAGAAGCTCACTACACAGAAACTTGTTGAGTTATTCATTTTGTCACCTCACAAAATAATTAAATACTAATTAAGCTTGAAATAACTTTTTAGCCAAACAGATGTAGTAATTGTGGGAATGGGGAAAGCTGTCATCTACATGTAGACAAATGCCACATTATTTTAGTGTTAGTTGGAATGTAAATACAAAAGAGAATAGAGCCTTCAGTGTATGGTATGTAGCCTACAGTACTCACAAACTACCTCCATTTTTGCTTTTGGCTGGTTCATCAAGTAATCAGAAATGTCAAGTTGTAGCTTGCCAGTCTTCACCCTGAAATTTTTCTTGTCATTTGGCCTTTTCTAGGAACACAGTTAAAAATATCTGCTCAGCCTAAATAGGGTGGAAAGCATGCATAGAAATGGTCTCATCCAATTTGAGCTGAATAGAGAGTAGTTAACTGGGATTACATGGGCACATCATTATTCACAGGAGCATGGAAGAAAAAAACATAGCTGCATCTAGAAACTCTGGCTCTAACATTGGAGACAACCCCCCAGGAAAGATGGACAAAAAATGCCAACCCTCAATCAAGCTTCTACCTACTATATACTTTACAACATAATATGAAACTATAACAGGAGGAAGTGAAGACTAGATTTTCCATAGTACCATCTCCCAATAAAATTTATCTGTCTCATCACCAGTCCTATAAGAGAAGCTACTACTCTGTACTTCATCTTATTTCATTCCTATGACTGTAATCAAAAGTATCCTGAAGAACATACAGTCACCCTGCTTCATGATGGCTAGTGGTCCTGTCACTCTTGAAAAAAAATTGATCCATCACAAAGTCTAATATTCCTCTGGTTCATATGTTCTCTCCAGTCCTTCCAAACTGCTTTCTTTTTTTCACTAATTAATTTATTCATTCACTTTATATCCTGATTTCACTAACTCCAGGATCCCCCTAAGATAGCATTTCTCATCATCTGATCTCTTCACTTCTAGCTCATCAAATCACAGTAGAACTAGGCACATACTTTCCCACATCTTCACCCCCTGAGGCCAGACAAGGCAGGCCAGTTAGGGGCAACCAAATGGGACTTCTTGAAACCAAATCGCTCTCTTGTTATCTGTAGATGCTGAACTCCAAGTCCAAGGGTCTCTAAGATGGTTCATACCACTAAAATATAGGTGGAGAAAGATGGGTCTGCAGAAACTGGAGTTAGTTATAGAAACTTGGTGGCAATTTTAGTGTTGTTTTTGCTGTTGTTGCTGCTGGTGTTGTGGTTGTTGTTGTTGCTGCTGCTTCTGTTATTGTTGTTGCTGTTGCTGTTTTTCTTCCTCAATACTTGTTCACTTAGAGGCCATGAATCAAACCTCAAACCATTCACTTCAGTACCACTACACAGCCCTTCAAGGGCTACTCTCCTGGCTGACTAAGTCTGCTCAGTCAACAATGTGTCAAAGGAGGGAGTGAGTCTGAATGGCTAGGATAAAAACTCAGGTGACAGCAGATGCTGGAAAGGTTGTAGAGAAAGAGGAACACTCCTTCATTGCTGATGGGATTGCAAGCTGGTACAACCACTCTGGAAATCAGTTTGGCAGTTCCTCCGGAAACATAGTACTACCAGAGGACCCAGCTACACTACTCCTGGGTATATACCCAGAAGATGCTCCAACATGTAATAAGGACACATGCTCCACTATGCTCATAGCAGCCTTATTTATAAAACCCAGATGTTCCTCAACAGAGGAATGGATACAGAAAATGTAGTACATTTACACAATGGAGTACTACTCAGCTATTAAAAACAATGAGTATATGAAATTCTTGGGGAAATGGATGGATCTGGAGAATATCATCCTGAGTGAGGTAACCCAATCACAAAAGAACACACATGGTATGCACTCTCTGATAACTGGATATTAGCCCAGAAGCTCAGAATACACAAAGTACAATCAACAAACCACAAGAAACTCAAGAAGAAGGAAGACCAAAGTGTGGATGCTTTGTTCCTTCTTAAAAGGGGTAACAAAATACCAGTGAAAGGAGTTGCAGAGACTAATTATGGAGCAGAGACTGAAAGAAGAACAATCTAGAGACTGTTCCACCTGGAAATCCTTCCCATATTCTCATTAAATCCAAACACTATTGTGTATGCCCTCAAGTGCTGGCTGGCAGGAGCCTGATATAGCTGTCTCCTGAGAGGCTCTGACAGTAACTGACTAATATAGAAATAGACACTCACAGCCATCCATTGGACTGAGTACAGGGTCCCCAATGAGGGAGCCAGAGAAAGGACCCAAGGAGCTGAAGGGTTTGCAGTCCCTTAGGATGAACAACAATATAAACTAACTAGTAACCTCAGAGTTCCCAGGGACTACCAACCAAAGAGTACACATTGTGGGACTCATGGCTCCAGCAGCATATGTAGCAGAGAATGGCCTAGTCGGTCATCAGTGAGAGGAGAGGTCTTTGGCCCTGTGAAGGTTCTATGCCCAGGTGTAGGGGAATGCCAGGGCCAGGAACAGGAGAGGCTGGGTTGTTGAGCAGGGAGAGGGTGGAGGGAACAGGGTTTTTTTTTTGTTTTTGTCTTTTATTTTATTTTTTTCTTTTTTTCTCAGAGGGGAAACTGGGAAAGGAGATATCATATGACGTGTAAATAAAGAAAATATCTAATAAAAAAAGGATAGAAAAAGACAAGTAGACAATACTATAATATGACTCCAGTTAGTGCTGATGCTGAAGTGGGTTTATTTTTCTCAGGTCTGCTTTTATACCATCAAGGTACTTGCAAAGAATAGGATCAGTTCTTAGATCAAATACAAAGTAGTCAAGGAACAAACAAGGCATAAATAGAGGAACAAACAACACATAATCAAAGGCCCCATGATCACTGTATTCAGTCTTAACAAGACCCAATAAGATACAAAGATCACATTCCTCAGCTGTATTCATCTTGTGCCTACTTCCTTGTCCTAGTCCAATGTCAAATTCCCAGAGAGAGGCCCCCAAAAGCTCTCTATATACCCTCTAGTCCATTTGATTTTGTTTCAACAAAAGAATTCTTTCAACATCTTTGGGTGGGTCATCTTTAATTGTTGGACCATAACACTGGAAAATTCATCTTAACACAATATTGAGGCCTGAGAATTCCATAATATTAAAATCAGTTTGGGACTCACATAAACCTCAGGAAATTATAAGGCTGTGGAACAAAGATATGCAAGTTGGAAGGGAAAAAGGCAACTCTAGTCGTCATTTTTGCTGACCAAAAGGGAAGAAAGCAAGGTAAATTAAGTCAGTATAGTGGTCCAGTGAGATGGCTCAGCAAGGAAAAGCTTGCTGCCTAGCCTGTCAATCTGACTGCGACCCTGGAACCATATGCTATAAAGACAGAACCAATTTCAGGAACTGTTTTCAAACTTAAACACACACACACACCAGTAAACATGTTTGTGACAACATACACATGGCACTTTGAAACACAGCATCTCTCAGGATTATGTGAGGAATAAAAATCCACTTATTTTATGACTTCAACATAAAATAATAGCTGAAGCTATTCTTAAGCTATGATATATTTTGGGTTGTAGATTTGATTAAAGGGATTGGATTCATAATGATTAAAGCATTAAATATCCAAAATGTAACAAAGTATATTATCACAAAGAATTTAGTGAAAAACAGACACAAAGACACAGTAATACTGATGGTTACTTTTAAAGAATGGTTTTTAAATGCCTGCTGCTGGTTGACATAAAGAGTTAATATCTCATCTGACTGAATCTGCAAAGAAGCCTGTTTAGTATGTGCTCTAGGCTCCCCAGGAATAATGTGCAAAGGGGAAAAATGAGAAAGGAGGGTTGTAGGCTTAGATTTTTAAAAACCTATTTTTAATAGAAGTTCTCAAACATTTCAACCCTCCTTCTAGCCCACCATCCAAATATAGGGGAGAAAAGATGATAAAAGGACTAGGGGCTGCGGTCCTGTTCAGAAGTAGTTCTTTGAGGTGACTCCAATCGCTGCTTGTCAGGATACTAGATGTCCAGTTCAGTTGTGTCAGGATACCAAACACAAATCAGCAGCGATGGCATGATCCAGCAGAAACAGCCAGGCCTCCACCAAATTGGCAGCAGTCAGCAGGAGTAAGTGATCAGGACCAGATGGGACATCAGAAGTTTTCTGCCATGCCTCTTTCAATAAAATGAAGATTAGCTAAAACAAAGACACAAGACCAATGAAGTGTTGCAAGGCTAGCTACAGGAGCACACCATCACTGTCCATTGAGTCCAATTTATACTCTCTCAAACCATCATGTGTCCTCCCACAGGTCTTGCTTTAGCAAAATAACATGTGAGTCTCCATCACCTAACATATCCAAAAACCTCCACTTCAGAGAGTGTCATAAGACCTGGTTCATCTTGGTTCAGCTTATAGGGCAGAATGGAGGTGACCAGTGAGCACAGCTAACTACTGCCAGCAAAGGGGTCTTCTCTGGTCATTACATGGTGCTGTTTCTAAAAGGGCTAGGGAACCTCTAAGGATTCAAATACATTAAAGACCATGCATAATGGTCACAAAATATGCAGAAAGGTACAAAGATAAAATTCTCCTTCAAAGGGTGCTGTGTGGGTTTAATACTCTAGCTAAGGCGCCAATTCACAATCTAGCCCTCACTCCTGGACATACTGTTGTAGAATTACTCCATACCAACAGATGGACCAAGGAAACTCATAAGCCTGGGGAACCTAACTAGACTAAGATCCAAATTTAGAGAGTCACAAAACCTTCTTTCTAGGGACATATAAGCAGTAAACACTTGCTGGGGCTAGAAGACTTGTTTTTTGTCTTTTTTTTTTTTTTTCATGCAACACTATCTCTAAATTGGGCATGGAATGCCACTGTGCCACATAGTTTCCTGTCAGGTTGACACACACTACTGTCATCTGGCAAGAGGAACCTCAATTGTGAAAATGACTTCATCAGACTGACCTATATGTAAGTCAGTTTGGAAATTTCTTTTTTTTTATTTTATATTTTCTTTATTTACATGTAATATGA
>NW_022196913.1:26576803-26578728 GCF_008632895.1 Mastomys coucha
CTGTTCTCTCCCCATCCCCCCTGCTCAATAGCCCACCCTCTCCCACTTTTTGGCCCTGGAATTCCCCTACACTGGGGCATAGAGCCTTCACAGGATCAAGAGCCTCTACTCCCATTGATGACAGATTAGGCCATCCTCTGCTATACATATGCTGGTGGAGTCATTAGTCCCACCATGTGTACTCTTTGGTTGGTGGTTTAGTCCCTGGGAGCTCTGAGGGCACTAGTTAGTTCATATTGTTGTTCATCTTAAAGGGCTGCAAACCCTTCAGCTCCTTAGGTCCTTTCTCTAGTTCCTTCATTGGGGACCCTGCACTCAGTCCAGTGGATGGCTGCGAGCCTCTACTTCTGTATTAGTGGGGTACTGTGAAAGCATCTCAGGAGACAGATATATCAGGCTCCTGTCAGCCAGCACTTGAGGGCATCCACAATAGTGTCTGGATTTGATGACTGAATATGGGAAGTATTCCCACGTAGAGCAGTCTCTGAATTGTCCTTCCTTCAGTCTCTGCTCCATAGTTTGTCTCTGCAATTCCTTCCATGGGTATTTTGTTCCTCCTTTTAAGAAGGAACAAAGTATTCAGTTTTTTCTTCCTTCTTCTTGAGTTTCTTGTGGTTTGTGGATTGTATTTTAGGTATTCCGAGCTTCTGGGGTACTATTCACTTATCAGAGAGTGCATACCATGTGTGTTCCTTTGTGATAGGGTTACCTCACTCAGAAGGTGGAAATTTCTTAATGATTAATTTGGGGGCATAGAGTTTGGTCCATACTGACTGATGAAACATCTGGGCATGTGGGCATGATTATATTAAAAACAAACAAACTAAGGGAGCCATGGAGAAATGAACAGTAATCAGGTGTTCCTCTGAGTTTTTGTTAGGGGAGGGATGCTGACCAAGTATTTCTCAGAGGTCCTCTTGAAAGGATGAAGTGAAATTTGGTTTTGTGTATTTGAGTAGGAACAAACTTGGCAGGGCTTGTCTGATGGAGGCAGTGCCTAGTAAGAGTCAGGGTTGTGATTTCTAGAAAGACAACTTGGCCTTATGGAGTATGATTATCAGTCCTAGGACCATTGTGTCTGTAGTAACCTGTGAACTCTTTGCCAACATTGTCTGTGAAATAGAAAATGTTATATGATAAAGACAAGTGGAAAGATTGCATTATCCTGTCAAAAAATGTTAAATCAGCAAAATAAAAAAAGCATGAGGTCTGGGGAACTGTTAAAAAAAACTACAACAACAATAAAAACAACTTACAGTTCAAAGCATAGAAGAAAAAGAGACCTAAGTCAAAGATAGAAAATATTTTCACTAAAATATCATAGAATAAAATGTCTAGAGTATAATGAAAGAGATACTTACCAAGGTGTAAGAAAAGTATACAATTCATCATATATCACAAGAAAATAAATACCCAATGTCATATAATAGTCAAAACTTCAAATATATAGGAAATAGAAGAATATTGAAATCTGTAAGACATAAAGATGAAGTTTTTATAAATGTAGAAACATCAAATTGCCAACCAACTTTTCTATGAATTCAGACCAATGCTATGGGAATTTTGAAAGAACTTAGATGTCAGCCCAGGCAATTATACCCAACAATTCTAACAATCATAATTGAAGCAGAAACAAAAGTTTTCCATAATAAAAACAGGTTCATTTGTGACTGGGTTACCTCATTCAGGATGATATTCTCTAGTTCCATCCATTTGCCTAAGAATTTCATGAAGTCATTGTTTTTAATAGCTGAGTAGTACTCCATTGTGTAAATGTACCACATTTTCTGTATCCATTCCTCTGTTGAGGGACATCTGGGTTCTTTCCAGCTACTGGCTATTAATAATAAGGCTGCTATGCTCAAGTCCAAGTGGATCAGGGACCTCCACATCAAAGCAGATACATTGAAACTAATGGAAGAGAA
>NW_022196913.1:26580457-26589543 GCF_008632895.1 Mastomys coucha
AAAAAAAAAAAAAAAAAAAAAGGCTGCTATGAACATAGTGGAGCATGTGTCCTTATTACATGTTGAAGCATCTTCTTGGTATATGCCCAGGAATGGTATAGCTGGATCACACATGGTATACACTCACTGATAAGTGGATATTAGTCCAGAAGCTCTGAATACCCAAGATACAATTCACAGACCAAATGAAGCTGAAGAAGGAAGACTAAAGTATGGATACTTCTGTCCTTCTTAGAAGGGGAAACAAAATACCCATGGGAAGAGACAAATTGTGGAGCAGATACTGAAGGAAAAATCATTCAGAGACTGCCCCACTTGGGGATCTGTCCCATATACAGTAACCAAACCCAGATACTATTGTGGATGCCAACAAATGCTTGCTGACTTGAACCTGATATAACTGTCTCCTGAGAGACTCTGCCAGTGCCTGACAAATACAGAGGTGTATGCTCTCAGCCAACCACAGGGTCCCAAATGGAAGAGCTAGAGAAAGGACTGAAGAAGTTGAAGGAGCTTGCAGCCTGATAGGAGGAACAGCAATATGAACCAACCAGTCAGTACCTCTCAGAGCTCCCAGGGACTAAACCACCACCCAAAGAGTACATATGGAGGGACTCATGGCTCCAGTTGCATATGTAACAGAGGATGGCCTTGTTGGACATCAATGGAAAGAGAAGCCCTTGGTCATGAGAAGCCTCAATGCCACAGTGTAGTAGAATGCCAAGACAGGGAAGCAAGAGTGGGTGGGTTGGTGAGCAGGGAGGGGAGATAGGATAGGGGGGTTTGGGAGGGGAAACCAGGAAAGGGGATAACTTTTGAAATGTAAATAAAGAAAATATCTAATACAGAAAACAGATTCAATTAATTTAATGTCATGAAGCCAGCTCTACAGATGATCCTGGAAGGAATACTCAAGTCTGAAAATATGGCTTGGCACACCTGTAGGCTTATATTTTTCAAAATCTACTTTAATAAGGGTATGCAAATTCTTTAGCCTCCTTTCTAGCCCACCACCTACCAGAGGTAGTGAGAAGGAAAGGTTAATAGAGTAAAGGAGGATGTGGACCTCTTTAACAATAGTTCTTTGGGGTGAATCCAATCTGTGGTGTCAGGATATCAGCAGTTCAGATGTAGCAAAGATACCTTATGTGCTCAGGTGTGTGTTTGGTATATGCTCAGAAAGTAAAGTGTAGTGTTGGATGTAAGTTACCATGCCCTCCATAGAAAGAAGGACTTGAGAAAGGGAACAGATATCTTTCTGTATCAGAAACAGGCCTCTACTGTGATTCATATATTTCGTTTAGAAGTGTAAAGAGATGATCAGGAACATGAGGACACTAGACATAGACAGCTGGTTGCTGTTCACTTTGTCCCTTGATGTGTTTCTATCATATAATGAAAATGTAATTAATCCAGAGGTAACTCTGGAGGCAAACAATTAAGGAGGGAGGAGGGAGAGGAAAAGCCATCCTTCAGGGACTGAGATTCCACAGAGGTCTTCCTTCTCCCAGACGTGGTGATGAGTTGACAACATGTTGAGGATACTTTATGGTGACAAGAGCTCTGCAAACCCTGAAGGTACAAATGTGACCTGGGAAGGCTCTCTTACCAGAAGACCTGGAGCCTGTCTGCCCCGATCACTGTGGTGAGTAGACGTCTCAGTTTCGTTCATTCACATGCGCATGCAACATTTTGCTTAAAGACACATCTAACTTTCTTTGATTAAGCTAAGGTATAGAGGAGAGATGCTGAGCCTGATCACTTTCACTATTCTTCGGACACTTCAAGCTCAGAATAACTGGGGCTGGTTCCAGAAGACCTCATCTCAGGAGGCACAATTACATCAATCCCTGTATTTAGGATCTGTAGTCATGAGAGAGTTTTGGGGTGAATCTTTGCCTGATGCTCCCTCCTTTCTTCCAATAACTAGAAACAAATAGAAGCTTTTCTAATTTTTGTGGAAAGCATCTATTTTTTATAACCTCAAAGTTCACTTTCCTTATAAGACTGACTAATTTGATGCTTCTTACAGAAAACGTTCAGTTGGTTTGCCTGTATGTTGATTGGAATATATAGTCAGGGTGGCAGTTTGCAACTGCTATGTGACATCATGACATCCAGAGCAGGAGTTTTCAGTTAACTTTGCATGTGTTTTATCCCTGCCTTTCCCCAGCCTGTACCATTAGAGTGGTAAGGCTGTGGATGCAGGCTGACTTCAGTTCAGGCTGGGATAGGATCTGTCATGTCTTATGCTGTGTCCTGAGGTACTTTTCTTGTACGTTCCTTTGTGCACTTGCTGGGCCTTAGATCTTACAACACGGTGTTTCACATTTTGTGTGTGAAGTATAGGAGTGTGTATCAAGTTTCTGCCCTCTGTCTGAGGCTGTGTTTTCTGCATTTTTAGCTGAAGGTGCACTGGTTTATATTAAGATTCTTTCCCTTATTGCATTGATCTACAGCTGGTTTTCTGTGAAGGTATTGTTTTATTGCTAGTGTAATTTGAAATTAGGCTATGTGATACTTCTGCCTTAGCTCATTTATGCTCCCTGTTTCTTTGCCTGTGGGGTTTTTGTTTTTTCTTTTGTTTGTTTTATATCTCCATATGCATTTTAGAATTTTTTTATAGCTCTGTGAATAATATTATGGATCCTAGATTGGCCTCCGATTCACAAGCTTCTGGCCTCAGCTCCCTGAGTGCTAGCATTACAGGTGTTTCTCCCACACCTGGGAAGGCTTTGGTGCCTTGACAGGGAGCACATTGGATATGGAGAGTGACTCCTGCAGTGACTGTGGTCCAGCTGCACCATGATTTTTTGTAGGACTTCCTGTCTGCTGAGGACCTACCATAGAGGTCTTCTACCTCAGTGTTAGGTTAACTTAAGTTGGTAATCTGGATCTAAAGTTCACAAGACTTGCTGCTCTCCCTGAAACCAGGAGGAATGTTTTGTTAAAGGAAATAAATATATTCAATATTGGCCCTGAAAGAAATAGAGGAAGACATTCTGTCTCACATCTCCACAAAGACTCTTATAAGACACAAAATTGTTACAGTGAGGCACTATGCTGGAGATCTATCCTCTCTCCTCCTCCTTTTCCCCTCTCCCTGTCCTTCTCTCTCTTCCTCTTCCTGTCCTTTCCCTTCTCCTTCCCTGCACTCTCTTCTCTCTCTCTCCTCTCTCTCTCTCTCTCTCTCTCTCTCTCTCTCTCTCTCTCTCTCTCTCTCTCTCTCTCTCTCTCTGTGTGTGTTTCTAAATTGCAATTTTCTCCTTTTCAAATGTGGATCAGGATGGCTCACACCTGTAAGTCCTTCACTCTCAAGTTGAGGGAGAAGGACTATACTTAGTTCCAGCCCAGTCTGGGTGACAAAGATCCTATTGTAAGAAAGAATACAAAACAAAAAGATAGAGACCTCCTATATAGATTTACTGGGGTGGTACGTGAATTTTCTTCATGGGAACACAATAATCTTCTCCAATTCAATTCATTTGTGCTAAACAGAAGAAGGCATTATATAAACCATACATTAGAATTTAGAATAGTCAGTTAAAGGGAGGGATAAATAAAAAAAATTAAGGGAGAGGGTGGGGGAAATACCTCAGAGGAAAAGCAAAATTAGCAGCTTCCCATGCAATGTCACGCATCACTTTCTTTGGCTGGCTAGTGTTGTTTGTTGTGTTGTTTGTTTGTATGCTTTAGTTTAATTTAAATATTGTATATGTTTTTGATCTTTTTTGAGCTGATACTACAAAACAGTTGTTGATTCTTCTATGCTGAATATATATTCTGTGGCCTTCTGAAGTCATCTATCACACCTTCAAGAGTTTTCTGGTATAGTGCTTATGGTCATTTAGGTATAGGTTGTCATGTGCAAATAAAAAAATCTGTATGTCTTCACTTCTTTATTTTGCTCTGTGTCTTTCTCTTGCTTATTATTACATCACTAAGATACTAAGCACTGGAAAGGAGAGGGTACCAAGGGTGGAAATGGGGACAATACAAGGTATGAATGGGCAAAAATGCCAGACTACACTTATTTTCTCTACAATTTATATGTTTCTTAGGAACAAAACAAATCTATTTGTGGATGTCTTTGGCTCATTCAGATGTATTTAGTGGGTCTTACCTAAAAGGGCTTATATTTGACTGGATGTTGAGGAACTACAGAAAATCAGTGAATTTTTCTAAGTAATAAAATTGCTACCATTGTGTCTAGCTATACGGCTTGTCTCTGGGTCAGGACCCTCACTACTATTAAAATAAAACTCTGTGTGTATGTGTGTGTGTGTGTGTGTGTATTTAATAGGCTAAAACCGGGGAGAGACTTACTTTCAGTCTGGTTCTAGATTACCTCATAGTGGTCTTAAATATTTCAGAATGTATGAAACAAAATTAGAAAGCATGCACACTTACATAGCTATTGGCCTCAGTTTCCAGAGTTGATTTTACCCTGTTTCCTGACCATGGCCTAGGGCATTAGGAGTCGACCATATCCACTATCAAAATAATGGTGCAAGCAGAATTTTGGGCTCACTGAAGATGATTTTAAAATATTTTTTAAAAAGATTTATTTATTATATGAGTGTTCTATATGTATGAATACCTGTGTGCCAAAGGAGATGTTTGTAAGCCACCACATGGTGGCTGGAAATTGAACTCGGGACATATGGAAGAAGAACCATTGTTCTTAACCACTGAGCCATCTCTGTAGCACCTATTTTTAAAATGTAAATGCATGTGGCTCATTATACAACCATAGACTCAGATTTGGTGTTTAACATGTAACTGTAGAAATACTGGGGCCTAAGCATCTAATATACAATAAGAGGGAAGAATCAGAAAATTCTACACTCATCAAATTGAAGGACATAATGGAACACTGGGCATATAATAGGTGCTGTAGAAATTAAAATCGTTAAATTTGAGAGGTATTCAATATGATAAAACAGAAGAACTTTACAGATATTTGTACATGCCACATGGCTCAGGCAGACAGGCTAATACCAGCTCAGGATTTGCAGAACTGAATTACAGCAATGTTATAGAACGAAATACAAAATGCTTGGTAAAATACTGGATGGGGCCATTGATGTTAATGCAACCACGCTGAGACAGAACATAGATAAGCTACATCAATATATAAGATAAATACATAGTTTGAAAATTTAGACTTTTGAAATAAGACTCCATGGTATCACTTGAATCTATATAGCATATAGTTTATACTCCAAAAATGTAAGCTGATTTGAAAGATATTTTCTCTTACCTATCCTCACTTACTGATGATTTCCTGAAAAAGATGTTTGTGGGATTAAGTACTCCTGCCTCGGATCTAAGGATGGTTTCAGACCCTTTCAACGGCACAGTCTTCCTCTGTCTCACTGGAATTGGTGCTCTGGGGAGCAGCTTAATACTGGTGAGTTACATGCATATGTTCCAAAGCACAGAGAAGAAACCTATACACCTCATTCTTGCTCACTTGGCACTTACAAATATCATAATGATTCTTTCAAAAGGGATGCCAAAGACAGTAGAGGCTTTTGATTTTAGAAATTACTTAAATGACACCAGCTGTAAAGTTGTTGTTTACCTGGCAAGAGTATCCCGAGACCTCTCCATCTGCACCAGCAGTCTCCTCACTGTGGTCCAGGCCATCATCATCAGTCCCAGACACTCTATGTGGCAGAGGCTCAGCATAAAGACCCCACAGCACATTCTTTCTTCACTGCTCTGCCTGTGGATACTCAATTCCTTGATCAGCATGAACTTACCATTTTATATTAGAAATATCAATAGTGTAAATGAAACACAATTTAAGAAAGTCGGCAGCTATTGCTATTTTCTGCCTGAAAGCTGGATAACAAGATGGATTTTTCTTACCCTCATGGTCCTGAGAGATACAGTGTTTCAAGGTGCTATGGGAGTGGTCAGTGTCTACATGCTATTTTTTCTCCACAACCACCACCAGAATGTTCTTTATCTTTTCAACTCCAAGCTTTTCTACAGAACTCCCCCTGAGCTGAGAGCTGCCCAGAGTGTCCTCCTTCTGATGATGTGTTTCTTTTTCTTTTATTGGGCAGATTGTTTTATTTCTTTATACTTTACTTTCTCTATAGAGAATTATTCCATAATACTATATGTTCCAGAGTTCCTAACTCTTGGCTATGCAGTTCTCATCCCCTTCATGCTGATTCATAGAGATGGGTATCTGATTAAATGCTATCACACTCAGTAAGAGAGATTAGTCATTGAAAAAATATCCATTGATCATTTCAGCATGTAAAACAGAAAACTTAATAATTTTGTTTTTGTGTACATAAAACAAAATAAAAATATTTCAAGTATATAAAGGTGGATTCACACACCCAAATTGGTGGCAGTGCTTAGCTAATAATGAGGCAGAGGAAAATTCAAAGCCTCAACTGACTCTCTCCATCTTGCTATTCTTTATGAAGTAGCAAATAGTCTCTTTTATCTATAGAGTATCATTCATGATCACCACTTCAAGTAGCACATATAAAAGCATACCATCAGTGCGTGTGAGGGGCGATGTGTAGCAATAATAGTGAATTCCATTGAATTATACTGTTAATAGGCTAACAATTACAATGAAATTCAATGTATTACACTAAATTTTGAGAAATAAACATCTTAGAAATTCTACATAATTACTTTCAGGGTCACAGTTTTACTTATACTTTCAGTTCTAGATTGTATCTTGCAGATACAATTGCTTATGTTTATTTTATTTTATTCTTAGTGTGAGTGTTTTAAATAGTCTCTGTATGTAGCTCTGGCTCGCTTAGGATTTACTATCTGAACATGTTGTGCTTAGCCATGTGCTCCTTTTGCATTTACCTCTCAAACTGTGCATATCAAACATACAACTAAAACCTTCACACACTGCAACATTATTTTCAAAATCAAAACCTAATAACAGTTCCTTTTGCTTCTTAGTTAAAGATGCCTACACAGATCCCTCTCAGATTTTTCTCATTGAATATATAAAGGAATGAGCAAGTTCAATGTGTTACATTATGGTACCTAAGGTGTGCTTATAATTCATTTAAAAATTTAGGCTAATTCTGTTCAAAGTATAATGACAATATTTAATTGCATATTACCCACAATGTGATCCATGGAAAAAATAAAAAATAAAGGAAAGTATACTTGCTTCATTTGAGAGAACCTAAGGTAATAGAAGCATATGGAGATAAATTTCATAGTTTCCTCCTGGTGTTCACTGGGTTA
This sequence comes from Mastomys coucha, assembly GCF_008632895.1. Taxonomy (NCBI): domain Eukaryota; kingdom Metazoa; phylum Chordata; class Mammalia; order Rodentia; family Muridae; genus Mastomys; species Mastomys coucha. Next base: position 26,587,706 of record NW_022196913.1, read on the forward strand.
CTTATCCATTTACATGAAATTTTTAAATAAACAAAATGCTAACAAAATATAAAATAAACTTGTGCCTCTTTTTTGAGGAATAGTTTTTGCCTTGAGTTGCCTGTTGTTGCAGTCTCTGTCTCAGGGACCTAGAAAACATCCTTGATACCAATTAAATGATACTTTGATTTTTATATTTCTTTTTTGTTTTGTTTTTTTTTTTGGTGTGTGCTTTCTTTTTTTTTTATTAGATATTTTCTTTATTTACATGTAAATTTCTCCATTCCCAGTTTCCCTTCCAAAAAACAAACAAACGAAAACAACAAGAAAAAAACCCTGTTGTCTCCCCCCTTCCCATGCCTGCCACCCCACCCTCTCCCACTTCTTGGCACTGGCATTCCCTTACACTGGGGCACAGAAACTTCACAGGGCCGAGGACCACTCCTCCTATTGATGATCGAATTTGCAATCCTCTACTATACACATGCTGCCAGAATAATCAGACCCACCATGAGCAGTCCTTGGTTGGTGTTTGAGACCTTGGGAGCTCTGAAGGTGCTAGTTAGTTCATATTGTTGTTTGTCCTAAGGAGCTGCAAACCCCTCAGATCCATAGGTCCTTTCTCCAACTCCTTCACTGGGGACCGTGTACTCAGATCAGTGGATGGCTATGAGCCTCTACATCTGTATTAGTCAGGTACTGTCAGAGCCTCTCAGGAGATAGCTATATTTAGGCTGGCTTGTCCTTCCTTCAGTCTCTGCTCCATAGTTAATCTCTGCAACTCCTTCTGTGGGTATTTGGCTCCCCCTTTTAAGAAGGAATGAAATGTCCACCTTTTGGTCTTCCTTCTTCTTGAGTTTCTTGTGGTTTGTGGGTTGTTCTTCCTGTATTCCAAACTTCTGGGCTAATAATCACTTATTAGAGAGTGCATACTATGTGTGTTCTTTTGTGATTGGGTTACCTCACTCAGGATGATATTCTCCAGATCCACCCATTTCCCTAAGAATTTCATAAATTTATTCTTTTTAATAGCTGAGTAGTAGTCCATTGTGTAGATGTCCACAATTTCTGTATCCACCCCTCTGTTGAGAGACATCTGGGTTGTTTCCAGGTTCTGGCTATTATAAATAAGGCTGCTATGAACATGGTGGAACATGTGTCCTTATTACATGTTGGAGCATCTTTTGGGTATATGTCCAGGAGTGGTATAGCTGGGTCCTCTGGTAGAACTATATCCAATTTCCAGAGGAACCATCAAACTTATTTCCAGAGTGGTTGTACCAGTTTGAAATTCCACCAGCAATGAAGTAATGTTCCTCTTTCTCCACAGCCTCTCTAGCATCTGCTGTCCCCTGTATCTTTTATCCTAGTCAATCTGACTGGTGTGAGGTGGAATCTCAGAGTTATTTTGATTTGGATTTCCCTGATGACTAAGGATGTTGAACATTTCTTTAGGTGCTTCTCAGTCATTTGGTGTTCATCAATTGAGAATTCTTTGTTTAGCTCTGTACCCATTTTTTAATAGGGTTATTTGGTTCTCTGGAGTCTAACTTCTTGAATTCTTTGTATACATTGAATATTAGCACTCTATCAGATATAGGGTTGGTAAAGATCTTTTCCCAATTTGCTGGTTGCCGTTTTGTCCTATTGACAGTGTCTTTTGCCTTACAGAAGCTTTGCAACTTTATGAGGTCCCATTGGTCAATTCTTGATCTTAGAGCATAAGCTATTGGAGTTCTGTTCAGGAAATTTTTCCCTGTGCCTATGTGCTCGAGGCTCTTCCCCACCTTTTTTTCTATTAGTTTCCATTTATCTGGTTTTATGTGGAGGTCCTTGATCCATTTGGACTTGAGCTTTGT
>NW_022196913.1:26591644-26611534 GCF_008632895.1 Mastomys coucha
GAGTTCATCTTGGTAGATCATACCTTTGATGAATATGAAATGTCCCTCCTTATCTTTTTTAATCACTTAAGGGTGAAAGTCGATTTTATTTGATATTAGAATGGCTACTCCAGCCTTTTTCTTGGGACTATTGGCTTGGAGAATTGTTTCCAGCCTTTTATTCTAAGGTAGTGTCTGTCTTTGTCCCTGAGGTGGATTTCTGTATGCAGCAAAATGTTGGGTCCTGTTTACGTACCCAATCTGATAGTCTATGTCTTTTTATTGGAGAAATGAGTCCATTGATATTAGTAGATATTAAGGAAAAGTAATTGTTGCTTCCTGTTATTTTTGTAGTTAGAGCTGGCATTCAGTTCATGTGTCTATCTTCTTTTAGTTTTGTTGGAAGAATACATTTTTGCTTTTTCAGTTATATAGCTCCCCTCCTTGTGTTGGAGTTTTCCATTTTTTACTCTTTGAAGGGCTGGATTTGTGGAAATATATTGTGTGAATTTGGTTTTGTCATGGAATACTTTGGTTTCTCCATCTATGGTGATTGAGAGTTTTGCTGGGTATAGTAGTCTGGGCTGGCATTTGTGTTCTCTTAGGGTCTGTATGACATCTTCTACCTTTCATAGTCTCTGGTGAGAAGTCTGGTATAATTCTGATAGGCCTGACTTTATATGTTACTTGACCTTTTTCCCTTACTGCTTTTAGTATTCTTTCTTTGTTTTGTGCATTTTGTGCTTTGACAATTATGTGGCAGCAAGAATTTCTCTTCTGGTCAAGTCAATTTTTGGTTCTATAGGCTTCTTGTATGATCATGGGCATCTCTTTCTTTAGGTTAGGGAAGTTTTCTTCCATAATTTTGTTGAAGATATTTACTGGCACTTTAAGTTGCAGGTCTTCACTCTCTTCTATACCTATTATCCTTAGGTTTGGTCTTCTCATTGTGTCCTGTATTTCCTGTATGTTTTGGTTTAGGGTCTATTTGCTTTTTGCATTTTCTTTGACTGTTCTGTCAGTGTTGTGTATGTTATCTTCTGCCTCTGAGATTCTCTGTTCTATCTCTTGTATTCTGTTGGTGATGCTTGCATCTATGTTTCCTGACTCTTTCCTAAGATTTCTAACTCCAGAGTTGTCTCTTTTTGTGATTTCTTTATTGTTTCTACTTCCATTTTTAGGTCCTTGATGGTTTTACTCAATTCTTTCACCTGTTTGTTTGTGTTTTCATGCAATTCCTTAAGGGATTTTTGAGTTCACTCTTTAAGTACTTCTACTTGTTTACTTGTGATCTCCTGTAATTCTTTATGGGATTTTTTTGTTTCCTCTTTAAGGGCTTGTACCTCTTTACCTGTATTCTCCTCTATTTCTTTAAAGGAGTTATTTATGTCCTTCTTAAGTTCCTCTATCAACATTGTGAGATATGATTTTAGATCCAATTCTTGCTTTTCCAGTGTTTTGGGATATCCAGGACTTGCTGCAGTGGGAGTACTAGGTTCTGATGAAGCCAAGTAGTCTTGATTTCTGTTGGTAGGATTCTTGCGTTTGCCTTTCGCCATCTCTTGATTTTTGGTGTTAAATGTTCTTAGTGTCTCTGACTAAAGCTTGTCCTGTTCCTGCCGCCCTTCATCTCCTCTGCAATTCGTGGGGCCTGTGCCTCCCGGCTGGCTGGTCTTACTTAGAAACTGTCTTAGAAAATTGTGGATCTCACCTGAGTCTCTGGGTTAATGCACTCCCAGGAGGCAAGCCCTCCACTTGCAGGGAAGGGGCAGAGAGGGACAGTCATCCACTTCTGTCATTCAGAAGCTAAGAGGATCCTGTCCCTTCTGCCCTATGACTCCCCTGCGACTTGTGGGGCCTGTGCCTCCAGGCTGGCTGCTCTCTTCTTAGAAACTCACCAGAGAGAAAATGGCGGATCTCACCTGAGTCTCTGCGTTAAAGCACTCCCTGGAGGCAGGCCCTCCACTTGCAGGGAAGGGATAGAGAAACGATTTTTATATTTCTTAAATACAGCCCAAATCATATCTGTATAGAATGAATAGTTTTGAGAATAAGGTATTTGATGAAGTACCTTTGAAAGATTTATGATGCTTTTACTCATTTCACACATTTAACAATCAATTGGATTTGGTGTAAAGACTTACACTCCTTGTTTTTCTCTTCCCTTACTCTATGTACTTGTGGCTTTCACTTCTCTATTGAACAACTCTGAATGTTTCAATTTTGTTGTGCAATGTCAAGACAAATTTTCAAGAATCTCCTGGCCTTCTGCCAAGGCAGATTACTAGCTTGTCTTCACTTCTAAACACCCCATGGTCTGAAAGCCTCTCACGATTTCTGCTGTATGCAGGGCAACAGGTAAGGGACCCTCTCTAACAAGTGTAGTGGGCTAGGGCCTGAGCCTTCTGCCAGGGCAAATCCCCTGCTTGTCTGCTCCTTTGAAGACCCCACAGTCTGAAGGCCATCCAGGAGAGCCACTGTAGGCAGGACAGCAGGTCACAAGTGTACATGCCCCTCTGAAGACCCACAAAATCTGAAGGCCTCACAGGAGGACTGCTAGAACCAGGGTCACAGGTCTCCCAGGAGACCTGCAGCAAACCAGGGACATAAAACACAGGTTCCAGACAGAGAGCCCCAGACCAGCTAACACCAGAAATGATGAGATGATGGGAGGCAAGTGTAAATACTGTAAGTAACAGAGGCCAATATACTTAGATATCATCAGAACCAGTTCTCCTACCACAGCAAGCTCTGGATACACCAACACACCTGAAAAATCAAGATCACCTAAAATCCTATCCCATGAAGATGATAGAGTTCTTTAGGGAGGACATAAAGAACTCACTGAAAGAAATACAGGAAAAAACATGTAAACAGGTAGAAGCCCTTAAAGAGGAAACAAATAAACTTCTTAAGGAAATACAGGAAAATAAAATCAAACAGGAGAAGGAATTGAACAAAGTGGTTTAAGACCTAAAAGTGGAAGCAGAAACAATAAAGAAAACACAAAAGGAGGCAACCCTTGAAATAGAAAACCTAGGAAAGACGTCAGGAGTTACAGATGTAAGCATCATCAACAGAATAAAAGAGATAGAAGAGATATTCTGAGGTGTAGAAGATACCTTAGAATATATTGACACAACTGTCAAAGAAAATCAATACATAGAAAACTCCTAACCCAAAACATTCAGGAAATCCAGAACACAATGAAAAGTCCAAATCTAAGAATAGTAGGAATAGGAGAGAACGAAGATTCCCAGTTCAAAGAACTGAAATACATCTTCAACAAAATCATAGGAGAAAACTCCCCCAATCTAAATGGCCATAAATATACAGAAGCCTACAGAACGCCACAAAGATTGTACCAGAATAAAAAATCCTCTCGTCACATAATAATCAAAGCACTAAATGCACAGAACAAAGAAAGAATATTAAAAACTATAAGGGGAAAAGGCCAGGTAACATATAAAGGCAGACCTATCAGAATTACACCAGACTTCTCAACAGAGACACTAAAAGCCAGAAGATACTGGGCAGATGTCATTCAGACACTAAGAGAACACAAATGCCAGCCCAGGCTACTATACCCAGCAATACTCTCAATCAACATAAAGGGAGAAACCAAAATATTCCAGGACAAAACCAAATTTAAACACTTTTTGTCTACAAATACAGCCTTACAGAAAATTCTAGAAAGAAAACACCAACACAAGAAGGTACCAACACCAAAGAAAAACAGGATATTAATCATAGCAAAACGAAAAGGTGAGAATCACATGCATGTAATGCCACCTACAACAACAAACGTAACAGAAACTAACAATCATCTGTCTTTAATATCTCTCAATATCAACAGACTAAACTCCAAAATAAAGACATAAGCTAACAGACTGGATACACAAACAAGATCCAGAATTTTGCTGCATACAAGAAGCACACACCTCAATAGCAAAGGCAGATACTACTTCAGAGTAAAAGGCTAGAAAAAAGTCTTTCAAACAAATAGTCCCAAGAAACAATCTTGAGTTGCTATTCTAATATCCAATGAAATAGACTTCCAACCAAAAGTTACCAAGCAAAATGGGGAAGGACACTTTATATTTAAGGAAAAATTCATTAAGAGAAAGTCTCAATTCTGAACATCTTTGCCCAAATGCAAGGGCACCTACATTCATAAAAGAAACTTTGCTAGAGTTCAAAACACACATTGAACTGAACACAATAATAGTGGAAGACTTCAATACCCCACTGTCTCTAATGGACAGATTATTGAAACAGAAAATAAACAGAGCACACAGTGAAACTAGTAGAGCTTATGAACCAAATGGATTTAACAGATATATACAGAACACTTCATCATAAAGCCAAATACCTTCTCCTCAGAACCTCATGGTACTTTCTCTAAAGTTGAACATATACTCAGTCACTAAACAAGTCTCAATTGATATAAGAAGATTGAAATAATCCCATGCATCCTACCAGATCACCATGGAATAAGGCTAGACTTCAACAAAAACAAAAACAAAAGAAAACCCACACACCACTGGAAACTGAACAACTCTCTTCTCAATAACTTTGTCAGGAAATAAAGAAATAAATTAAAGACTTCCTGGAATTCAATGAAAATGATGACACACCATGCCCAAAATTATGGGACACAATGAAAGCAGAGCTAAGTGGAAAATTCATAGCACTAAAGAAATTGGAGAGATCCTACACTAGCAATTTAACAGCATAATTGAGAGCTCTAAAACAAAAAGAAGTAAACACACCTAAGAGGAGTAGAAGGCAAGAAATAGACAAACTTAGGGTGCAAGTCAACCAAATAGAAACTAAGAGAATCAACAAAACCAAAACCTGGTTCATTGAGAAAATCTACAAGATACATAAACCCCTATAGCCAAACTAACTGAAGGGTACAGAAGTGGTATCCAAATTAACAAAATCAGAAATGAAAGGAGAGACATAACAACAGAAACTGAGGAAATTAAAAAATTATGAGATCCTACTACAAAAGTCTATACTCAACAAAAACTGGAAAATCTAGATGAAATGGATGATTTTCTAGACAGATATCACATATCAAATTTTATATAGAAAAACAAATAATCCAGTATAGCAAAACAAATCTGAACAATAAAATAACTTCTGGGGGAATCACCATCCCTGACCTCAATCTGTACTATAGAACAATAGTGATAAAAACTGCTAGGTATTGGTACAGAGACAGACATATTGATCAATGGAATAGAATTGAGGACCCAGAAATAAAACCACACACTTATAGACACTTGATCTTTGACAAAGAAGCCAAAAATATACAATGGAAAATGTAAAAAAAGTATCTTCAATAAATGGTTGGTCTAACTGGCAGTTGGTATGTAGAAAAATTTAAATAGATCCATATTTGTAACCTTGCACAAATCTCAAGTCCAAGTGGATCAATGACCTCTGCATAAAGTCAGATACACTGAATCTAATAGAAAAGAAAGTGGGAAAGAGTCTCAAACTCATTGGCACAATGGTTGAGGGTTGTGTTATTGTAAAATATCCTAAGCAGGACTCCTATGGCTCTAAGATCAAGAATTGATAAATTCGATATCATGAAACTAGAAAGCTTCTGTAAGGCAAACAACATAGTCAATAGAACAAACTAGCAACCAACAGATTGTGAAAAAAAAATCTTTACTAACCCATCTCTGATAGAGGGATAATATCTAAAATATTTAAAGAACTCAAAAAGCTAACCTCAAAAAAATAAAAATAAAGAATAAAAAATAAAAACAATCACAAAACAGGGTATAGAACTAAACAAAGAATTTATAACAGAAGAACCCCAAGTGGCCAAGAAGCACTTAAAGAAATGTTCAAAGTCCTTAGTCATTGGATAAATGCAAATCAAAATGACCCTGAGATTCCATTTTACACCAATCAGAATGTCTAAGATCAAAAATTTAGGTGACAGCACATATTGGTAAGAATGTGGAGAAAGAACACCCCTCCATTGCTTTTGGGATTGCAAACCAGTACAATCACTCTGGATATCAGTCTGGAGGTCCTGCAGAAAACTGGAAATAGATCTACCTGCAGACTCAGCTATACCACTCTTGGGCATATACCCAAAAGGGCCACACCATACTATAGGGGCATGAGTTCCATTATGATCATTGTGGCATTATTTGTGGTAGCCAGAAGTTGAAAACAACCCAAATATTAGACAATGGAAGAATGGATACAGAAAATTTAGTTCATTTACATAATGGAATACTACTAAGCTATCAAGAAGGAGGACATCATGGGTTTTGCAGGCAAACAGATGGAACTGGAAAATATCATCCTGAGTGAGGCAACTCAGACCCAAAAGGAGATGCATGGTATGTACTCACTAATAAGTGAATATTGGCCCAAAATATACAGAATATCTAGGATACCATGCACAGAACTGAAAGATAAGAAGACAACAGGTTCAAGTGAGGATGCTTCAATCACACTTGGGAGGGAGAAGAAAGAAATCACAGGAGGCAGAGGGAGGGAGTGACCAGTGTGGTAGAGGGTACAGGGAGAGGAAAAGTGGAGCATGGTCAGGTATTGGGGGAGGGGCAACAGGAATGAAGCCCTGAGAGCCAGCAGAAAGAATGAAAACAGGCAACCTTGGGAGATGGGAGGTGTGGGGAACTCTCTAGAATGTATCAGAGATCCAGGAGGTGAGAGACACTCAGGACTCAAAGGGAGGGACCTTAGATGAAATTCCCTATAGTGGGGAGAAGGAACTTGTGGAGTCTATCTCCAGTAGAAGTCAGGACATTGAGTGTAGGGATGGGATTACCATCCCACATCCAGAAACTCTGACCCACAATTGTTCCTCTCTAGGGGAATTGCAGGGACAAGGATGGAGAGAAGACTGAGGGAATGGAGGATCAGTGACCAGCCCAAATTGGAATCCAGCTCAAGGGGAGGCTCCAAGGCATGGCACTACTACTGATGCTATGGTGTGCTTACAAACAGGAGCTGAGTATAGCTTCCTTCTGAGAGGCCCAACAAGCAGCTGAAAGAGTCAGATTCAGATACTTACATCCAACCAATGGCCAGAAGTCAGGAGCCACTGGGCTTGAATTAGGGAAAAATTGGAAGAAGCTGAGGAGGAGGGTGACCTCATAGGAAGACCAGCAGTCTCAACTAACCTGGGTCCCCAAGATGTCTCAGACACTGAGCCACCAACCATGCAGCATACATGAGCTGGTCTGAAGCCCCAGCACATATACAACAGAGTACTGCCTAGTCAGGCCTCAGTGAGAGAAGATGCACCTAACCCTTGAGAGACTTGAGGCCCCAGGGAGTAGGAAGGTTTGGTGGAGTGGGTGTGGGGGTGAATGAGGACATCCTCTTGGAGACAGGGGATAAGGAATGGTGGGAGGACAGACTGGGATGAGGGATAATGACTGAACTATAAAAAAGATTAAAGAAAAATAAAAGAAAGAAAGGAGAGAAGGAAGAAAGGAAGGAAGAAAGGATGGAAGGAAGGAGGGAGGGAAGAAAGAGAAAGAATGAAAGAGAGAGAGAAAGAAAGGAAGCAAGAAAGGAAGGAAGGAAGAAAGAAAGAAAGAAAGAAAGAGAAATAGAAAGAAGAAATGTCAACATCCTTGGCCATCAGGAAACAAAAATGAAAATTACTTTGAGATTTCATCTTAAACTTGTCAGAATGGCTAAGATCAACCAAACTAGAGACATCCCATGATGATGAAAATGTCCATTTTCCTTTTCTTTCATCAAACTGTCCCAGACAGAGGAGAGGATTGCATTTCTGAAACCCATTCTCTCTCTCATATCCAGAGTTTAAACTATCACTAATGATGGTCCAAAGACTAAAATCGTCTATGAAAATTATCTTCTCTCTGCTAGATTTAAGCATAACTCTAAAAACATATACAAAAACCATTCTATTATTACCTTGTTCCTTTTACAAGGTTTATTCACTACTGGCCCAAATCTTCCTCATTTTCCTTTAAGTTTCATTTTCCTTTGTGAGCTTTCTTTTTCCTGTGGTGTCCTTTACTGTACCATTTGTACTTGAGTGCCAATGTTGAGGATCAATCTGACCAAGCAAGCTCAGTCAGTCAACAGGGACTCAAGGGAGGGAGTTAGGACTGAAAAGAAAAAGAGAATTAGACAATATCATAACATGACTCTGGCCAGTGCTGAGGCTGAAGCACCATTTGTTTTTTCCCAGTCTGCTTTTATATCAGTCTAGGTACATCCAAAAACATGGTCAGTTCTTAGATCAAAGACAAAGTAATAAGTAAAGAGATCACCCCTGGTAGTAATCAAGCAAAGCCGTAAACAAAGCTGTTTCTAGGGCTTATCAGGATAATCAAGACAAATGAAATGCTGCACATTGCATTTGAGTTTATCTTGACCTTTGTATTAGCCCAAATGTGAATATTCTTATCTGAGCCTACTTTATTATCTGAGCACAGTGACAAATACTTGCCAAATTTCCAGAAGTGGCCCCAAAAGTTCTTCACACTAGCTCATCAGATGCTGAAAGATGACATCACAAAGAGTCACGAAAGAGAAGAAAAGCCACTTGATGATGGATGGTAACATATAACAGTGGCCAATGAATGTTACAGCTACAAACCTGTTCATGACACCATCTGCTTTGCTATAGGAGAACAAGTTGGAGCTTAAGAGAACATTAACAACCCAACTTGGCATGCTGCCCGTGGTTTGAATTTTGTCCAAAGTTTTATCCTGGGACTGATAGTGTCAGCCTGGACCATGGTGAGAAGACAGGTGCCCTTTCAGGCAGAGCAGATGGAAAGGCCCCATACCATCATTGCCTGAAAAAAACACAGCTTTACAGCCAATATCTCCTAGGAAGTTTCTGAAATAAAGCACTGTAGCTATATCTTTGCTCCCTCTGCTACAAGTAATGATCACATTAGAAAATCTTAAGTAGGTCAGTCTCTGCAAGCAGCCACCGCTGGCCCTGGCCGCTCTCAGCCAGCAGCTCGGTGCCACCTCGGGTCGGCTTCTGCGGCGGGCTCGACGAGGTGGCTGACGGCTTCTGCCAGGCGCTCCTCAGAGTTTGGCAGTGGCAGCGTCTCCATGGGTCTGGCTAGCCGCGCCATGGTGCTGTGAGTGTTTCCACCACTCCAAGGAGACAGCTTCAGAGTTCTTGGATAAGTTGGCTTTGTGAGGATCTGGAGATAATTAAATTCCATCTCTAGGTTTTCTGTAGGCACATCGAGAACCATGAGCAGCTTTACTAAGGACGAATTTGACTTCCATATCCTCAATGAAGGCTTTACTGCTAAGGACATTCTGGACCAAAAAATCAACGAAGTCTCTTCCTCTGATGATAAGGATGCTTTCTATGTTGCAGATTTTGGAGACATTCTAAAGAAGCATCTGAGGTGGCTAAAAGCTCTTCCTCGGGTCACTCCCTTTTACGCAGTCAAGTGTAACGACAGCAAAGCCATAGTGAGAACCCTAGCTGCCATTGGGACAGGATTTGACTGTGCAAGCAAGACTGAAATACAGTTGGTGCAGGGCTTGGGGTGCCTCCAGAGAGGATTATCTATGTAAATCCTTGTAAACAAGTGTCTCAAATCAAGTATGCTGCCAGTAATGGAGTCCAGATGATGACTTTTGACAGTGAAATTGAATTGATGAAAGTCGCCAGAGCACATCCAAAGGCAAAGTTGGTTTTGCGGATTGCCACTGATGATTCCAAAGCAGTTTGTCGCCTCAGTGTTAAGTTTGGTGCCACACTCAAAACCAGCAGGCTTCTCTTGGAACGGGCAAAAGAGCTAAATATTGACGTCATTGGTGTCAGCTTCCATGTGGGCAGTGGATGTACTGACCCTGAGACCTTTGTGCAGGCAGTATTAGATGCCTGTGTATTTGACATGGGAACAGAAGTTGGTTTCAGCATGCATCTGCTTGAAATTGGTGGTGGCTTTCCTGGATCTGAAGATACAAAGCTTAAATTTGAAGAGATCACCAGTGTAATCAACCCAGCTCTGGACAAGTACTTCCGGTCATACTCTGGAGTGAGAATCATAGCTGAGCCAGGCAGATACTATGTCGCGTCAGCTTTCACAATTGCAGTCAACATCATTGCCAAAAAATCCATGTGGAAGGAGCAGCCCGGCTCTGACGATGAAGATGAGTCAAATGAGCAAACCTTCATGTATTATGTGAATGATGGAGTATATGGATCCTTTAACTGAATTCTTTATGATCATGCACATGTGAAGGCCCTGCTGCAGAAGAGAGCCAAGCCAGACGAGAAGTATTACTCATCCAGCATCTGGGGACCAACATGTGATGGCCTTGATCGGATTGTTGAGCGCTGTAACCTGCCTGAATTGCATGTGGGTGATTGGATGCTGTTTGAGAACATGGGTGCATACACTGTTGCTGCTGCTTCTACTTTCAATGGGTTCCAGAAGCCAAACATCTACTATGTAATGTCACAGCCAATGTGGCAACTCATGAAGCAGATCCGGAGCCATGGATTCCCGCCCAAAGTGGAAGAGCAGGATGATGGCATTCTGCCCATGTCTTGTGCCCAGGAGAGCGGGATGGACCGTCACCCTGCAGCCTGTGCTTCTGCTAGAATCAATGTATAGATGCCATTCTTGTAGCTCCTTACCTACAAGTTTAGCTTGAATTAAGGCATTTGGGGGGACCATTTAACTTAATTACTGCTAGTTTGGAATGTCTTTGTAAGAGTAGGGTTGGCACCAATGCAGTATGGAAGGCTAGGAGATGGGGGTCACACTTACTGTGTTCCTATGGAAACTTTGAATATTGTTTTATGTGGATTTTTATTCACTTTTCAGACATGATACTAACGTGTGCCTCTCAGCTGCTAAACAAGCATTTGTAGCTTGTACATTGGCAGAATGGGCCAAAGGCTTATGTTGTGTCCCATTTTGAAAATGAAGTATCTTGAAATAAAAAAGAAAAGAAAAGAAAAGAAAATCTTAAGTAGATGAGAATAAGGTCAACAGGCTTTATCTCAGTCCACAAGGCAGAAGTGTTCAAGTATCTCACAAACATTAGGATATTCTCTACAATTCCAGGTCTAGTAAGAGAAAGGAAGATAATACTGTGTGGATGATATTATTCCAATTCATCTTCTGAATTCATGCACAGCACCAGGGAAAGTAAATTGAGAGCTGCACATGAGATTTCCTGTCTATTCTGATAAAATCTTTGTTTCAATTATATAAATGCATAGGAGTTTTCCTTGTCATTTCCTTGTTTTCCTGGTTTTTCTGCTTTCTGTCCCCATGCAAATGATGATAGCTACAATCAGGTCACAAACTTCAGTTTCCCTGCTCTTGTGGTAGGTGAATAATCTGCTGTCATTGCCCAGTGGCTGTGGCATTAGTTCCTTGCTATTTACCCCAATGTTCTGGATTCCTGAATGAAAGAAATACAAACATAGCCTTATATTTAATATGCCTTAATCAGCTCAATGGCTGGAACACTCCCAAACTTCCATGTTGCTAATACCTCCCCTTTGATACTCCTCTGAGTTATTACTTTCTAAAATCTACATTTCATCTTTACTACCCTAGACCCAATGGGAGGGGAGTCTGGGGGCAGTTCTTCCCCTGCTCGTACACAATTTGTACTCTGTCTGCTGAAGCTCTCAAGCCTGCATCTTATTCCTTTCTTGGCATGGCAATCCTCCTTTCTCCTGTTGCTCCCCTTGCCCATGAATCTAAGAATTCTACCTCTGTCTCTCTGTCCAGCCATTGGCTGCTGGGGACTTTATTTACTAATTGAAATCAACTGGAGGCAGGGGCCCTCAATGTCTTACATATGGAATTCTAATGCAATTTAGGGAACCCTAATAACATAATGCAAGCTTTAGGCTAAATCCATATTCCCCCCTTCTCATGCATTAAAAAGGCCTTTTCTCTCAAATACACAGCAAATATAATTATAACAGTTATGTAAACTATAAGGTATGATGTATACTAAAAATGTCCAGTCCATCAATTTTGTTAATTTAGGTACATTACTCTCACATCTATCCTAACTTAAAGGTTTACAATTCTATACCTGAATTATGTTTTGATTTTAACTTGCATTACCATCTGAAAACCACCTTTCAAACCTACATTATCTTCCTCAATGCTAAACAACTTAAGTTTGGTCATGAGACTATAACTAGTCTTCAACCCAGTCAGAGATACTAGAATGAATTAAGTATTGTCTGAATATATAGGAATCACAAAAGATAGCTTCCAAAACTTAAGCAGTTTGCAGAGACAGCTGATTACCTGAAAGTCCCCTATTTCCCAAAATGTTGGAGCTTCTTTTCTCAGCCTTCTCTGGCCCAGAACAATGTGACAGACCTTAAGTGAAGCAGGAATTATGAAGGACTAGCTTACTTAGATTGGCAGAGCTAAGCTGCAGCTATTCTACATCTTGTGATCTTTCCTGTACAGTATATTTGTCTGTAGACTAATTAGGGCAATTCTTGCCCAGTTACTACCTTTCCACAACTGGAGCAACTCTATATGGAGGTTATGATGCTCAATATCTTAGTTGAACTGTGAAAGAGGTACTTTCAGAAGCAGACATGTCTCTTATGATTATAAAGCCATATGCTGTGGATTTATGATCCTTTTGAAGACTATCTATGTAAAATATATCTGAACTGTTTAACCTTGACTACTCTTAGCTATTTTTTGTTTGTTTGTTTTTTTCAAGACAGGGTTTCTCTGTGTAGTACTGGCTGTCCTGGAACTCATTCTGTATACCTGGCTGTCCTCGAACTCAGAAATCTGCCTGCCTCTGCCTCCCAAGTGCTGGGATTAAAGGCATGCTTCACCACCGCCTGGCCTCTTGGCTATTTCTAGTTGAAAAATATTGAAAACACTTTATTATACTTTAATCAGAATCTAAAATCACCATGAGTTTATTATCTGGCCCTTAGCTTGCATTACTTAATCATGCTAAACAGATTGTAATAGCAGCAATTAGAAGGACTGTGTCTAAGCCTTGTCATCTCAAATGAGTTGCATAGGCATTATGCCTATCTAAGAGGAAGAATATTAATTTCAAATTTTGTATCAATATAAAAAATTTATACCAATGAAAACCTTAAATCTATGTAAATATATAAATTCTGTACCAATGTAAGAAATTATAACTTCAATTTTCCATCAATTAAAAAGATTCCTCCCAATGTAAGATTGACTATACAACAGTTAAGAATAAATTTAGTAATCTACTCCATATATCTAACTTATTATAATATTATGCTATTCCATCTTTTTCCCTTCAATCCTCTTTCTTTTACCTAAGAGAAAAAGGATAGAGAAGAAGAATGGGAGGACACAAATCTCCAAGTCCAAGCTTTTCTTTTTTTTTTTTTAAGTTTCTTCCATGTTCAAAATTATGATAATTTCCAAATTATCCTTTAAAATAACAATCTATCTATAATTTACAAAATAACCATAACCAGACATCCAAACCCAAGGGATTAGGATGAAGACTCTCCACAATTTCTTTCTGCTGAATTGGGGTAATGACATCTATAAAGGGGATGGGGAGGGGTAGGAAAGTTATAAAAGTTGGTTAGACTTAAAGCTAGCTTTAGAATCTGTTATCCAGCTTCTGTATGCTTAGAAGGTTCATGCTTTACTGAAGTGCTGACTGTATCTGTCTGAAAGGCTGGATGAACCAAGTTCATTGGGACTCAGCAGCTATTCCTGAAGCTGTTGTGGAAGCAAGCCTCTGAAATCCACCTCAGGAGACAGGGAGATAGAACAGCAGGTTGTTTTAGCATTCCTGAAGATGAACCTTGTCAGAACTGCATATTCTGTAATATATGAATTCATCACATTTTTATGACCATGATTTTTCCATACAAAAGCATTGCATCAATTTTTTCCTCTCTCACCCAGTATGAACCCAAGCAACTGGACTGTGTTTGTGAATTATCCTGATCCTCTTCACTTCCTTATATGCAACCATCACTCAAATGTTTCTTGAACTGATAAGCTTTCAGCTTCTTAGAACGTTATGCTTGTTCACCGGGACCATTTCTCGGGGAAAATGATATGGTATTTTCCTCTTCCCAAGACATTTGATCAAGGAAGTATACAGAGTGACTGAGCCAGGGTATAAAACTCTAGATCACAGGGCTTAAGGTGGACTAAATGTGGTAAAAATCGTGTTCCCCATAGATATTCATAAGAAAAATAGGTGTGAAATTGAGACAGTGCTTCTTCACTCTCCTCTGCTAGTTCTTACATGATTAAATTTTAATGCTGAGATCAAGGCCTAAATTCATTTATTCTTCTATGCATACTTAAATTTACACTGCTATATGTATATATATCTGTATTATATATATTATATATATACATATATATCCCCTTTCTCTTTATATAACTTGAATTATCATCCTTTCCTTTGTATTTAACTTCAATTAAATTCCCTTCTATATTAGAGTATAACCTTATTTCCAGGCTATTAATTTGTCATACCAGGCTAAGCAATCCCAGAATTCCAGTGGAACCCACAATCAAAGAACCTAGGAAAGGAAGATGTCAAAATATTACTATTTCCTGATAATATTATAATATACATAGCTACCCCAGAAATTCTACCAGAGAACTCCTACAACTGATAAACAGCTCCAGCAAAGTGGCTAAATACAAACTCATCAGATCTTACTACAAAAGCCTATACTCAGCAAAATTGGAAAATGTAGATGAAATGAATGGTTGTCTAGAGAGATACCATGTACCAAAGTTAAAACAAGATCAGGTAAACTATCCAAATAATTCCATAACCTCTAAGGAAATAGAAGCAGTCATTAAAAACCTCTCATCCAAAAAAAGGCCAGGGCCAGATGGTCTTAGTGCTGAATTCTACCAGACCTTCAAAGAAGAGCTAATACTAATACTTCTTAACTATCAAACAAAATATAAATATAAAATTAACTCAAAGAAATCAGTATTCCCCCTTATACAAATGATAAACAGGCCACAAAAGAAATTAGGGAAACACCACCTTTTATAAAACCACAAATAATATAAAACATCATGAAACTTCAAAGTTTCTCTAAGGCAAAGGACCAATCAATATGTCAAAACATTAGCCTAAAGACTGGGATAAATCTTCACCAAACAACTAGATGTCCTTCAGTTAAAGAGTGGATAAAGAATGTGGAACATCTACACAATGGAATACTATTCAGCTATTAAAAAGAAAAACATCATGAATTTTCCAAGCAAATGTATGTAATTTGAGAATATCATCATCCTGAGTAGGTAACCCTGAACCAAAAGGACATGCATGGTATGTACTCACTTATAAGTGGATATTAGCCATAAAATATAGGATCCTCATCTTGTACCACACAGACCCAAAGAAGCTAAATTAGAAGAAACTCACAACCAGGAATGCTTGAATCTCACTTCGAAGGAAGAATAAAATAGTCATAAGAGGCACATAGAGGTAAAGAACTATGTGGGAGAGGACATAGAGATGGCAATGGGGTGTGTGTTAAGGATTGGGTATGGGGAGGGAAAGGAGAGATGACCAGAAGGCCATGAGAATGAATGGAAATCTGCAACTGACAGGCATGGGTCAGTGGGCGGCATCTCCAGGATGAGACAGAGACCTAGGATAAGGGAATTGCCCAAGAATCAATGGAGCTTTCCTTAGTTGTGACTCACAGTTTTGGCAATATGGAACCTAAAGGGGTCACCTCCTGTCGTCAGACAGGAACCCCAATGGAGAGATAGGGTCACCAACCCTACCACAAAACTTTTGACCCCAAATTTTTCCTGTCTACAAAAAAATGAAGGGATGGGAATGGAGCAGAGAATAAGGGAATCTCCAACCAATAACCAGCATGTCGGCATACATTTTTTTGCAACCTACTTTTAAAAAGGGTTCAACCTCTCCTCTAGCCCACCACCCAGCAGAGGTAGTGCAAGTGAAAAGTTATTAGGATCTGGGGATGCTGGGAGTGGACCTGGTCAGCAGTAGTTCTTTAGGGGTGAGCTCAATCCTCTTGGGCAGCAGCTCAGTCCTGTAGTAAACATGAAATACAATTCAGCAACTACAGTCCAGTCCTTTCAGCAAGCAGACACCAGGCAGCTGTAGTTCAATCCTGAGGAAACCAGCACTCTCACCAACTGGCCTAAAGCAAGGCTGAGAAGGCAGCAAGGTGATGCAGGAACCTCATGAGCAGTTCTTGAGCTAGTTTCTCTCATTACCACAAGTTGAGCTCAACAAAGCTATGTAAGATGAATCAATACATGTCTTTAGTGAAGAATATCAAGATGGAGCAAACCAAACCAATGCTCAGTGCTCATCTCCCACTGTCTGTGGGGTCATATTTATACTCCTTCATCAAGCATTCTTTCATGTATTTGTTATATCAAAACATCCTTTCACCTGTGTCTACCTCAGGAAAATATTCTTTCTTATGTCTGCTTTTGCAAGACATTCTTTCACCTGTGTCTGCTTCAAGAAAAAAAAATCTTTCACATGTTTGCTTTAGCAAGACACCCTTTCACCTGTGTGTCCTGGCAAAATATGATTTGACATAACTAACTTTCCAAAGAAATTAGAAGTTTTCAATTCACTGGCCCAATTTAAGGCATATCCCATGGGCAAATACCAATCCCTGACACTATTAATGATACTCTGTTATGTTTGCAGACAGGAACCTAGCATGGCTGCTCTCTGAGAGGCTCCACACAGCAGCTGACTCAGACAGATGGAGACACTCATAGACAAACATTGGGGACTCTTATGGAAGAGTTTGGGGGGGTAATTGAGGACCACAAAGGGGATAGGAACTTCACAAGAAGATCAACAGGGTCAATTATGACAGAACCTTGGGGAGCCTTCAGAGACTGAACCACCAACCAAAGAGCATACACAGGCTAGACCTAGTCCCCTCCACATATAGGTAGCAAAAGTGCAGCTTCATGTGGTTCCTGAACAACTGGAGTTGGGGTGGCTATCACTAAATCTGTTTCCTATCTGTGGAATCTGTTTCTCTAACTCAGCTGTCTGTCTGGACTTGGTAGGACAAGAATCACATATCCCTGCAAAGACTTGATTGTCATCTTTGGGAGATATCCAGGGGGACCTCAATTCTCTCAGGGGAGATGGAAGCAAAGGGATGGGAGACAAAGATCAGGATATAAAGTGAATAAATAAAATAAACTAATTTAAAAATATATATTTTCTTCTCAGTACCTCACAGAACACTTTCCAAAATGGACCGTATACTCAGACACAAAGTAAATCTCAACAGATACAAAAAAAAATAATTGAAATGACCCCCTGTATTCTATCAAATTTCCAAAGAATTAAAGACTTCCTTAGATTAAAAAAAATGAATACACAGCATATTAAAACTTATGGGATATACTGAATGTGTGGGGTAATAGGAAAATTCATAGCATTAAGTGCCTATATAATAAATATTTGAGAGATCTTATACTAGCCTCTTAACAGCATGCCTGAAATCTCTACAGAAATCTCTAAAGAGCAATCTGATGTCTGTGCTGCTACCTGAGGCCATAGTGATGTCTTGGCCCATGTTGCTGTCCTAGGCTTTATCTTGGTCTGTGGTCCAACAGTAATGGGAATGTATCTATGTCTGTAGCCTATGTTACCACCCAAAGCTATGTGGATATCGCTTATCTGGGCAGCTGCCTGGGGCCAGGTTGATGTCTGAGGGCTGAACAGAGTTGGCCCTGCTCTTCATAAGCTGCAGTACTTGGGAGAATGTTCCTGCATTTCAGCCAGGCAGCAGAGCAGAGCTGGCCCTAATGGCATGTACACAGATGAACTGGCCCCCAGGGAGTGATCTTGGGAGAGTTGACATTAAAAACAAGTTAGCTAGCCCCACCATTCACATGGGCAAAGCAAGAGAACTAACCCTGGTAACACAGGCACAGGAGAGCTGGTGGGCTGAATAACTTAGCTACCACTCCACTACCAGGCCCAGACCCAGACATTTGAGTTGGCTCACACCAATATCTACCCCATCTACAAACTACTAGAGTACATTAAGGTACAGGTCATGCACATCCAAAGCTGTGGATTATCCATGACACAAGGCAACAACAAGATATCCAAGAAGAGTCCCTATGAGCATCCAGTACTGAAAGTATAGCACAAACCAATGATTCATTATAAGGACTAATTGCAAATAAAATGATCTGGGTAACTCAGACCCAGAAAGATAAGTATGGTACATATTCACTTATAAGTAGATTTTAACTTTTAAAGAAAACAACCAAGCTACAACCTGTAGACCTAGAGAGATTAGGAAAAGAGAAGAGTCTAGGAAAGACCCATGTATCTCTCTAGATGAGGCAAATGAAATAAATTTAATGGGAGAATGAGAGATGGCTCAGCAGTTAAGAGCACTAGCTGCTGTTCCAGATGCCCTGAGTTCAACTGCCAACAACATCATGGTTGCTCATAACCATTGATAAAGAGATCTGGTGCCCTCTTCTGGAGTGAGGGCATACAGGATGTCAGAACACTATTTACAAAATAAATAAATCTTAAAAAGATTTTATAGATGATCTCTGGCCATAAAGTGACAGAAACAGGGGGAACAAGTTGAGGAAGAGATAGGGTAGAGGGAAAGAATATGGGATGAGTTGGCTGGCTAGAATTTGGGAGTATTTGGGTAGTGGTAGTGATGTGGAAATCCAGTGCAGTGGTAATCTCCTGGAATCTATAAAGATGACTCCCTGTGATGGGGAATATAGAGGGTGCACTGGCCATGTTTTAGAGCCAGGTGAGGATTCCAGTGTTAAGGCTGAGTTGCATTCAGTAGAGTTCTTTGCCAAAGTTTTCTTATAAAAATTTCAAAACAGTCCAGGTTGTTGCTAACTCAAATGGTTGCTCTTAAAAAGAGACATCATGGACCCACTGCCAAGGACAATATCCACACAACTCATTGTACAATGACACATTGAGCTGGTGCCTAAACGGGGTATTTACCCCTATGTTCTAAACTCTTTGGTATGGGAAGGTATTCTTACAGATTTCAGAAAGAGAGGTATGGACACCAACCGAATCATAAAAACTTTGACTTACACTCTGTTCTGACTCAAAAATATAAAAGAGAAATAGTGACACAGAACTTATAGGAAAAGCCAACCAATGCCTGATAATACTTAAGACTACAATCCACAAGAAGATTTCCATACTCAACACTGCATGGGTAAGCAAGACCAGAGACTAGATTGCTCACAGACCTAGTGTAAAACCAAATAGTAATGTTATGTTTTTAGGTATCAATAAAATGACTCCCAATGATATTCTTCTATACCCATAGATAAGTGTGTTATCCATACAGTCATCATCAGAGAGAATCCCCCCCCCCAGCAGGAGATAAGAACAAATGTAGAGATTCACAGTATAATATTAAGAAGAAAGGGAGTCTATATGAAAGTTCTCTGTTAACCTTTCCTCTGAGAGCACAGGGAATCTTTTGGAAGAGGAGACAGAAAGATTGTAAGAGCCAGAGATGATAAAGGTCACCAGGAGAACAAGGCCCTCTGAACAAACTAAGCAGAGATACACTTGAGCTCACAGAGACTAAAGCAGCAAGCGCAGGGCCTAAATGAGTACACAGGAGGTCCTCTGGAGATTCAGGAAGTTCACTAAACAGAAACTTGGTTAGCTTTTCACTTTTTCACATCCATCCTTCCTCTCAAGTATAATTAAACATTAATTAAGCTTGAAATACCTTCTGCGCAAAACAGATGTTGTAACTGTGGGAGAGAAGGAAGTTGTACTTCAGAGATTGAGGCCCTGCAGTGGCCTTCCTTCCCCATGACACTGTGACAACATGAAACCTGAAGTCTGCAGTACCTGATGGCA
>NW_022196913.1:26611544-26680739 GCF_008632895.1 Mastomys coucha
GGCAAGTGTCCCCTTCCCAGAGCTGCTCCAGAGCCTGTCTGCACCACTGAGGTCCAGGTTAGTACATGGAGGTAAGATCTGAGATGCCCTCAGCTGTGCCATGGAGAGATTCATTAAAGCTGAAGTCTCTCTCTGAATTCTCTGAATAAGCCAGAAGGAATTGAGAGGTTCTGTGAGCCTTGGTTCCTCCATTTTTCTTCTGACCCTGATACTACTGGTCCCTTTGTCTAGAAAAATCAAAGGAGATGATTTCCTGGAGATACAGAAATGGGACAGAAACGATGAAGCATTGCTGTTCATCCTCAGGCTGGAGTCAGCAGAGTTCTGGGTGGGGCACTGTCTAACATTTCTTTTCATATATATATTTTTTTTTTCAAAAATCAGTAAGATGGAGATCTGTACCAAAATTTTGAGAAAAGCATAAGACACACTCCTATAAAATCAACCCTAGTGGGACTGAGCCAAGAAAGTTGTTCAATGCTAGCCTGGGAGAGATTCTTTCTCTGAATAAACAAGACAAAAGAAAAACAAACTAGCATTGTGACTCCAACAGTATCACTTGTGTTTGTAAAATTTGAATATGTTGCTTTTGATGCATTTACACTTTTCAAATATTTGCCCATTTTCCATAATAACTTTGAATTCCTAATTTAAAGCTTTCTCTTCTGTATCCATTACTATCATCTCTTGATGTTATCAAATAATATTATACATAATAATCTCAGCTTCAGTCATTGTATGCCTGGTGCCTGTGCAGAAGTATAAGCCATTAGGGTAGCCGTTATCTTTACCATCTTAAGAATTCTTGCTATAAAAGGTCCAGGCTGTGAACTAGTACATACTGAAAAAGCTCATCTTAATTTTATCTGAGTGTCAAGCAGCAAAGAGCAATAAACTGTTTTAATTTTTGTTTGCTTCTTTTTAGTGAACCATGATAGATGGATATAACCTTCCAAGGCTTGGGGACTCGACCCAGACCTGTCATCATCCATCTATTCGACACAAATCTATGCCATCTTTTAAAATTACTTTCTAGCATTCCTGAAGAAAATATGGGAGATTTTCTGTCCCTCAGCTGACAGGGCACTTCAGTAACAGGAATTGATTATTAAAATATTAGTAGCTGATTTCAAATATGATTTAAAGTTTGGAAAATGGAAGAGGTGACTAAAAAAGAGCAAATGCCCAGGAAAAGCATTACACAATCAAAACAATATCTTCCACCATAGCTAGGAGGTAATTGATAGCAGGGATTTTTACAGATTTGAATTATTGATTAACCATTGAATTTTAATTCTAAATATGTTTATGAATGCGGCTGATGGTCTTGAAACTAATTCACTGTGTTCTGATATTTAGGATGATGATGTGATTTCCAGCATACAGTTGAGGAGCAGATAAATGGTGATAAATGATTTTCAGAGTCATGAAGCCACCTGGGCACAAACCTGGGGGTTAGGGGGAAACAGGTTCACATAAACCAAGTGTGAGATCACCAGGATATAGACATTAAAATAGTCCTGTGAGTTTAACAGGGAACAAAGGCATTCCAAGTACTCAGAACAAACAAACCCATAGAGAGAGTGAAGCATCCAAATTGTTCTTACTTTAGAAAAGGTGCCCAAAGTCCAGAAAATTCTGAGAAATGAGAACTATGCTCCCAAACACAAAGAGTATCCAGTCAAGGTCTAAGTCCTGGAATTATTATGGACTGATGTAGAACAAAGTAGCCTGCCTGACAAACAGGTTGGAAAAGAAACAGGAGAAGAAGCAGGCTGTAAAGCAAACTGACATAACTGCTGCTCACAAGGCTACATAGAGGCAAATGCCAAGTCCTCTTATATGGGAGAGTCCCAACACACAACTCACCCTACTGTGCTGTATGCAGCCCATACTGAGAACTTATAACTCATTCACTCTTCTCATGGCAGGACCCTAACACCTCAGCAATCTACTTTTTCCATCTACATCATCATCATCGCCTGGTCCAGAGCTGCTACATGCTCCCTTAGGTACCCTGAGGGCACTCATTTGTGTCACAGATGTCCTAAAGTCAAACACTGGTATCACAGCTCTGCTCACCACTGTCTTAGGAAGCAACCCAGCGCTAAACTAGACAACCTCCTTGAGTATTAACTGGTGGTTACATAAATTTTTAAGGATTTATTTTGATGATTCAGCTTTAACTGCTGGGCCCTACATGGAAGGATTATTCAATTTGACTTAACATTGAGAACTATCTTTTAAAAAATTACCTAGCATATATTTGTGTAGAATGAAATCACAGAACAGTCAATATAAAAACTTTTAAAATATTAAGATATAGAAAGTGAAGATACAAAACTATGAGCTAAATGCAAATCTGTGCATTTTATGCAAATCAAGATGTAAATAAGGAAGGAATATTGAATAAAAGATGTAAATAGGAAGGAATATTGAACAAAGCAAAGAATATTGAACACTTGGAAGATAAAGTTACTGAATCTGAGACATATTGCAGGTATTGTCCAGCAGGGTTTCCCAGGGTCTTTGTTTAGTGTGGGGATGGAAGACAGGTTTGGGATGAGTCTCATGCTTTGGAAATTGGATGGATAAATATGATGATATAGACTGAGATACAGAGGAAGAAATAGTGGCTGAGAAAACTTGGAGTTCAATTCAACAATGATGAGAGGTGACAAGGATGCAGATAGACAGACACACACACACACAATTGAACGAGCCAACTTTGCTAAAAATAAAAATGTCATTTAAAGCTATCTCCTGAGAGGCTCTGACAGTATCCAACTAATACAGAAGTAGAGGTTCACAGCTATCCATTGGACTAAGTACAGGGTCCCCAATGAAGGAGCTAGAGAAAGGACACAAGGAACTGAAGGGTTTTCAGTCCCTTAGGATGAACAACAGTATGAACTAAGTAGTACCCTCAGAGCTCCCAGGGATTAAACCACCAACCAAAGAGTACACATAGTGGGACTAATGGCTCCAGCAGCATATATAGCAGAGGATGGCCTAGTTGGTCATCAATGGGAGAAGAGGCCCTTGGCCCTGTGAAGTTTCTATGCCCCAGTGTAGAGGAATGCCAGGGCCATGAAGCAGGAGAGGATGGGTTGGTGATCAGGGGACAGGGGAGGGAACAGGGTTTTTTTTTTGTTTTTGTTTTTGCTTTTTATTTTATTTAATTTTTCTTTTTTGCGGAGCGGAAAATGGGAAAGGAGATATCATATAACATGTAAATAAAGAAAGTATCTAATAAAAAAAGAAAAATAAATAAAACCTTAGATTTGAATACCAGTTGTCAAACACATGTCTGAGCACACATAATAACAGAGTCCACAGGAAAAGAGAGAGTTTCAGGAACCTCATCTGCAAAATTACATGTGTCCACCATTGCCTCTTGGACACTGGAAAATGCTACTATGCAAAATGTGCTGTTCAGATCCATATCTATCATTACTGATGTTCTCCTTAAAATATATTTGTATCCTATATATAAGGAAGGAAGAAATGATTTTGAAGATCCTTAAGAAAATAACTTTTCTCGTCATGACAGTGCTTGGCACTCTGGGGAACATGTCTGTTTCTGTGAATTATATGTTCAGTTGTTTGGGAGGTCCTGAGAAGAAACTCATACACCTTATTCTCATCCACTTGAGTTTTACAAATATAATATTCCTTCTTGTAAATGGATTGCCTAAGACAATAGCAGCTTTTGGTTTGAGAAATTTCTTAGATGACGTAGGCTGTAAAATCATTGTTTACATGGCAAGACTAGTCCGTGGCCTCTCCATCTGCACCAGCAGTCTCCTCACTGTGGTCCAGGCCATCATCATCAGTCCCAGAGCATCTGGGTGGAGGAGACTCAGGCCAAAGTCTGCATGGTACATCCTTCCATTCTTACTACTCTTTTGGATACTCAATGCTTTGATAAGTGTGAACCTAATCTATTCTATCACAAGTATAGGTCTGAATATATCACAGCTTAAGAATAGTGACAATTATTGTTATTTTACGCTACAAAGTCAGGAAATAAAATGGATTGTTTTCCCTCTCATGGTCCTCAGAGATGCAGTGTTTCAGGGTGCCATGGGAGGGGCCAGTTGCTACATTGTATTTTTTCTCCACAAGCACCACCAGCATGTCCTCTACCTTCAGAACTCCAAGCTTCTCTACAGAACTCCCCCTGAGCTGAGAGCTGCCCAGAGTGTCCTCCTTCTGATGCTCTGTTTTGTTTTCTTCTACTGGACTGATTGTGCCTTTTCTCTATTTCTAACTCTCTCTTCAGAGGTCAATACCTTGATGGTATATACTCGAGATTTTCTGAACCTTGGATATGCAACTTTTAGCCCCTTTATGCTGATTCACAGGAATGGCCTTCTGGCCAAATGTTGGCTTGTTCAGTAGGAGACATTGGGAAAATGTTTCATTTGTATGTTCAACAAATGAGGAAAAAACTTAGCTTTGCAATATTGTGTGTAAAACAAAATCCCATAGTTAAGCATGTGTTTATTCTCAAACAATAATCTTGATGACTTAAGACTTGCACTGAGTGTAATCTTAGCAAATAAAATAATATTTAAACTTAATTTTTATTGATCATGCTTTTTATAGGACTTTGTTTTTAACATTTCTATTTTTTTATTAATTGACTGGATATGAATAGTTTGACTGCATTTATGACCCTGTTGCATGTGCATGCCGGAGGCTTATAGAAGCCAGAAGAGATCATTAAAAACCCTTGACTAACTGGATTTGACAAATGGTTCTGAACTAATGTGTCATTGCCATGAATTGAAATTGGGAAGTTCAACCAATGCTCTTAGCAGCTATGTCATCTCTTCAGCACTGAGATATTCATTTTATCCAAGCTTTGTAGCACTGGTTTGGCTCCTACCATGAGTGGATCCGTGTAGATAAAGTTCATCAGTTTTATCAAATTTCATACTGATGTAATCATGTTAGTACAAAATTTTCCATATCTCTTACCTGATGTTTTACATGCCATACCATTGGGATATTTTAGGCTATTTCAAAGTGTGTCTGAGTATCCATCTGTTAAAAAAGATTTGACAGAATTGTGAATGAATAGCATGTGCCATGCATTCAATCAATAGGAACCCAATGCAGCAGTCATAGAATTTAAATGGTCTGAGTCTTTTCATTGGTATTATATTTGTGAAGGTTCTCTGTAGGAAAAAGACTCCAAATATGGGATAAGCTAGATAACCAATACACAGTAAAGTTTAATTTTTTATCTCTATCTCTATAGTTTCTATGTTGATTAAAAAGTGTGGAACTATCTTGATGAGTATGACGAATCCATTAGTGACTAAAGCAGACCAATTCCTATTAGCATCTACCCTTCATTAATTCCGAGTGGTCTTCACAGCACTATGCAGCTCCTCATCATCAAAGAGCTGTGAAAGGACCTGACTCTACATTCATTTCAATGGGGTACTCACCACTTAATTTCTTAAATTGGATCCATACAATATTATTTCGTGGTTCTAAGAATCTAAAGAACACATTTTGAAAGATAGTTATTGATATAATCATTGAACATGAAATTATGGTATGGTTAGAGGTAGGTATATGCTAATTTTTATAAAAATTGTTTGTCATATCAGACTAGACCATTTGTAAACATTGCGGATGCATCCTGCATCTATTTTACAATATGAATAAGTATTTATTTATTGCATACCTGCATAGGATATACAAAACTTCTAAGTAAGTGATGTGTATTGTATTGTGCTATAGATTATTAAATAGCTTGATTTTCTAATATATTTATTTTTATTTATGTGTATGTTTCTCTGTGAGTATATGCCACATATGTAAAGGTGCCCATACAGGCCTGAAGAGGGTATTGGATCCAAGGTAACGAGAGCTAAAGGTGGTCATAAGTCCATGAAGTGGATGATGGATAAAGATCCAGGGTTCTCTTCAAGAACATGTCATTTAACCATCCCTCTAGTTCCTTGCCTTCCTAATGTGAATGTGATTTTTTGTAGACAATGAGCATTACTAATGTCATTTTTTCAGCTCTTACAGTAAAGTTATTTTCTAAGTATCTGACATACAAAAACAGACAAATCAACCTTCTAAATCAGTCTGTGTAATTTGGCTCTAAAGAATGTGATGTTAGAACATGGATGAGAGAAGAAAGATGTGTTTTATCTGAATGATGGATAGGTTGCTCAACATTAAGAATAGACTGGGAATCCCAGCACTTGGGAGGCAGAGGCAGGTAGATTTCTGAGTTCAAGGCCAGCCTGGTCTACAGAGTGAGTTCCAGGACAGCCAGAGCTATACAGAGAAACACTGTCTCAAAAAACCAACAAACAAACAAAAACAAAACAAAACAAAACAAAACAAAAAAATTGACTAGGAACTAGAGAGATGACTCAGTGAGTAAAAGTACCTGCTCACACCTAGACAGCCTGATCTGTCTCTGAAGAAAAAAACTAACTCCCACATGCTATACATGCTCACATACACATGGAACACACAAAATAAGCTTTAAATTTAATTTAAAAATTTTCAAATGGTAAATAGGACATGTATAACTTTTGATACAGGATGAACATGGATGGTCTAGGCTCTGAATGGTGGATAGAGTTGCTATTTTACACTTCTACCTAGAAGTCAGAGAATATTAGATGAAATAAGACAAAATTTTGATTGGAACATAAATTAAATTTTTAAATACAGGATGGAAATCATCATGTTGAAGTACACAAAGCCTGGTGACAGCACTCTGTAAATGGGACTCAATCATCCCTTTCAGGAAACACACAAGAGATTTGTCAATTGGAAAGTACAAACATCATTTAAAACCTTATAATTTCTTTATGTTGGACACATTGTGTGCCACTAGCATGGACCTATAGACATTATACTAAATGAAATAAATCAACTACATTTAGACAAATACCATATGATTTTACTAATAGGTACAATGTAATTAGAAAAGGGACTAGAGCTTTTAATGTATGGAATACATGCTACAGCCCTCAAAAACAAATCTCTACTTGTGAATCCTGCTTTTGCCCGGATTCCCATATAATTAGAAATATAAAGTGCAGTGGCCATACTGAGCTTGAGAAACTTCAACTTAAAATTGTCCTTGTCATAAGATTTTCCTGGGAAGACATTTTAAAATATCCGTTCACCTCAAATAGGGTAAAAACTTGTGCATAGTTTCATCTATTTGCCTGCAAATTGCATGGTGTCCTTGTATTTAATAGCTGAGTAATATCCTACTATGTAAAACCACATTTTCTTTATCAATTCTTCAGTTGAAGGGCATCTGGGTTGTATCCAGTTTCTGGCTATTACAAATAAAACTGCTATGAACATGTGACCTTGTGGGATGGTGGAGCATCTTTGGGGTATATGCCCAGGAGTGATATAGCTGGGTCTTGAGGTAGAACTACTCCCAAGTGTTTGAGAAACCACCAGACGTCTTCAGACTTCTCCAGAGATGTTGGTAAAAGATTGCACTCCCACCACAAATGGAGGAATGTTCCTCTTGCTACACATCCCCTCCAGCATGTCCTGTCACTTGAGTTTTTGATCTTAACTATTCTGATGGGTTTAAGGTGGATTATCAGAGTCATTTGGTTTTCATTTCCCTTAATATCTAGACTTTGAACATTTGTTTAAGTGCTTCTTGGCCATTAGAGATTTCTCTGTTGAGAATTCTCTCTTAAGCTCTATATCCCAGTTTTTTTTTAAGACAGGGTTTCTCTGTATAGCCCTGGCTGTCCTGGACTTCACTCTGTAGACCAGGCTGGCCTTGAACTCAGAAATCCACTGCCTCTGCCTCCAAAGTGCTGGGATTAAAGGCATGTGCCAACACTGCCTGGCTTTTGTTTTTGTTTTTTTGTTTTTTGTTTTTTTTTTTTTTTTTTTTTTTTTTTTTTTTTTTTTTTTTTTTGGTCTGTACCCTTTTTAATTGGATTATTTGGTTTGTTGATGTTTAACTTCTTTTTTTTCTCGTTGGAATTTAATTTTTTTTTATTTTGTCAAATTCTTTAAAATTTCTAAAATATTGTAACAATAAAAATGAGTAGTATAAAAATTGTTTGATATAAAACAACAGTCAATTGAACAGTCTTATGTAGATGCTCGACAGCAATAGTAAAAATACATATTTTTCTCAATATAAATTTTAAATAACTCCAAACATATTAACTATATATTTTAAGATAATACATCACTATTGTGTTTTTTAAAATGAACATAGATAAAGTCTTTTTGCTTGTTTGATTGTTTTGTTTTTAGTGGAGCTTAAAATCTTGGCTCTTACTGTAGTACAAACCTAAAATAAAAACAATTTTTAGACATTGGAATTCATTGTAATAAGACTGTACTTCAATGACCCTCACATTGCCAAAGGATTTTACCTCCAATCTAGCTAAGCTAAGAGCTGGCAGTTCAGCTGCACCAAGGACTGAATTGTAGGCACGATTTTTGGATACAGATTTCCTGCTATGGTCAAAGCTAATTGACTTGAATGAGTGACTTTATTCTCAGCCCACAGAGAACAGGCTATATTCATTTAAGAAATGGTGTGTGTATTAAGATGGTCTATCCAAGAAGTCATTCACCAACTGTTTCGATGAACAATGGTTCTGCTTGGAGGGTGGCACAGACATTAGGTGAGGATAAGAATCTGGTTCATTGGCTGTGATAATTTTGAAAAGAATTTATCTAAGAGAAAGAGTAACTTATAAAGTTCTCTTCTTCAAACTTGATACAAGGAGTTACAAACATCAAGCAAAGCATTCAGTCTCACTCTTCGTTGTTGTCTTACAAGCCACCTCCCAAGTTAATTATCTACATTTCTTTTGGATGCATAAATAATTTTGAAATATGTAAGCTGTTCTGAAAACTATAGTATAGTGTAAAAAGAGCAAATAAACAATCCTACTAATAGAGAGGCTGAGATAGGAGAAGCATGATTTCAAGACCATTATGTTGTACATAGCAAGACACTGTCACGAACAAACAAGCAGAAAATGTATATGGATTGTACAATATTTGACCTATTTCTCCAATTACCAAATTAGAGAGACCATTGGATGATAGCCAACAAATTTCTAATTCCTCATTCTTTTGTATTTTAATCGATTAGGATATGTTGGTAATATTAATTTTCATATTAAGAGATATTAAGAAAAAGTAATTGTTACTTCCTGTTATTTTTGTTGTTAGAGATAGAATTATGTTTGTGTGGGTTTGTTGACAGATTACTTTCTTGCTTCTTCTAGGGTGTAGTTTTGCTTCTTATGTTGGTGTTTTCTATGTATTATCCTTTGTAGGGATGTATTTGTGGAAAGATATTGTGTAAATTTTGTTTTGTCATAGAATATCTTGTTTTCTCCATCTATGGTAATTGAGAGTTTTGTTGGGTATAGTAGCCTGGGCTGGCATTTGTGTTCTTGTAGGGTCTGTATGACATCTGCCCAGGATCTTCTAGCTTTCATAGTCACTGGTGGAAGTCTGGTGTAATTCTGATAGGCCTGCCTTTATATGTTACTTGACCTTTTTCCCTTACTGCTTTTAAAATTCTTTCTTTGTTTGGTACATTTGGTGTTTTGATTATTATGTGACAGAGTTTCTTTTCTGGTCCAATCTATTTGGAGTTCTGTAGGCTTCTTGTATGTTCATGGGCATCTCTTTCTTTAGGTTAGGGAAGTTTTCTTCTATAATTTTGTTGAAGATATTTACTGGCTCTTTAAGTTGAGAGTCTTACTCTTTTCTATACCTATTATCCTTAGGTTTGGTCTTCTCATTGTGTCCTGGATTTCCTGGATGTTTTAGGTTAGGTTTGCTTTTTGCATTTCTTTGACTGTTGTGTCAATATTTTCTATGGTGTCTTCTGCCCCTGTAATTCCCTCTTCTAGCTCTTGTAGTCTGTTGATGATGCTTGTATCTATGACTCCTGATCTCTTTCCTAGGTTTTCTAACTTCAGGGTTGTCTCACTTGTGATTTCTTCATTGTTTCTATTTCTCTTTTTAGATCCTGGATGATTTTGTTCATTTCCTTCACCTATTTCATTGTGTTTTCCTGTAGTTCTTTAATGGATTTTTGTGTTTCCTCTTGAAGGGCTTCTAGCTGTTTACCATTGTTCTCCTGTATTTCTTTGAGGGAGTTATGTCCTTCTTAAAGTCCTGAATCATCATCATGAGAAGTGATTTTAGATCTGAATCTTGCTTTCCTGGTTTGATGTTGTGTCCAGGAGTTGCTATGGTGGGAGAATTGGGTTCTGATGATGCCAAGTAACCGTGGTTTCTGTTGCTAATGTTCTTAAGCTTGCTTCCCGCCATCTGGTTATCTCTAGTGCTACCTGCCCTGGCTAAATCTGACTGGGGCCTATCCTTCCTGTGATCCTGGTTTTGTCAGAATTCTTCAGAGTCAAGCTGTCTCTGTGATAATGTGATTCTGGGATCCTGTGACCCTGGGCCTGTTAGAGCGCCTGGGAGTGGAACTTCCTTCCTCTGGGTTTGTGGGACTGGTTGCAAAGTTTATGCCCAAGGTCTGCTCAGTGCACTGGCCAGATAGATTGGAAGCAACCCCTGACACTAGGCTGGCCAATGTCTACCTTCTTAAGTTCTTTACGTATTTTCAATATTACACCCCTGTCAGGTATAGGGTTGGTAAAGATCTTTTCCCAATCTGTAGGCTGCTGTTTTGCCCTATTGTCGGTGTCCTTGTCTTCCAGAAGTTTTTCGGTTTCCTGTGGTCCCAATAAGAAGGAGAGCCCAAGGAGGATGCTTGAATCTCACTCAATGGGAGAAATAAAATTGTCATTGAAAGAGGAGGGAGGGAGAAAACTATTAAGAGAGATGACTAGGAAGCAAATGGCGGAGGCAGGGAGATGTAGCTGGAATCTAGAAGGGCCAAGAGAGTGAATGGAAATCAACAATGGGTGGGGGAGAGCAGCTGTAGGAAGCACCAGAGACCTGGGAAGGCTCTAGGGAGTCTAATGGGATGACTCTAGATGAGTCTCCTTTCAGTGAGACATATGGAGCCTGAAGTGACCATCTCTTATAGTCAGGCAAGACTTCCAGTGTAGGGATTTCGACACCAATCCACCCACAATAATGTATACCCAATATTTTCCCTACTTACAAGAAGTACAGGAATAAAATGTCACAGAGACTGAAGGAATGTCCAACCAATGACCAGCCTGACCTGAGATCCATTCCATGAGCAAGGACCATTCTGGACAATATTAATAATATTCTGTTATACTTGCAAACAGGAACCTACCATAACTGTCCTCTGAGATACTCTACCCAATAGTTGACAGAAACACGATGAGCAATGCAAAGCCAAGCATTAGAGCAAGCTTGGAACATCTTGTGGGAAGAGTTGGGGGAAGGATTGAGGAACTCAGAGGGGATAGGGATTCTACAACAAAACCAAGAGAGTTAACAGATCTGTAACCTTGGGGACCCCCAGAAACTAAACCACCAACCAAAGAGCATACAAAGGCTAGACCTCACCCCTTCTCTCTCTGTGTGTGTCTGCCTCTCTGTCTCTGTCTCTGACTCTCTCAAAACACTAAAAGTACAGGAGAATCAATGTTAGAAGATAGAAAGGGAAAAAGAGCAAGCAGCATATAAAGGCTATTAGAATTACACATGACTTCCCAATGGAGTTTCTAACAGTCAGAATGGCTTGGATAGATGTACTGCAGACTCTCAGAAACCACAAATGTCTGCCCATATTACTTTGCCTAGCAAAATTTTCAGTCACTATAGATGGACAAAACAAGACATCCCATGATAATGTAAAATGTACACAATATCTATCTACAAATCCAGCCCTACAGAAGGTATTAAAAGGAAAACTCCAAACTAAGAAGGATAACTACACCCATGAAACCAAAGAAAATAATGATCTAGCACACCAAAATTAAAAGAATGGAAACAAACACACACATACTCATACCACCATGACTGTTACTAACACCACCATGACCAGGCCCAACAGCAATAGGAAACAAAAATCACTGATATCTGTCAATATCAAAAGTCTCAATTCTAAAATAAAAAGGAACAGACTAACACAATGGATGAAAAGCAGGACCTATCCTTCTGCTGTATCCAACAAACTTACCTCATCAACACGGATAGATATTCCCTCAGAGTAAAAGATTGGGGAAAGATATTCCTAACAGATGGAATTAAGAACCAAGTTGCTGTATCTATTTTAATATCTAAAAGAAAAATGGAATTTGAACCAAAATTAATCAAAAGTGTTGAAGGACAGTACATACTCATCAAAGGAAAATATCTACCAGGATGACATTTTAATTCTTAACATCGATGCCTAATATCAAGTGTGGCTACTTTTGTAAAAGGAACACTACTGCAGCTTAAATCACACATTGACCCTACACCCATGTATTGGTAGACTTCAGTGTCCCATTCTCACCAATGAACTGTTCATTCAGACACAAACTAAACAGAAATGTTGGAGCTAACAGACGTTATCTTACAAAATGAACTTAGCAGATATTTGCAGACTATTTCACCCAAACACAAAAGAATGTACCTTCTTCTCAGCACCTCATAGGATGTTCTCTAAAATTGACCACATGCTGGGACACAAAGCAAGACTCAACAGGTACAAGAAAATTGAAATGATCCCCTGCATATTGTCAGACTTCCACAGATAAAAGCTTGATATTAAAAACAACAGTAACAACAAAAAGCTTACAAACGCATGGAAGTTAATCAACTCTCCACTGAAGGAAAGATGGGTTAAGACAGAATTAAGAAAAATTAAAGTCTTTCCAGAATTTAACAAAATTGATTACACAGCATATTCAAATTTATGGACCACAATGAAAGTGGTGTTACTAGGAAAATTTTTAGTATTAAGTGCATACATATTAAAAATTTAAGAGATTTCATACTAGCAACTTAACAGTATGCCTGAAATCTTTAAAAGAAAGAAAGAAAAAAAGAAAGAGAGAGAGAGAGAGAGAGAGCAAGACAGAGAGGAAGGAAGGCAGGCAGGTAAGGAAAGAAGGAAGGAAGGAAGGAAGGAAGGAAGGAAGGAAGGAAGGAAGGAAGAAAGAAAGAAAAGGAAGGAAGAGAAAAACTCAATGCTCATCCCTGGTCTGGGCTGCCACCTAGTGACATATTAATGTCTGAGAGCTGAAGACAGCTGGCCCTACTCCAGCTGCAGCAGGGACAGCAGGCAGAGCTGGCCCTGGTGTCCTGAGTACAGATGAGGCAGCCCCCAATGAGTGACCTTAGGAGAGCTGATCCTTAGGGCATGAGAAAAGGTGAGGTGGCCCCATCCCTCACCTGGCAAAGGAAGAGAGCTAGCCATGGTGGGAGAGGCACAGGAAAACTGGCAGGCTAAACAACCCAAGCCCAGATCTAGGGCTTTGAGTCAACCTACACCAATATTTACACTATCTGTTTACTATAGGAGCACATTAAGGTGCTGGTCATGTAGATCCAAAACTGCAGGATAGCCATGACACGGGGCAACAACAAGACTCCTGAGAGGAGTACTCAGGAACAGCTAGTGTTGATAGTATTACAAAAGCCAGAGGCCTGGAACCAGACCAATTACTCATTGAAATCAATGTTTGCAAGAGAGTTTTTCCTGTTTTCATAACACAGACCCAGAAAGATATATATGCTATTTATTCCTTATAAATAAAACAACCAAGCTATACCCTGTAGACTTAGTGAGGAGAGAAAATGAAATGGGTCTAGGAAGGACACCCACATCTATCTGGGTGGGGCTAATTCAATAGATTTTATGGGGGGAGGGATGGAGAGATGGCTCAGGGGTTAAGAGCTCTGTGCCAGAGGTCCTGAGTTCAATTCCCAGAAATCTAATGCTGGCTCATAGCTATAATGACCTCTAGTACCCTATTGTAGTGTGCAGGTATATAGGCAGGCATAGCACTCTTTACATAATAACTAAATATTTTTTAAAAGATCAGATTCATAAATGAACTGGGGGCATGGGGTGACAGGAACAAAGGATTAAGTTTGAGGGGGAGTTGGGAGGTATGAAGTGAGTACAGGGAGAGAGTATTTTGGGGGTGCATATTCCAGAGCAGTGCTAACTTCCTGGGATCTATGAAGGTGACCCTAATGAGGACTTCTAGTAATGGGTAATATTGTGAACTGGCCATCTCTAGTATCCAGGTGAGATTTCCTGAAGTCAGAATGAAGTAGTGAGGCTGCATGCAGTTGAGTTGTTTGCCAAAGGTGTTCCACAAAAATCCCCAAATGACCAAGCATTTGATAAGAAAAAAGGGTAGCGCTCTGAAAACTGATATCAAGGCCCCATTAGTAATGACAAGACCCACACAACTCATTGAATGTGGAGATATAGAGTTGGTACCTATACAGAGCCTTCACCTCTACTTCTAAACTATAGGATGTGGGAAGATACTTGTTCAGCCCTCACAAAGAGAAACATGGATATTAACTTAACCATAAAACCTTTGACTTACAATCTGTTTTGCCAGAAAATATCCCAGGACAATGGTGGCAAAGAACTTATGGGACTAGCTAACCAATGCCTGATGTTACTTAAGGCCCTACTCCACCAGATGGAACACATACCTAACACTACTTGTGTGACTAAGAACTAGAGACTAGATAGCTCACAGACCTAAGGTAAAATCAAGTACTTACACTAGTCTTCAAAATATACAGTTCAATAAAGTGACTCTGACTCCTAACGGTATTCTTTTATGCTCATAGACCAGTGTGTTATCCAGCCTTCATTAGAGAGGCTTCCTCTGGCAGCAGATAGAACAGATGCAGAGACCCACAGGCAAAAGTTAGTCAGAAAGGGAGTCTACTTGGGAGTTCTAGAACAAATCTCTTCCCTCGAGGCACAGGGGATCTTTTGGAAGAGGATGCAGAAAGATTTTAAGAGCTAGAGAGGATGGAGAAAATCCTGAGAACAAGGACCTCTCTAATCAACCAAGCAAGGTACATATGAGCTCACAGAGACTGAAGCAGCAAGCACAGAACCTAAATGAGTATCCACATGTCCTCTGGAGATGTAGGAAGCTCAGTACAAAGTACTTGGTTAGTTGTTCATTTTCTCACCTCACATCCTTCCTCTCAAAATAACTAAACCCTAATTAAGCATGAAATAACTTCTGAGCGAAACAGATGCTGTAACTGTGGGAGAGAGGGAAGCTGTACTTCAGGGATTGAGGCCCTGCAGTGGCCTTCCTTCCCCCTGACACTGTGACAACATGAAACTTGAAGTCTGCAGTACCTGATGGCAGTCAAGAGCCCCACAGATGCAGACAGTACAAATATGACCTGGCAAGTGTCACCTTCCCAGAGCTGTTCCAGAGCCTGACTGCACCACAGAGGTCCAGGTGAGTACATGGAGGTAAGATCTTAGATCCGCTCAGCTGTGCCATGGAGAGATTCATTAAAGTTGAAGTCTCTTTCAGACTAAGCCAGGAAGTAATTGAGAGGCTGTGCGAGCCTTGGGTCCTCCACTTTCCTCTGACCCTGACAAGGCTGATCCTTGGGACCAGAAAGATCAAAGAAAACAAGTTACAGGGGATACAGAGATGGGACAGAAATGCTGAGGTATCAGTACCACCCTCAGGCTGGAGTCAGGACAGAGCTCTGAGTGTATCAGTAAGATACAGAAGGTTTTTCAGTAGCTATCAAAAATTTGAGACAAACATAATAATATGTTGCAATATCAACAAGAGTAGAACTGAGGCAAGATAATTGTTGAATGCTAGCCTGGTTTACTACAGGGAAACTCTATCTCAAAAATAAGATAGCAAAAGAAATACAATTCAAAATTTTTATATTTTAGCATCCATGCTTGGCAGTATTGTGATTTCAATAGTGTCATTAGTTTTGTAAAATGTGTATTTTTTTTCTTTTCCTGTATTCCCATGCTTTATATACTGACAGGTTTTCTTTACAGTAACTTTGAATTCCTATTTTAAAACTTTTCCTTTTATATCCATCCTAAATTGTTTTGGATTTTATCTCATACAACTATGCATACTTGTTAACTTAGTTACTGCTTACATCACTAGAGTAACAGTTACCATTACCATGTTGAGAAGTCCTGCTGTAAAGATCCAGGCTGTGAACAAGCCACATCCTGAAACAGCTCATTCCACTGCTAAGCAGCAATGAGCAATACACAGTCTTTGCTTTTGTTTGTTCTTTTTAGAAAACCAGAGTGGACGGTTGTAACCTTCCCAAGGCTTGGGGATTAGATGCAGACAGTGTATCACCCATCTATCTAAACACAAGGCCAACCCATCTTTTAGTATTTCCCATTAGGAGTTGGGGTGAGTTGAGAGCAGGGTTATTTACAGGTTTATCAGTAACTGGAGACTTCATTTTTCTGTTAAGTCTGTTTCTGTTGCTGATGTCCTTGGTATTAATGTCTGGAGCATCATTCGCTGTGTTCAGATATTGAGGATGCTGTTGTGATTTCTAAGATGCTGGAGAGGAGCAGACGAAAGACAATAACATTTAGAATCATGACATCACCTGGACACAAACCCAGGGAAAAAAGCAGGTTCACACATACCAAGAGTGAGATCACCAGGGTATAGACATTTAAATAAACTTGTGAGTTTGACAGGGAGGAGAGCCAGGAACAGAGGCATTCCAAGTACTTAAAACATACAAACCCATGGAGACACTGAAGCAATCCAGGTTGTTCTTATTCTAGGAAAGGTGCCCAAAGCTTGCTAAAAATATCCAAGGTATGAGAATGGAGTTCCAAACATGAACAATTCCATACTGCTGAGGTCTAAGTTCTGTAATCATCTTGGATTGATGTAGAACAAAACAGCCTGCCTGAAAAACACGTTGGAAAAGAAATAGGAGGAGACACAGGCTGTAAAGTAAGCTGACATAACTGCTGCTCACAAGGCTGCACTGAGGCAAATGTCACCAGAACTTCTTAGATGGGAGAGTCCCTGCTCACAACTGTATCCTCAACCTACTAGGTCTTGCAAGCAGTCATAATGAGGACTCACAACTCATATACTTACACACATCTCATGGCAGAACCTAACACTTTGTCAATCCCCTTATTCCATCTACCTCATTATCCTCTGGTCCAGAGACGCTCCATGCTCCCTTAGATACCCTGAGCTAACTTACTCATGTGGATCACACATGCACTAAAGGCATCCCACAGCTCTCCAATACCTCCTATCCAAGGAGGCACTCCAGAGCTCAGCTAGACATCCTCCATGGCTGCAACCTGGTGGTTACATGAATTTTGCAGGATATCTTTTGATGATTCAGGTTTTACTGTGGGGCCCTACCCTGAAAGGATTATTCAATTGGCTTGACATAAAGGATTGCCTTTAAAAAGTACCCAGTAATCATTTGTATGAAGTGAAATCACAAAATGGTCAATATATAAACTTTTAAAATATTAAAATATAGAAATACAAGATACAAACTTAGTAGCCAAATACAAATCTAGACACTGATGCCGATAAGAAAGGAGTGTATAACAAAGGGGGAGAGATGTGAAAGGTAAAGTAACTAAATATCAGAGATGTTGCAGGTGTTGAGCAGCAGGATTTCCCAGTGTCTGTGTGTGAGGTGGGGAAGCAGGTTCAGCATGAGCCTCAGGCTTTGGGAATTGTGTGAGGAAATATGAAGAAATACGAGGAGAAACAAGAAGAAATTTTGTTTTGGGAAGCTTGAAGTGCAATTCAACTTGCTGAGAGTTAACTAGGATAATGCATAAATGCAGACAGACAGACAGACACCCCTCCACACACAAACTTGAACATGTCAGTTTTACCACTGTAAAGCTGTTAAATTAAAGTCTCTTTTAAAATTTATGTATCAATCAGTCAGCAAACTCCTATCAGGACACATTAACCTAGAATCCACAGGAAGAGACACTGGAGTTTCTAAGACCTCATCTGTAACATGCATCTACACTGCCTCTTGAACACAAGAAAATGCTATTATGCAAAATGTGCTGTTCAGATCCATGTCTAGCATTACTGATGCTTTCTTTAAAATGTATTTTCATCCTGCATACAAGGAAGGAAGAAATGACTTTGAAGTTAATTAAGAAAATGCTTTTCCTCTTCATGACTGTGCTTGGCATTCTGGGGAACATGTCTGTTTCTGTGAATTATATGTTCAGTTGGTGGGGAGGACCTGAGAAGAAACTCGTACACCTTATTCTTATCCACCTGGCTTTTACAAACACTGTGATCCTTCTTGCAAAAGGATTGCCAAAGACTATTGTAGCTTTTGGTTTGAGAAACTTCCTAGATAACTTAGGCTGTAAGATCATTGTTTACCTAGAAAGGGTGGCCCATGGCCTCTCCCTCTGCACCAGCAGTCTCCTCACTGTGGTCCAAGCTATCATCATCAGTCCCACAGCATCTGGGTGGAAAAGGCTCAGGCCAAAGTCTGCATGGCACCTCCTTCCATTCTTCCCATTCTTTTGGATATTCAATGCATTAATAAATATGAACTTAATCAATTCCATAACAAATACAAGACTGAATATATCACAGCTTAAGAGTGATGACAATAATTGTTATTTTATGTTACCAAGTCAGGAAATAAACTGGATTTTTCTATCTCTCATGGTCCTGAGAGATGCCGTGTTTCAGGGTGCCATGGGAGGGGCCAGTGGCTACATGGTATTTCTTCTCCACAATCACCACCAGCATGTCCTCTACCTTCAGAACTCCAAGCTACTCTACAGAACTCCCCCTGAGCTGAGAGCTGCCCAGAGTGTCCTCCTTCTGATGCTCTGTTTTGTTTTCTTCTACTGGACAGATTGTGCTTTTTCTCTAATTTTAAGTCTCTCTTCAAGGGACAATACCTTGACCGTAAATCCTCGAGAATTTCTTACCCTTGGTTATGCAACGTTTAGCCCCCTTGTGCTGATTCACAAGGACAGGCTTCTGGTTGAATGTTGGCATGCTCAGTGGGAGAAATTGAGAAAATGTCTCCCATTTATATGTTCAACAAGGAAAAACAAACCCTCAGTCCTGCAATATTGTGGGTAGGACAAAATCCTACACAGCAGTATAGACATGTGTTTTTCTCAAACAGTAATCTTGGTTATTCAAGCTTTGCACTGAGGTTCATTTTAGCAAATTACAATAATCAAGGAATCCCAGGGACTAAACCACCTACCAATGAGTACATATGGAGGGACCCATGGCTCCAGCTGCATTTGTAGCAGAGGACAGCCTTGTTGGACATCAATGGGAGGAGAGGCCCTTGGTCATGAGAAAGCTTGATGCCCCAGTGTAGGGGAAAGGCAGGAAAGGGAAGCAGGAGTGGGTGAGTTGGTGAGCAGAGTGATGGGGGGATGGGATATCAGGTTTTTGGAAGGGAAACCAGGAAAGGGAGTAACATTTGAAATGTAAATAAATAAAATATCCAATTAAAAATAAAGAAATGTCATTCTCCATTGGTTACTTTTTTATGGAACTTTATAAAACTCTTTTTGAATTAATTTGCTGTATGAATAGTTTGCCTGCATTTATGACTATGTAGCATGTGAATGCCAGCGGTTGTACAGACTAGAAGAGATCCCCAAATACCCAATGACTGACTGGATTTAACAGATGGTTCTGAAGTAATATGTAGTTAATGTGAATTGAATCTGGGTTCCCTGAAGTCCAGACAGTGCTCTTGGCAGCTGAGCCATCTCTCCAGCACTAAAAGAAATCATTTGCCTATGATTTGTAAACCTCTCAGTGCTACTACCATGACTTGAAATGTTCAGATAAAATTTCAGAAAAATTCAGGTAAAGTTCATAAATTTTATCAGATAGTAAGGTAGTCCTGTAGTTCAAAATTTTCAGATATTTTTACCTTAATTTGTGCTTGGTAAATATTAGTACCGTGGGGCTATTTTAGGCTAATTCAAAGTATCTGTAATTATCCATCCATAAAAAAGTTTTTACAGAACTATGAAAGATTGATATGTACTGTACATTCGATCAAGAGGAGGCCAATGCACCAGTCACAGAGCTTTAATGCCTTGAAACATTTCATTGGTGTTATATTCCTGAAGGTTCTCTACAGGAATAAAGACTGCAGATATAGAATAAACTAGTTAACAAATAAACAGTGAACTTTCATTTTATATTTGTCTATAGTTCCTACGTTGATTTTTAAAATGTGGAGTTGACATTTTCCAAGATGAATTAATAAATGACTGAAGCAGACTGAGGTTTTTTTAGCCACTGCCTTTTATTAATGCACAGGTGCTTTCCAAAACACTATCCAGCTCCTTATCATCAAAGAGTTGTATCTGATTCTACATTCATTTCAATTAAGGATTCTTTGCTTAATTTCTTAAATACGATCAATGCAAAGTTACTGAAATGGTTCTAATAATCCGATGGACTAGTTATCAAAAAATATTGACATAATCATTGAACATGATATTGTAGTGTGGTTCATTGTAGGGATATTCCTTATTTTGAAAAATTATCTGCCATATCAAATAATTTCTTATAAACATTGCGGCTTCATAAAGGATGTGCTTTACAACATTAATAGGCACGTTCCTTTTGCATTTGTCAAGTATTATACTTCTTTAAGGAGCTACAATTTTTTTCTTAGATCAATATTTATTTGAAGGATGAGTATGTACCAGATGGTTAACAGATCTGAGAAGGGAGGCATCTAAGGTGATGTTCAATATGATGGCTTAGAAATTGACGGACGCTGCCTTTTGTCGGAATGTTCTCATAAAAAGAAACTGAGAGATGGAGAATATATAGAAGTAGCTTCTGTGAAGGCATCAGCATGGTGCTCATGTCTAAATGTCAACATCATCTCCATGTCAGAGGAGGCACAAGGGGGGGGGCACAAGAACAAAACAAAGGTATTTATAAGCAAATAATTCTGTGCATTTTCATAATATGCTAGGGATTTCTCCCCTAAAAACAGAAACCCCACAGGTCTGAAACATATCATGTTTACTTGCTTGTGTTTCTCAAAAGAATTGTCCTATTTCTGGGCATGAAGATTATTTAGAGTGATCTCAATCAGAGAATAAATTTTATTTCACTTATTGGACTTAGAGATTTTAGGAAACATTATCTTATTTGTGTGACATGTGTATACTTTCATCATGGGTTCTGAGAATAATAATATAGATCTTATTATCATCTACTTGGCTTTTGTAAACACAATCATTATTTATTTCAAAGGTGTCAGAAATATGGCCACAATTTTTTATTTCAGAAATTTCCTAGGTAATGTTGGCTGTAAAACTATAGTTTATCTGGCAAGGGTTGCCCATGGCCTCCCTCTTCATCTGTACCACCTGTCTCCTGACTGTGGTCCAGGCTGTCACCATCAGTCCCAGGACCACCCTTTTAAGAAAGCTCCAATCACACACTCCATGGCATTTTCTTGACTTTCTCCTCCTTTGCATCTTTAATTCCCTGATAAGCTCCAACTTGCTGCACTATATCAGAGCAGGCAGTAAAGTGAACAGGTCTGAAGCTGGGATGGTTACTGGGTATTGCTATATGCTGCCATCCAGACAGAGTTA
The DNA here is from genome assembly GCF_008632895.1 of Mastomys coucha. Taxonomy (NCBI): domain Eukaryota; kingdom Metazoa; phylum Chordata; class Mammalia; order Rodentia; family Muridae; genus Mastomys; species Mastomys coucha. The sequence continues at coordinate 26,633,119 of NW_022196913.1, forward strand.
AGTGGTTATTTCTCTCTCACATGGCTTTGTGATGACATTTTCCAAGGTCTGATGGGCTGGAGCAGAAGGTTTATGGATCTCCATCTGTACAAACACCATGTCTGTGTTCTCTACCTTCACACCTCCAGGTCTGCTAACAATTCCAGGCCAGAAATCAGAGCGACCCAGAGGGTTCTCACTCTCATGACCTGTTTCCTTTTCTTTTATTGGGCAAATTTTATTTTCTCCTTCTACACAAGTTCCACAGTGACACATGATTCCACAACACTAAATATCAAAACATTTTTAGTACTTAGTTTTGCTTGTCTCAGACCTTTATACTGATCATCAGAGATGTCTGTGTTGCTAAGCCCTGGTGTGTCCCCGAGATATAAAAACTTCCTTTTCCTACCACGTTATTTATGGTGTAATGCTATATACACAGGAATGGGTTTGCTTTAGCACTCTAATGTACCAGAGCAACAAATTTGTTAAAATAATAGATTTCATTTCTTTGCAGACAGCTGGTGATAACCAATTAATGTCAGGCTCTAGGGGGTGAGCAGGGATGCTCACTATCCCACCATCCCACAGTTCCAATGATGCAGTTTAGCTTGCTATATCCTACACAGTGAAATGCAGGAGGGTATCCAGTCACCTGAAAATAGAATTTTTCTCCACATGCTATAGTTTTACCCTTGTAAGAACCTCCAAACTTTTCCTGAGTTCTTGTTTTGTTTCTTGCTCTTTCACCATCACTGACTCTTCTACTTATTTCAAAGCACTTACTATGTGCAAGAGACTTCTAAACCAATGATCAATGGCCATTCTTCCCCCTGACACTGTGACAACATGAAACCTGAAGTCTGCAGTACCTGATGGCAGCCAAGAGCCCCACAGATCTAGACAGCACAAATAGGACCTGGCAAGTGTCCCCTTCCCAGAGCTGCTCCAGAGCCTGAGTGCCACCACAGAGGTCCAGGTGAATACAGGGTGGTAAGATCTTAGATGCCCTCAGCTGTGCCAAGGAAAGAGTCATTAAAGCTGAAGTCTCTCTCTGATTAAGAGAGGGAGGAGTTGAGAGGCTTTGTGCACCTTGGGTCCTCCACTTTCCTTCCGACTCTAACAAGGCTGGTCCCTGGCTCCAGAAAGTTCAAAGGAGACAAGTTCTAGGGAATTCAGAAATGGGACAGAAATGCTGGGGCACTGTTGTCCATCTTCAGGCTGGAGTCAGGACATGGGACAGAAATGCTGGGGCACTGTTGTCCATCTCCAGGCTGGAGTCAGGACAGAGCTCCAGGTGGGTCTTTACCTCCTTAGCTTTATTAGAGGAATCAGTATGATATACACGATTTTCAGAGGTCTATCATCAATTGGAGACAGTAATGAAACATCCCAGGTACATCAGCACTAGAGAAACTGAGGCAAAAATAATTGTTTTTCAAAGGTTTAGAGAGGTAGGATTAAAAAAAAATAAGATAAAAAATACAAAAATGAATTTTTTAGGTTTATATTTGCCAGCATTGTGACACTAACAGACTCACTCGTGTTTGTAAATATTGCAAAGTTTTTCATTTCTGATGCATTTCCACTATATATGTATTGGCATATGTTTTCTTTTATAATAGCCTTATAATTCCTCATTTGAAGGATTTTCCTTCTGGATACATTTTCATAGTCTCTTGATTCTATCACCTAAAATTATACATACTTATCTCAACTTCAGTCATTGTATGTCTTTAGCATGCGGAGAACTGTAAACTACAAAGTGTAACAATAATCGTTATCATCTTGAGAAATCCTGCTGTAAGGATCCAAGCTGTGATCTAGCACATCTTGAAACAGCTCATCTTAACTTTATTCCAGTGCTAAGGGACAAAAAGCCACAATCTCTTTTGTTTTGTGTGATTGCTTGCTTGCTTGCTTGCTTTAAAAAAATATCAGGACGGATGGATACAGTCTACCCCAGGGTCTTAGAGTTTAAACCCACCATGGGAACATTCATCTATCTAAACACAAGTTCATCCTGTCTTATAAATTAATTTCCTTTAGCATTCTCCAAAAATGTGGGAGATGAGTCACCTCTCTATCCTCTGAGAGTCTATGTCAGTAGAAATGAATCACTTAATAGAAGTCTCTTCGGGAAAGAAATCAGGAAACAAAAGCATTCCAAGTCCTCACAAAACAAAAACCTGTGGAGCCTCAAGCATCTAGATTCCTTTCATTCCAGAAAAGTTGCCCAAAGCTTACTAAAAATGTACAAGATGTGAGAATGGAGCTCCACAGCATTAACAATAGCATCCTGATGAGGTCTAAGTCCTAGAATCAGTAGGACTGACTTAGAACAAAAGCATCTGCATACCAGAGAAGGGGAAACATCTCAACAGACAATGACTGAGTACCAAACAGAACCTGTCATGGGAGCCAAGGCCACACTCCTTCCCTCATGCTCACCAGGGTTAAGAGCTGAAAATCTCCAAAGAAATGAATTCAACAGTCCTGATTGTGAGTGTCTCAAATACTGATGTCTCTTTGCTAAATTTTAATAATGTCCAACTAGGTTAAATACCACCTTGGTGAGAAGGGCTGTGTCTCTAACTTAGAACAAAGTAGCCTGACTGACAAACAGGTTGGAAAAGAAACAGGAGAAGCAGGTTGTAAAACAAACTGACATAACTGCTGCTTACAAGACACCAAAAAGGCAAATACTACAATGACCTCTTAGATGGGAGAGTCCCTGCTCACAGTGCTATGGCCCAACCTACTGTGCTGCATGTAGCTATATTGAGAACTCTTAACTCATAAACTACACTCATCAAATGGCAGTACCTAACACCTCATGAATCCCATTTCCTAACCCCCTTATCCATAGTACTATCTTGTCCTAAGCTGCCCCATGGTTCTTTAGGTTTTCTAAGATCATTCATTGTGGTCACAGGTGCACTGAGTCATCCAATAGGATCAGAGGAACCTGGTACCATCTCCCCTAGGAAGCATCCCAGGGCTCTACAGGGCACTGTCCCTGAGTGCAATTGGTGGTTTCATGAATTTTGTACACAAGAGGCTTTTCAGGGCATCTTCTGGTGATTCAGCTTTAACTGGGGCTTTACCTAGAAATGTTACACAACTTGAATAGATGCCAAGGACTACTTTTTAAAAGTATCTAGCAAACATTTATACAGAGTGAAATCAAATAATGATAAATATAAAAGACCTAACACATTAAGATGTAGAAATTGAAGTTATAAACCTTTGAATTCAAATGCCATTTAGAAATTGTTGACACTTCAAAATGTAGATATGAAAGGAGTATCGAACAAAGGAAGATAGACGTGGAAGGTAAAGTTACTAAATGGGAGAGATGTTGCAGGTATTGACTAGCAGTGTTTTCCAGTGTCTGTGTGTGATGTAGGGAAGGTGTTCAATTTGATGTGGGTGCCCCACTCGAGAAGAATCAGGAGGGAGATCGCTACAAATTGCATGAGGTTTTTATTGAACCAGTATACTGGGTGGTCCTGCATTCTGAGCATGCATGAGTTGGTTATCTCTCATTGGTAGAGCCCATTGCCTTTTGTTCTCATTGACCTCTGTGCCCCAGGTGAGGGGGAGATACCAATAGCACGTGGAGGGGTGGGGAGACCCACCCCTTACTGGGAACATTTCCTGGAACTGAGCATTACTCCACACAATAGGGCATCTCCTGGGGACTGATGTTTGCTCGGTAAACCCTTCTGAAGCTCTGTCTTTAGGCTTAATGGACATTCTTTGCTCCTTGGTATTTTTAATACACACACCATTTCTTAAATGAATGTAACCTATTCTCTGTGGGCTGAGAATAAAGTCATTCACTCAAGTCAAATAGTTTTGACCATAGCAGAAAGTCTGTATCCAAAAATTGTGCCTACAATTCATTCCTTGACGCAGCAGAACTGTCAACTCTCAGCTTAGCTATGATGGAGGTAAAAATCCTTTGGTGATGTGAGGGTCATTGAAGTACAGCCTTATTACAATGAAATCCAATGTCTAAAAATTGTTCTTATTTTGGGCTTGTACCAGAGAAAGAGCCAAGACTTTAACCTGTACTAAATATAAAACAAACAGCAAAAGGACTTTATATATTTTATGTTCATTTAAGAAAATACTAGTAGTGATGTATTATTTTGAAATATACAGTTAATATATTGGAGTTGTTTGAAATTTATACTGAGAAAAACATGTATTTTCAGTATTGCTGTAGACCAGCATCTACATAAGACTGTTAAATTGATTGTTGTTTTATATCAAACAACTTTTATAGTACTCATTTTTATTGTTATAATATTTTATAAATTTTAAGGAATATGACAAAAAAGATATTGTAGGTACTGAAGAGGGGGTCTCTGGGAGGAGCTGGGATACAAAAGGGAAACAAGAATGTGATTTAATTCTATTTACTTAAAATGTTTTTAAATATTAACAGATTCAGATAAATTGAAATCATGTAACTTTTCTCATAATGCAATAAAAGTTAATAAAAAAATCAAAGTGTTTGATTCCTTGTTTATTCTGCACATGGTCAATCTGTATTGAATCTAATTTTTTTCTAACATGTTCCTTCTTTCCTTATTTCATTCTGTCATATTCCCATCATGCAATTCCAAACCTCAGGGACTAAACTGATGTATCTTACCCAGGCCCATGCACAGACACTTGCAACTGCATGAGTCTTATCTATGCCATTTGCAGAGACTTATGGAATCTTTTGCCTTAGGTTCCTGAATATCTCAGATGTAGACTGTCTTAACTCCTATTCTGTCTCCAATTTTATATCCTTGAGAAACTTACTCATCAGTGTTCAATATGTGTGTATGTCTGGGAACATACATGTACCATGGTGCGCGCGCGTGCGTGTGCGTGTGTGTGCATGTGTGTGTGTGTGTGTGCATGTGTGCGTGCGTGCGTGTGTGTGTGTGTGTGTGTGTGTGTGTGCGTGTGTGGTGTGTGTGTGTGTGTGTGTGGACATTAGAGGACAGTTCCTGGAATTGGTTTTGTCTTTTAACTTTGTGTTTCCAACCTTACTTGGTCAGGCTAGGCAGCAAATGTTTTTCTTATTGAGTCCTTTCACTGGCTCATTATTTTGATTTGGTTTCCTTTCTGTCTTCCTCTTTGAAAGCAAGATGACTTCTGGGATTGCCTTTTTTTTTTTTTTTTCAATTTGTGTGTCTTTGTCGCACAGCCTTGGTATTCCTGGGTTTATTTAAAACTCAAACTGATTCTTTACTTTAATAGTGACTGATATTTTTAGACTTCAATACTACTTCAAGCTATATAGATTTTCCTCATTAAACAGTCTAATAATTAATTATGCTCCAAACAAAGATGCCCCCAAAAGGATCCTGTTGAAACAAAATTAAACATTCTGTTGGGTATAGCCAGGAGAGTAACTTTGAGAAGTTGTGGGGTGGCATTTGAGAGAGAGGTCTCCATTTCTATTCCTGGCCTCTAATAGAATCCTGGATTTGTACACCGTGTGTGGATGCTTCCCAAGGTAGATTGCAAGAAGGAGAATAACTTGCTGATATATGTGTCAATATTCTTGTGGAGGTCAGAGGACAGCATGTGGGAGTCAGTTTTCTTCTTCAGAGACACATCAGGCTGTCTGGGTGTCAGCAGGTGCTTTTACTCACTGAGTCATCTCTCCAGCCCCTGTCTGTTCTTAATGTTGAACAACCTCTCCATCACTCAGATTAAACACATCTCCATCTTCTTACATCACTTCCTTTTGAGTTAAATTATACAAACTAATTTAGAAGGTGTTGATTTGTCTGGTTCAATGTGTCAGAAACTTAGAAAAGGGATTGAACATAAGAGTGGTGAGATTAATATGAGCAATGGATGTTACCTATAGACAAGTCACATTACATCACAAAGACAGGGGATGATGAAGAGGCCTGCTCCTCTTGCAGAGAACTCTGCTTCCTTACCCAAAACCCACATTAAAGGACACATGGCACTTTGGAGCTGTAGTTTTGGGGACCTAAAACTGTCTTCAGGCCTGTGTGGGCAGTTATACAAATGCGGCATACATCTATACATACACATAAATGTAAGTAAAGAGAAATATATTAGAAAAACAAGCTATTTAATCATCAATAGCACAATCATTTACTTAAATATTTTGTGTATAAAATAAAACCAAGCAAAACATAATTGTTTATTCATCATTGTAAATTAGAGCCATTCACCACCCAAATATCTAGTCATGTTCAATGATTACATCAAGAAATATTTTTCAGAATGTGTCCATCAGATTCTTAGAATAGTGTCATTATCTTATTGTATTGATCAAATTTAAGACATTAAGCAGCAAATCCTTCATTTAAATGAATGTAGAGTCAGATCCTTTCACAGCTTTTTGGTGATAAAGAGCTGAACAATACAGCGGAGAGCACCAGGCATTCACAAAGGGCAGCTGCTAGAATGCCTGTGTCGGCTTCAGTCACACTTATTGCTTCATTTTGAAAAAGACAAATCTATATTTTTAAGCACTATAGAAATTATCAATGAGGATAAAATAAAGCCTTACTGTGTATTCATTATCTAGGATATCCCATATCTCCAGATTTAATTCTTGCAGAGAGTTTTCATGAATATAACCCCAATAAAAAGATTCAGGGCATTAAGTTCTGTTATTGTTACACTTGGCTTCTAGCAACTGGCTCCACAATACATATCTTTCTTTCATAACTCTATAAAGTATTTTTATGGATGGATACTTACAGACACTTTGAAATAGTTCAAAATATGCTTGTAGCATTAATAGTTAGAAAGCACATTGTTATGTACAAAAGATGGTATTACTTAGACAAACAAGATTATAACACTATTAATTTTTATAAAATTTACGAACCTCATCTGCATGATTCCAATAATGGTAGTAGTAATAATAGTTTTACAAATCCTTGTTAGGCCCATTTTCTCTTTGTTGGAGAGATGGCTCAGTACTTATGAGCACTGTCTGGTCTACCAGAGAAGCCAGGTTCAAGTTTTAGCAGCCAGACATTGGATCAGAACACTCCCTGTAACTCCAGTGAGTCAATAAATATTTGATGATCTCTTCTAGTCTCAACAGGCACAGAGCATGCATATGTTGTACAGTTATAAATATAGGCAAGATATTTATATGTGATAAATTAATACAAAGAGAAATATTTTTAAAAATCCTTCAAGAGTGGCAAATAGAGAATGAGATGTCTATATCACTGTAATTTGCTAAGGTATTTTTCTCTTTCTCTCATCTCAGGACAGTGAGTCATCAAGAAGAATATCTGAGAATAAACACATGCTTAAAGTGCAATGTGGAATTTTGACTTACCCACAATATTGAATAACTGAGATTACTTGGACACATATTGCACATATAAAATGAGAGTAACATTTTCTCAATTTCTCCATGTGAGCATGCCAACAATCAACCAGAAGCCCATCCCTGTGAACCAGCACAAGGGGTCTAAAAGTTACAAAACCAAGGGACAGAAATTCTAGAGTATTCGCCATCCAGGTATCATCCCATGAAGAGAGACTTAAATTAGAGAAAAGTCACAATCTGTGCAGTAGAAGAAAACAAAACAGAGCATCAGAAGGAGGATACTCTGAGCAGCTCTCAGCTCAGGGGGAGTTCTGTAGAGAAGCTTGGAGTTCTGAAGGTACAGGACATGCTGGTGGTGCTTGTGGAGAAGAAATACCATGTAGCCACTGGCCCCTCCCATGGCACCCTGAAACACTGCATCTCTCAGAACCATGAGAGAGAAAAATCCAGTTTATTTCCTGACTTTGTAGCACAAAATAGCAAAAGTTGTAACTATTCTTAAGCTGTGTTATATTCAGACCTGTACTTGTGATGGAATGGATTAGGTTCTTACTTATTAAAGCACTGAGTATCCAAAAGAATGAGAAGAGTGGAAGGATGTACCATGAAGACTTTGGCCTGAGCCTCCTCCACCCAGATGCTCTGGGACTGATGATGATAGCCTGGACCACAGTGAGGAGACTGCTGGTGCAGATGGAGAGGCCACAGGCCACTCTCTCCAGGTAAACAATGATCTTATAGCCTGTGTCATCCAGGAGTTTCTCAAGCTATTAGCTGCTATTGTCTTTCTCAATCCTTTTGTAAGAAGGATTATGATGTTTGTAAAAGCTAAGTGGGTGAGAATAAGGAGTATTGGTTTCTTCTCAGGGCTTCCCCACCATCTGAACATATAATTCACAGAAACAGACATGTTCTCCAGAGTGCCAAGCACCATCATGGAGGGGAAAATAATTTCCTTAATGCACTTCAAAATCATTTCTTTCTTCCTAGGTAGAAAAACTTGTATACACATTGCAAACGCATTTTGAAGAAAACCTTCATAATGCTAGACATGGATCTAAAACAGAATCTTTTGCACAATAGCATTTTCTGGAGTTCACAAAGCACTCATGGACACAGGTAATATTTCAACTTAGGTCCCTGAAATTTCTCCTATTTTTGTTGTCTTTGTGGTATTTTTTATGGCCTGACATTTGCTAACTGGTATTCAAAGCTACCTGAGAACCCATCTATACCACTCCTGGTCATATACCCAAAAGGACCTCCAACATATAACAAGGAACCATGCTTCATTATGTTCATAGCAGCCTTATTTATAATTGTCAGAAGCTGGAAACAACCTAGATATCCCTCAACAGAAGAATGGATACAGAAAATGTGGTACATTTATACAGTGGAGTGCTACACAGCTATTAAAATGAATGGCTTTATGAAATTCTCAGGCAAATGGATGGAAGTAGAAAATATCATTCTGAGTGAGGTAACCCAGTAACTAAAGAACACACATGGTATATAGTCACTGACAAGTGTACATTAGCAAAAACAAACAAACAAACAAAATAAAAACCAAAAAAACTCAACTTAGAATACCCACACTGTGGAGCGCTGCTGCCGCGCCTTAAAGATGGTGCCTGCCATTCTTCTGCTTTGGAGTAAACAAGTCCTTATTTGGCAAGAGGGTTGCACCTGCCAGTGGCCTGATCTTTTGTCATGACTCTGTAGCCAATGATAGCGCAAGATGTGGTATGGGCTCATGGGCAGTCCTACGAAGGGTATTTAAGCAGCACTCACAGACCATTCGGGGGCACACCCTTGATTCTCGTGTAACTAACAGCTCCTGAGTAAACTGTTGCTGGAAGGAACTGGTGTGCTAGTCTTTCTTCCCTGCTGGCCAGGGTGATCGGCGCGGCACACCACAATATAACTCACAGACCATATGAAACCCAAAAAGAAGGAAGACCAAAGTGCGGATACTTCAGTCCTACTCAGTCCGAGGAAGAAAATAATCACAGGAAACAAAGAGAGAGAGGGATCTGTGAAGGAAAGAGGACTGGGAGAGAAAAAGGGGTCAGGATCAGTTGTGGGGGTAGACAGGGGAAGCGGGGAGAAGTACAGAGGTTCAAGAATTTGAATTGAGGTATGTAGCAGTAAGGGATGCAGAACTGGAGGTAGGCACTAGAAGGTACTAGATGCCAGGGACCCAAGAGTTTCCCAGGCCCCAATAGGGATGACATTAGCTGAAATACCCAACAAAGGAAAGAGAGAATCTGTAGAGACCGTATACTGTGGATAGGCACATTCTCCATTCGAGTGATGGAGCTACCCACCCATCTCAAAAATATTAATCCGGAATTGCTCCTGTCAAAAGGAAATGCAGGGACAAAGATTAGAGCAGAGACTGAAGGAAAGACTATCTAGAGACTGCCCTACCTACAGATCCATTCCATCTGCAGACACCAAACCTAGACATTTTTGCAATGCCAAGAAGTGCATACTCACTCTTTCCTGCTATAGCTGTCCCCTGAGAGGTTGTGCCCCAGAGCCTGACCAATACAGATTTGGATTCATGCAACCATCAGACTGAGCATGGGGACCCCAATGGAGGAGTTACAGGAAGGACTGAAGAAGCTGAAGGATGTATAACCCCACAGGATGAACAACAATATTAACCATCCAGACCCACCCCTTCCAAAACTCCTAGGGACTAAACCACCAACCAAAGTGTACACATGGAGAGACCCAAAGCTTCAGCTACATATGTAGCAGAGGATTGCCTTATCCGCCATCAATGGTAGGGGAGACCCTTGGTCCTGTGGAGGTTCAATGACCCAGTGTAGGGGAATTCTAGGGTACTGATGGAGGAGTTGTTGGGTGGGTGGGGGAGCATCTTCATAGAAGCAAGGGGAAGGGGGGTAGGTAGGGGGTTATTGGAAGGGAAACTGGGAAATATCATTTGAAATGTAAATAAATAAAATAACAAAAAATTAAAGAACATTATTTTTGAGATTTACTAGCAAAATTGACTTCTTGCTTCTTCTCATTGTGTCCTGGATTTCCTGGATGTTTTGGGTCAGGAACTTTTTGCATTTTGCATTTTCTTTGATTGTTGTGTCAAGGTTTTTTATGGTATCTTCTGCCCCTGAGATTCTCTCTTCTATCTCTTGTATTCTTTTGGTGGTGCTTGCATCTATGACTCCTGATTCCTTGCACCTTGGGTGCAAGCTCCCCAGCCTGTCCCACAAGACCCAGAGGAAGCTGATGCACTCCCAGGTGCTCTAACAAGCTGAGTTACAGGATCCCAGAATCACAGGGTCATAGAGACAGCCTGACTCTGAGGCGTTCTGATACAACCAGGATCACAGGAAGGACTGACTCCAGTCAGATTTAGCAAGGGCATGTAGAGATAACCAGATGGCAGGGGGCAAGCGTAAGAAAATATATAATACAAACAAAGGTTACTTGGAATCATCAGAACCCAATTCTCCCACCATAGAAAGTCCTGGACACACCATCACACCAGAAATGCAAGATTTAGATCTACAATCACTTATCATGATGATGATACAGGACCTTAAGAAAGACATAAATAGCACCCTCAAAGAAATACAGGAGAACACAGATAAAGAGCTAGAAGCTCTTAAAGAGGAAACACAAAAATCCCTTAAAGAACTACAGGAAAACACATCAAACAGGTGAAGGAAATGAGCAAAACCAACCAGAATCTAAAAATGGAAATAGAAACAATAAAGAAATCAGAAAGAGAGACAACCCTGGAGATACAAAACCTAGGAAAAAAGTCAGGAGTCATAGATACAAACTGTTGGGGTTCGAGTCTCGGCGGGCATGTCTGCAGACACCAGGCACCAACAGTTCCATGTGTAAGAGGTTTAATTGGAAGGGGGTAGGGGGGTAGCGGCGCAGGAAGAGGGAGGAGAGAAGAAAAAAGAGAGAGATGGAGGAGAGTACTCATATATATATATGTCGTGATGTAGTAGCTCCAGGTAAAGGTGGGAGCTGAACCCAATGGATTCTGGGAATATGGTGGCCATTGCCTTGGCGACAGGTCTGTGGACCCGCCCATATCTGCCGCCGTTTCTGGATGCTAACACAAACATCACCAACAGAATACAAGAGATAGAAGAGAGAATCTCAGGGACAGAAGACACCATAGAAAACATTAACACAACAGTCAAAGAAAATGCAAAAAGCTCCTAACCCAAAACATCCAGGAAATCCAGGATGCACTGGGAAGACCAAACCTAAGGATAATAGGTATAGAAGAGAGTGAAGACTCCCAATGTAATGGGCCAGTAAATATCTTCAACAAAATTATAGAAGAAAACTTCCCTAACCTAAAAAAAGAGATGCCCATGAACATACAAGAAGCCTACAGAACTCCAAAAAGACTGGACCAGAAAAGAAATTCCTCTCATGGCATAAAAACCAAAACATCAAATGCACAAAACAAAGAAGGAATATTAAAAGCAGTAAGGGAAAAAAGGCAAGTAACATGGTCCCTCTCACAATGTCATAGGATATTAGCACAGTTATTGTTTGCTCTTCACAACCTGGTGCTAAGAACCTGGAGGTAAGAAGCCTGTGAAAGCTAAGTAAAATCTTCACATTTGGATTGAATGGCCGGCTCAGTGGTTCAAAGCACTTACTGCTCTTGCAAAATTCCCCTTTTCGATTTTCAGCACCCATATGACAGCCAACAATTACCTACAATTCCAGGTCCAAGGAATCTCATCCCTTATCCTGACTTGTGAAGGTACCAGACACACAAGTGATACCCAGTCATATATATACCCACAAAATCAAAACAAAACAAAAGGAAATATTTGTATAATTGTCTTTCTGATAGCTCCTTGAATATATGTAAATAGATAATTTTTCAGATCAGGAGTGACTGTATTCAGAAAACAAAGCTTCTTTATTTCAATAAATATTATATTTCAAAACACTAAGTGGTACCTCTTTAAAAATATATAGTCAAAAAAAGATCATTACAGAGATAATGCAACTAAAAATTAGCTACATTGAAATATGACTTTAAAGATAATCCATGATATTTAATGAATCTGTGGGAACTTGGGAATTTACTTCCCCTGTGCATGAAAGGAAACATGGAACATACTACAGAAAGAGTGTCCCAAACTGGATTGACTTCCTCAGGGCTTTAAGGAATGAGAGCAACCAGGACATCTTTTTATTCAATTCATCTCTATGATTTCCATAGGATAGTACAACCACAACACTCATTTAGCAATTTATGCAGAAGTCATTTTTTTAAGCATTCGATAATAGGAGGTATAGAAGGTTACTGATGTCCTAAAGCATCTCTCAGGTCTTTTCTGCACAGAGAGGTTGATAGAACAGACTCACAGACAGCACTGTCCTGAGGGCTCAGGAAAATAGTAGGAGACACATGTGTGACTTGTGGGCAGCACTGAGCTATGAAGGGTCACGGCTGGACTCAGATCAGAAAAAGAACATCACATGTACTATTGTCATAGGGTGAGTGCAAGTGTTACTCCTACACAGGAGAAGCTGAAAGTGATTCACCAATAAATTTGCTGAGCAGCAAAAACAAAAACAAAAACAAAACAAAACAAAACAAAAATTGGAAGACAGACAGACTTAAGGTTCCCATATAAAATTATTTACAGTTTATGAAAATAAAAGCACAATGAATATATTTATGGTTTAATCCTCACTTTAATTTAAGCACGAGAATACAGAAAACAGATGTCACATGGAAAATTACCCAAATCAGTGTGAGGTACTAGGTTGTTTGCCATTTATAGGGTATAGCTTAACTGACTGATAAAAATCACTGATTTCATAAACCTTAGAAATCAAAGTGGTAGGAAATGCTTCTGCTTGAAGTCCAGAGGAACAATGCCTAACCTGTGAGCTGAGATTTGATGTTCCCTTGGGAGAAGGTTCTTAGGGAATGGTCAGAAAAAGGACACAAGTAAGGGGGTAGCTTCTATTTAATATAATCCCACAAGTAAGATAATGGAACAAGAATTGATCACACCCTCCCATGAGCTATCTACTATCCTACCTACTTAATCTGCTAGGGACCAGCCTCGACTGAGGACAGGGCCTGGGGAAGGGTGGATGCAAGGGCAGTGAAAGGAAGGAAGGATCAGACATGAGATGTCAGTCCTTTCATGAGAGACAGGACAGAGAGGAAGCGCATCTCTATATGGCTTTTCCTACTATGACAACTTTTGTCTCTTTCAGGATTTATTTATACACAAAACTATTTCCTCAGAAATTTTATTCATTTATTACACAGCTTTTCAAAATACATTTTCTTCTAAAGTCTTTTTGGTATTTAAGAATATTAATAGAGGAACAAAGTGAACAAGCAACAATCTTATGAGAACTAAAATTAACATGATAAAATCAATTTTCTTTAAACTCAATGTCTTCTTAATTAAGATTAGAGTCATAAAGTCTTATGGTCACAGAAATGCTAGACAGGATGATTGTTTTTTAATTTGATTCTGTTTAAATTTGGCATGAGATTGATGGATCAAAAGTTATTTCCTACTAGCTATTATAACAAACTTGGCTTTTCTACAAGATTCACTCTCTAACCCATATTTAATTCTTCCATTTGTTGCTCTGAATTTCCTTTTCATTAGGTATAAGATTACCATCCTTTTTCTTTGGTTCTTAAAACATTGTGCAGCTCCTTTCCTTAAGCCAGGGGACTCTGTCAGTAAAGTTCTGGGCTGACAAGTCTGTCCAAGAAGGCAGTAGGTCACTGAGCCAAGATGCTCTCCTCTGTGTCTGCCATGAACCCTTGTTTCCATAAGATTCCTGTCTTCACTACTATTCTGATGTTCAGAGAACATCAGGATTCCTAACACTGTTTACTTTTGCCTACAGGAAGGTACCAAGGTTTGTCATTAACCTGTATGGTCAAAATCTTTTCCTATTCATACAAGTTCCTTGGTTCTAAGGTTGAACATTAAATACCTAGCAATTCAATTACAGCTTGTGAGCTTCTAGATTTTCCCTAAGTATTTATTCTTCAATAAACCTTCTCAAATCATCTCTCAGCCTTACTAATTAATGATCTAAATGTTTATTGAAGTAGTAAGTTCTTAGGAAAGACTCAATTTTCTGCATAACTTTTTCCATGGAACTTTCATAAATTTCACTCTTGTTTTACTGGGTTTTTGTTATACCAGCCCTTGCTTTGCAGAGCGGCCTTTAACATTAAGAAACATAAGTATAACAAAAGCTGTGCACTGACTATCCACCAAGAGCAGTGAAGGGTCAGTTCAGAGTGTCCAAGCAAGGAAACTTTGTCAAAAAGCACCTTGAGGATGCTTGACATCACAATTATTCTATTTGTTAGTTATTGCCAAAGCCAATTCAAATTGCAGACAGAGAAAAGCTACATTTATTCATCTCGAAAGCAATAGTGCTTCAGCAAGCATAACAATTCATTAGTCAAACTATTTTGTGTTAGTTCAGTGTGCACTTGAGAGATGTGGGCAGAAATGCCTTTGGGAAAAGGCTCATTGAACAAACTTCTGGGAAAATTAGCAATCAACACATAAAGAATTAATTGGAGCCTATTTCTTGTCTTGTATAAATGACAGTTGAAAATTAATCAGAGACCTTCATGTGAATCCCAAAATTTTGAGACTACAGGGTAGAAATGTAAAGAAAACACTTCAAGGTGTACACATGGACAGATGTGTTCTGCACAGAACACTCCTGTACAAAATCACAAGACCTAGGTCAAACCAAAGTATGAAAATATATATGTAAATAAATGTCAAACTTACATAAAAGCAATGCAGTGAAAGAGGGAGGGAAATATTTGGGCTGTAAATAAATAAAATAATCAATATTTATTAAGTATATAATTAAGTCTAGAATAACTTCTGAGTAAAATGAAGTAATTGTGGGAGGTGGTGTCAGTGCTGAGAGCAGCAGATGGGAGTCAGCACTAACAGGGACAGATGGGGATTCGTCCAGAGAGCTACTGACAGGGGCTGCTGCCTGTGACAGGCAGCGATTACAGAAATATCTCTGCAGACTTTCCTCTGTGGCAACAAAGTTTGATTCACTGGGGCTGGCACTCTCAGAGGCCAGCAAAAACTATGAACTCTTAGGGGTCTGCAAGAAAGAAATGGAAAGAGAGACAATTCATACACACACACACACACACACACACACACACACACACACACACACTGAGTGGATGAAGCAAAAAGCAGACTCCAATAACTTCATACATACAAATACATATATACATACTGACATACATACATACATGCATGCAGAGAGATGAAAAAACAGGCAGTTGGATAGATATATACATATTCATATACTGAATGAATAGAGCAAAATTTCAGTAAGGCTACAAGCATTTCAGTATTTCATATACAAATATATATGCATACATGTTGCAGCATTTTCTCTGTCTGATCACATTAAGGCAGTGACAGGCCTGTGATTGGACAGGAATAAAGAGGTAGAGCTAGAAGTGGAGGAGGAAAAAGGGCAGAGAGCAGGAAGGGGAGAAGGATCTTCATCATGGAGGCAGAGAAAGATGACGATTCAAACCCTGTGTGGTTATAACAACCAAGCTAAGGTTTTTACAAAATAGATTAATTGGGTCAAAACATTGTCTTTATCATTTGGCATGAAAATTATTGTATTGGCATCTTATAGTTGTGATCTTTTTATTATATAAGCCTGAATACATAATTAAGCCGTAAGAGTCATGCTTTACTGGATACTAGGCACTAGATGAATGACTGTGGGGGTGTGAAAAGCATAGCATGTGAGCAAGATGTTGCTGCTAGCTGGGAGAAAATAGCAAGAACCCGCCAGGACATAGTGTTGTGGCTGGAGAGTGCAGGCACTAGAATGTTACCAGCAGGAAAGAGAGTTTGTGGGGAGGATTCCTTTGTTTTGTTTTTTTTTTTTTTTTGATTTTTCGAGACAGGGTTTCTCCATATAGCCCTAGCTGTCCTGGAACTCACCCTGTAGGCCAGGCTGGCCTCGAACTCAGAAATCTGCCTGCCTCGGCCTCCCAAGTGCTGGGATTAAAGGCGTGCGCCACCACCGCCCAGCGAGGATTCATTTTTTAAATATTCCCACAAATACATACACATACACACACACATAGATATATACATATACATACATATATTCATACACATGCACATAGATACAAATATACATACATATATAAATGGACATATAGATGATAGATAGATAGATAGATAGATAGATAGATAGATAGATAGATAGATAGATTGTATGGAACAAATTTACAATTGGCATATTCTAAGCATTTCACACATATATACATCTATACATATATACACATACATAGTAGATGGAGCTAGCTCCAATACACATTTTATTTTTTCCCATAGTTTATATATCCCAGAAAAATCTTTCAAGAAGTATAAAATTACAATTCAATTGTGTTCTATTTTTCTTCTAGTGAGTGACTATGAAATAAAAAAAGCATGCTCTGAATACCCTTACATGAAATAACACTATGAATTACAGGTAAAGAAAAGAAATTATTCCAATAAATTCATATATATTTTTAAATAAGAAACTTGTTATAGATTAACAAAATGTAAGCAAGCAAGGTCGTTTTCTCAGCCAGTTTCTCTTACGGGCAGGAAGCAATATGCGGTCCCAAAGAAAGGGAACAAATACTTAATTATTTATCTTTTAATGTAATCTTATAAGAATCTTAAAAGAATCACAAATCTAAACTTTTATATAAAGATCAGTCATATCAACTTTAAATCTTCAGAATACACATCTACTCATCAGCATTTTTTATTAAATCGTATCAGGAAGCTGAGGGCAAAAGTGGGTACAAGAAATCAATCATCACCAGTTCAGCATCAGTGAGAGTCATCGACCAGTCCTGTCATTGTTCTTGTTCCCTGACCGTAAAAATTAACTAGTTTATCTATTAAGAGTGTGTCTTTCTGAACTTCAAATTGTTGCCTATGATTTTCCACATCAGAGCCAGGAACAAAGACATCTCAAACTAGCCACACTAAAAGTTTTATTTTTTCAAATGCTCTCTAAGTGTGGTGGTCACTGCTGACAATCCCTGTCTCTAAGTTTTATCCTAGGGTGGTGATTGAATCATTAACTTGCTCCAGCAGCAATGCCTGAGAGACATCAAGGCATTAAGAGTTATTATTGAGAGTGCAAGTTATACTCCCCAGTAAGGAGCTGGATCTCATACAATTCTTAGATTAAAAGGGATGTGAGGGCAACAAGCAGAAGAGAATTCCACAAAAGCATCTACAGATTCAATGCAATCTCCATCAAAATTCCAATTCAATTCTTCACAAAGATAGAAAAAGCAATTCTCAACTTCATCTGCAATAACAGAAATCCCAGCAGAGCAAACCCAGCTCTCAACAATAAAAGAACTTCTGGGAGAATCATCATACTGACCTTAAGCAGTAATACAGAGTAATAATGATAAAACCTACATGGTATTGGTACAGTGACAGACAGGAAGATCAATGCAACAGAATTGAAGGCTCACACACGTATAGTTACTTGATCTTTGATAAAGAAGAGAAAAACCACACAGTGGAAAAAAAACCCAGCACTTTCAAAAATGGTGCTGGTCTAACTGATAGTCTGCATGTAGAAGAATGCAAACTGATACGTTTTTATCTCCTTCTTCAAAGCTGAAGGCCAAGTGGATCAAAAACCACCACATAAAACCAGATAAGGTGAATCTATAGAAGAGAAAGTGGGAAAGAGACTTGAACACATTGGCTGAACATTCTTTGTTCAAGCAATTTCTTTTTTTATTAGATATTTTCTGTATTTACATGTCATATGATATCTCCTTTCCCAGTTTCCCCACCGGAAAAAAAATAAAAATAAAAAACAAAACAAAAATGAAAACAACAACAAAAAAAAACCTGTTCCATCCCCACTCCCCCTGATCATCAACCCACCCACTCCCACTTCCTGGCCCTGGCATTTCTCTACACAGGTGCACTGAACTTTCACAAAGCGAAGGGCTTCTCCTCCTATTGATGACTGAGATGGACATCCTCTGCTACAAATGCTGCTGGAGCCATTAGTCCCACTATGTGTACTCTTTGGTTGTTGGTGGTTTAGTCCCTGGGACCTCTGAGGGTACTAGTTCATATAGTTGTTCATCCTAAGGGGCTGCAAACCCTTCAGCTCCTTGAGTCCTTTCTCTAGCTCCTTCATTGGGGACCCTGTACTCAGTCCAATGGATGGCTGTGAGTCTCTTCTTCTATATTAGTTGAGTACTGTCCGACCTCTCAGGAGACAGCCATATCAGACTCCTGTCAGTCAGCACTTGTTGGCATCCACAATAGTATCTGGATTTGATGGTTGAATATGGGAAGGATTCCCAGGTGGAACAGTCTCTGGATTGTCCTTCCTTCAGTCTCTGCTCCACAGTTTGTCTCTGCAACTCCTTCCATGGGTATTTTGTTCCCCCTTTTAAGAAGCAATGAAGTATCCACACTTTGGTCTTCCTTCTTCTTGAGTTTCTTGTGGTTTGTGGTTTGTACTTTGTGTATTCCAATCTTCTGGGATAAGTATCCTCTTATCAAAGAATGCATACCATTTGTGTTCTTTTGTGATTGGGTTACCTCACTCAGGATGATATTCTCCAGATCTATTCATTTCCCTAAGAATTTCATAAATTCGTTGTTTTTAATAGCTGAGTAGTACTCCATCATGTAGATGTACCACATTTTCTTTATCCATTCCTCTGCTGAGGGACATCTGGGTTGTTTCCAGTTTCTGGCTATTATAAATAAGGCTCCTATGAATATAGGGGAGCATGTGTCCTTATTACATGTTGGAGCATCTTCTGGATATATGTCCAGGTGTGGTATAGCTGGATCCTCTGGTAGTACTATGTCCAATTTCTGGAGAAATTGCCAAACTGATTTTCAGAGTGGTTGTACCGGCTTGCAGTCCCACCAGCAATGAAGGAGTGTTCCTCCTTCTCCACAACCTCTCCAGCATCTGCTGTCACCTGAGTTTTTTATCCTAACCATTCTAACTGGTGTGAGGTGGAATCTCAGGGTTGTTTTGATTTACATTTCCCAGATGATGAAGGATGTTGAACATTTCTTTAGATGCTTCACAGCCATTCAGTATTCGTCAGTTGAGAATTCTTTGTTTAGCTCTGTACCCCATATTTAATAGGGTTATTTAGCTCTCTGGAGTCTTAACTTCTTGAGTTCTTTGTATATATTGGAGATTAGCCCTCTATCAGATATAGGATTGATAAAGATCTTTTCCCAATTTGTTGGTTGACATTTTGTCCTATTGACAGTGTCTTTTGCCTTACAGAAGCTTTGCAACTTTATGAGGTCCCATTTGTCAATTCTTGATCTTAGAGCATAAGCTATTGGCATTCTGTTCAGGAAAATTTTCCCTGTGCCTATGTGCTCGAGGCCCTTCCCCACTTTCTTTTCTATTAGTTTCAGTGTATCTGGTTTGATGTGGACTTGAGCTTTGTACAAGGAGATAAGAATGGATCAATTTGCATTCTTCTACATGCTAACTACCAGTTGAGCCAGTACCATTTGTTAAAAATTGTTTTTTTTTCTTTTTTCCACTGGATGGTTTTAGCTCATTTGTCAAAGACCAAGTGACCATATGTGTGTGGCTTCATCTCTGGGTCTTCAGTTCTTCTGTTCCATTGATCTACCTGCCTGTCACTGTATTAATACCATGCAATTTTTATCACAGTTGCTCTGTAGTACAGCTTAAGTTCCGGGATGGTGATTCCACCAGAGGTTCTTTTATTGTAAAGAATAGTTTTGGCTATCCTGGGTTTTTTGTTATTCCAGATGAATTTGCAAATTGCTCTTTTTAGCTCTTTGGAGAATTGAGGTGGAATTTTGATGGGGATTGCATTAAATCTGTAGATTGCCTTCAGTAAGATGGCCATTTTTACTATATTAATCCTGCCAATCCATGAGCATGGGACATCTTTCCATCTTCTGAGATCTTCTTCAATTTCCTTCTTCAGAGACTTGAAGTTCTTGTCAAACAGATCTTTTACTTGCTTAGTTAGAGTCACAGCAAGGTATTTTATATTATTTGTAACAATTGTGAAGTGTGTTGTTTCCCTAATTTCTTTCTCAGTTTGTTTATCCTTTGTGTAGAAGAAGGCCTCTGATTTGCTTGAGTTAATTTTATATCCAGCTACTTTGCTGAAGTTGTTTATCACGTTTAGAAGCTCTCTGGTGGAATTTTTGGGGTCACTTATGTATACTATCATATCATCAACAAGTAGTGATAATTTGACTTCTTACTTTCCAATTTGTATCCCTTTGATCTCTTTTTGCTGTCTAATTGCTCTGGCTAGCACTTCAAGTACAATATTGAATAGGTAGGGAGAGAGTAGGCAGCCTTGTCTAGTCCCTGATTTTAGGGGAATTGCTTCAAGTTTCTCTCCATTTAGTTTGATGTTAGATATTGGTTTTCTGTATATTGCTTTTACTATGTTTATGGGCCTTGAGTTCCTGATCTTTCCACGACTTTTATCATGAAGGAATGTTGGATTTTGTCTAATGCATTCTCAGCATCTAATGAGATGATCATATGGTTTTTATCTTTGAATTTGTTTATATAGTGAATTACATTGATGAATTTCCAAATATTGAACAATCCCTGCATCCCTGGAATGAAGCCTAATTGATCATAATGGATGATCATTTTGATATGTTCTTGGATTCAATTTGCAAGAATTTTATTGAGAATTTTTGCTTCGATACTCATAAGGGAAATTGGTCTGAAGTTTTATTTCTTTGTTAGGACTTTGTATGGTTTAGCTATAAGCGTAATTGTGGCTTCGTAGAATGAATTGGGTAGAGTACCTTCTGTTTCTATTTTGTGGAATAGTTTGAGGAGTATTGGTATTAGGTCTTCTTTAAATGTCTGATAAAACTCTGCACTAAACCCATATGGTCTTGGGCTTTTTTTGGTTGGGAGATTATTAATGACTGTTTCTACTTCATTAGCAGATATGGGACTGTTTAGATCATTGATCTGATCTTGATTTAACTTTCGTACCTAGTATCTGTCTAGAAAATTGTCCATTTCATTCAGGTTTTCCAGTTTTGTTGAGTATAGGCTTTTGTAGTAGGATCTCATGATTTTTTGGATTTCCTCAGTGTCTGTTGTTATGCTCCCTTTTCATTTCTGATCTTGTTAATTAGGATACTGTCTCTGTGCCCTCTAGTTAGTCTGGCTAAGGGTTTATCTATTTTGTTGATTTTCTCAAAGAATCAGCTCTTGGTTTGGTTGATTCTTTGTAGAGTTCTTTTTGTTTCTATTTGATTGACTTCAACCCTGAGTTTGATTATTTCCTGCCTTTGACTCCTCTTGGGTGAATTTGTTTCTTTTTGTTCTAGAGTTTTCAGATGTGGTGTTGAATTGCTGGTGTATGCTCTCTCTAGTTTCTTTTTGTAGGCACTTAAAGCTATTAGTTTTTCTCTTAGGACTACTTTCATTGTGTCCCATAAGTTTGGGTATGTTGTGGTTTCATTTTCATTAAACTCTAGAAAGTCTCTAATTTCTTTTAATTTTCTTTTTTTGTTTCTTCCTTGACCAAGTTATCATTGAGTAGAGTGTTGTTGAGCTTCCGTGTGTGTGGGCATTCTATTGTTTATGATGTTATTGAGGAACAGCCTTAGTCCATGGTGATCTGATAGGATGCAAGGAATTATTTCAATCTTCTTGTATCTGTTGAGGCCTGAGTTGTGACCAAATATATGGTCAATTTTCGAGAGGGTACCATGAGGTGCTGAGAAGAAGGTATATTCTTTTGTTTTAGGATAAAAAGTTCTATAGATATCTGTTAAATCTATCTGTTTCATAACTTCTGTTCATCTCACTGTGTCCTTGTTTAGTTTCTGTTTCCATGATCTGTCCATTGCAGAGAGTGGAGTATCGAAATCTCCCACTATTATTGTGTGCAGTGCAATGTGTGCTTTGAGCTTAAGTGAAGTTTCTTTTATGAATGTAGATGCCCTTGCATTTGGTGCATAGAGGTTCAGAATTGAGAGTTCATCTAGGTAGATCATACTTTTGATGAGTATGAAGTGTCCCTCCTTATCTTTTTTGATCACCTTAGGGTTGAAAGTTGATTTTATTCAATATTAGAATGGCTGTACCAGGCACTTCTGAGCCTGTGCCTCCCACCTAGTCCTGCCTTAGAAAGTCTCAGGAGAGAAATGAAAAGGGAGACATAACAACATAAAGAGAGGAAATTTAAAAAAAAAATCATCAGATCCTACTATAAAAATCTATACTCAACAAAACTGGAAAATCTAGATGAAATGGATGGTTTTCTAGACAGATCTCACATACCAAAGTTAAATCAAGAACAGGTAAACTATCTAAACAGGCCACCCAACCATCTCAAAAATTTTAACCCAGAATTGGTTTAAAAAGCTTAACAAGAAGAAAGGTCAAAGTGCTAATGTTTCAATTCCCCTTATAATGTGAAACAAAATAATCATGGGACCCAGAGGGAGGAAGGGACCTGAGTGGGAGAGGGAGGAGGAGGGAAAAAGGAGGAGGTAGTGCCATGTATGGGAATAGACCAGAGAGAAGTGGAGAGGGCCAGAGGAATGAATAGAAATCAGTAGCAGTGGGAGGTTGGGAATGGGGGGTACCACTAGAAAGTCCCAGATGCCAGGGATACAAGAGACTCCCAAGATCCATTTGGGGTGATATTAGCCAAAACACCCAACAATAGGGAGATAGGACCTGAAGAGCCCACCTCTAGTAGATAGACATGGCCCCTCAGTTGAGGGATGGGGCCAACCACCCATCTCAAAAATTTTAATCTAGAATTGTTCCTGTCTAAAGGAAACACAGGGACAAAAAGTGGAGCAGAGACTGAAGGAAAGGCCATTCAGTGACTGTCCCCCTCATGCAATCCATTCCATCAGTGGATACCAAACTGCAACATTATTGTTGTTGTAAGATTTGCTTGCAGACAGGAGCTTGTCCTCTGTGAGGTTCTGCCAGCACCTAATTAAGACAGATATAGATACTCACAGCCAACCATTGGACTGAGCGCAGAGACCCCAATAGAAGAGTTATGGGAAGGACTGAAGGAGCTGAAGGTGATTGCAAACTTATAGGAAGAAAGACAATATCAACTAACTGGACCTATAGAGCTCCCAGGATCTAAACCACCAACCAAAGAGTATACATGGGTAGGTCCATTGCTCCCCCTACATGTATAGCTGAGGACTGCCTTATCTGACATCAGTGGGAGGGGAGGTGTTTGGTCCTGTGGAGGCTTGTTGCACCAGCAAGAGGGATGCTGGAGAAGTGAGCTGGGAGTGGGTAGGTGGTTAGGGGAGGACCATCTTATAGGGAAAGGAGAGGGGAATGGGGATAATGGTTTGTGGAGAGGATAATATTTGAAATAAGTAAATAAAATAATTAATCAGAAAAGATTGTAAAAACTTCATGAAAATTAAATCTGACGGAAGGCTAATATTATTATCAGTTCATATAGTTGAACAGTTGGTAACAAGGAACAGAACTATTAGGAAATGTGGCCTTGACAGAGTAAGGTGGCCAGATTGAAGGAAGTGTGGGCATGGATTTGAAGTCTCCTATGTTCAAGCTAAGCCTAGTGTGGCACACAGTCTCTATCTGCTGCCTGCAGATCAAGATGCATAAGTCTTACCTGCTCAGCACTATGTCTGAATTCTTGTTATTATGCTTTCTGCAGTCATGAAGATATTGGAATATACCCCTGACATTATAAGCCAGCACCAATGAAATGGTTTCCTTTGTAAGAGTTGCCTTGGCCATGATGTCTGTTCACAGAAATAAAATCCAAACAAAGACATTTCAAAAATAAGAAGAAGAAAAAGGAAGAAGAGGAGTAAGAGGAGGAGGAGAAAGAAGAAGGAGGAAAGTAGAAAGAAATGAAGAGAGAAAGAGAATGAATGAAAGAAATAAAGAAAGAGAGAATGAAAGGAAGAAAGAAACAAAGAAAGAAAGAAACAAAGAAAGAAAGAAACAAAGAAAGAAAGGGAGGGAGGGAGGGAGGGAGGAAAATAATACCACACATCTTATATGATCACCATAGATAACATTTGATAGCAACAACAGAAAATTATATATCAGTATTTCTTGTGAAGAAGGATGAAAACATTCTTTGTTTTTTGTTTGTTTTTATTTTGCTTATTTTATTTTGTTTTGTTTTGTTTGTTTTGTTTTTGTTTTCCGAGACAGGGTTTTTCTGTGTAGCCCTGGCTGTCCTGGAACCCACTCTGTATACCAGGCTGGCCTCAAACTCAGAAATCCACCTGCCTCTGCCTCCCAAGTGCTGGGGTTAAAGGTGTGAGCCAACACTGCCCAGCTGCAAATATTCTTAATAAAATATTTACAGACTAAATTCATGAACACTTTAAAATGTTTATCACCATGATCATGTTGAAATTATCTTAGAGATCCACAGATAGTTCAACATATGTAAATCAATAAATGTAATATACCATATAAATAGACTGAGAAACAAATTTCTCATGAATTTCTGAGATGCAAAAGAGTCTTTGACAAAGTCCAATATTCCCTTTATGATAAAAGTCTTGGAGAGAATAAGAATACAAGGGATATACCTCAATATAGCAAGAGCAATTTACAGTAAACACACAGAAATCATCATCCTGAATGGAGAGAAATTCAAAACAATTTCACTAAATTTAAGAACAAGGCACATTTTCCAAACTCTCCATGACAATTCAGTACAATACTTGAAATCCTATCTAGTATAACAGCACAACTGAGGTAGATTAAGGAGATACAAATAGGAAATAAAAACTCAAGGCATATGTTATGATATTATACACAAATGAACATAAAGACATCACCAGGAAACTATTACAGCTTAAAAACATTTTCTGCAATGTAACAGAATACATAACTAACACACAAAATTCAGTAGCCTTCCTATATGGAAAAGGAAAATACACAGAGAGAGAAATCAGGGAAACCATGCCTTTCACAATAGCTTAAGAGATATCATGGATAACTCTAAGTAAATGAAATACACATATAATAAAACTTTAAGACACTCAAGAAAGAAACTAAAAAAGAAATGTAGAAAAACTCTCCCATACTCTTGGATATACATGATTAATACTGTGAAAACTGGGCATGCTGCCAAAAGAAGTCATCAGATTCAATGCAATTGCTCTCAAATTCCAATGTGACTCTACAAAGAAAGTGAGAAAAAATTTACCCTTCATATGGAAACACACACACACATACACACCAAAACAAAAAAAAAAAACTAAAACAATCCTGAATAGTAGTAGTAGTAGTAGTAGTAGTAGTAGTAGTAGTAGTAGTAGTAGGAACAAGAAGAAGAAGAGAAGGAGGAAGAGGAGAAGAAGAAATGGATGGAGATATAACCACACCAGACTCCAAGAAGTATTGCAGAGCTATATAATAAAACAACAATGGTATTTACATACAAAAAGCCATGTTAATCTATAGAATGAAATTTAAGACTGAAATATATGTCTATACATTAATGAATACCTGCTTTTTGATAAAAAAAACCCAAATCACAAATGTAAGGATTTTCAGTATTTTCCAAAAATGTTGTTGGTCAAACTCTATGGCTGAATATAGAAGAATGAGAATAGATCCAAACATATCATCCTGCAAAAACTCAACTCCAAATGAATAGAAGTTCTCAACATAAGACCTGATAAGAGAGAATGAACAAAATGGGATTGATCTTATTGGAACAGGAATAGACTTTCTGAATAGACACATGGAGCACAGACATTAAAACCAATGATTAATAAGTGGAACCTCAGGAAGCTAGAAGGCTCTGTATGACAAATGACACTATCATTCAGTCACAGTGTCAGACTGCAAAATAGCAAAATACTTACCAATTATATACATGACTATGGATTAGTATGTAGAATATACAAAGGACTAAAAAATATCTGATTGTCAAGAAAACAAATAACCAACTTTAAAATTGAAATATAGAACGACACAGATAGTTCTGAAAGGATGAAGTACAAAAGGCTGAGAAATACATAAGAAAATGTTCAACAACTTAAGCCATCATGGAAATTAAAATTAAAATTAATTTGGTATTTCATCTTACTCCAGTAAGAAGGACCAAGTCAATGAAACAAATAATAGTGCAGGCTGGTGAGGGAACAGGAACAGTTAATCATTGTTCATGAAAGCCCAAACTTATACAGCCACTACAGAAATCACTGTGAGGGTTCCTCAAGAAGCTAGAGTCAAACTGCCACTTTATCCAGCTCTTCCCACAATGAGTATGTACACAAATATCAAGTTACTACATAGAGACTTGCTCATCATTGTTCATTGCTTTTCTATTCAAGATAGCCAGAAACAGCCTAGATAACCATTAGCTAATGAATGGATAATGAATATCTGTTATATTCACACTGCAGAAAATTATTCAACTGTTAAGAAAAGAAATTTTTCCATAAAGAGATGTAGATAGAAACAATCACTGTATTTGAGGTAAACCAGATCCAAAAAGATGAATATTGCATCTTTTTTCTTAATATGGATGTTAGTTCTTAAGCTTTTACTACATGTACTATAATCCATATAAACATGGAGGTTAGGTATCTAGTAGGTAACCAGGATGGAGGAGAAGGTTTCCTAAGAAAGAGGAATTAGAAAATAGTATTATAAGGAAAATTTTAAAAATTAAATAATAGGGGATGTGGAAGGGAAGGATAAAGGAAGGAATATAGAGAGGAACAGCTAACTCTGAAGGGAGTTTAAAAACCATATAGAATCCCACTACTAAAGAAGCTTCCAAACATGTACACACATGGAAGGAATTTAAACAGAGTCACAGTGTCAAGGTAGAAGCAATGCTGCAACTAATCATATTATGCCACCAAATAAAACTTCTGACACAAGAATATATTAGAATTTACTGAGTCATTGAATAAAAATATGTGCCACGGACTGCAGTAAAAATTTCTGGTTTCTTTGGAGACTCAGTTCTGTCATGTGATGTTTTTCTAAAAATTGTTTTATTAAAAAATGTTTTTGCTAAAGCAGACATGGGAGAATGTTTTGCTAAAAACAGTCAGTCAAAGAGTGTTTTTCTAAAAGCAGGGACAAAAGGAAAATAGTACATGAGGTGCTTTGCTAGTAAGGATGCTTAAGAGACAAAAGAGGAATGGATACAGAAACTGTGGTACATCTACACAATGGAGTACTACTCATCTATTAAAAACAATGAATTTATGAAATTCTTAGGGAAATGGATTGATCTGGAGAATAACATCCTGAGTGAGGTAACCTAATCACAAAAGAACACACATGGTATGCACTCTCTGATAAGTGGATATTAGCCCAGAAGATTGGAATATACTAAGTACAATCCACAAACCATAAAAAACTCAAGAAATATGACCAAAATGTGGATACTTTGTTCTTTCTTAAAAGGGGGAACAAAATACCCATGGAAGGAGTTGCAGAGAGTAACTATGGAGCAGAGACTTAAGGAAGAACAATCCAGAGACTGCTCCACCTGGGAATCCTTCCCATATTCAATCATCAAACCTAGATACTATTGTGGATGCCAGCAAGTGCTGGTTGCAGGAGCCTGAGATAGCTGTCTTCAGAGAGGCTCTGACAGTACCCGACTAATACAGAAGTAGAGGCTCACAGCCATCCATTGAACCGAGCACAGGGTCTTCATTGAAGGAGCTAGAAAAAGGACCCAAGGAGCTGAAGGGTTTGCAGCCCCTTAGGATGAATAACAATATGAACTAACTAGTACCCTCAGAGCTCCCAGGGACTAAACCACCAACCAAAGAGTACACATGGTGGGACTCATGGCTCCAGCAGCATATATATAGCAGAGGATGGCCTAGTCAGTCATCAATGGGAGGAGAGGCTCTTGGCCTTGTGAAGGATCTATGCCCCAGTGTAGGGTAATGCCAGAGCAGTAAGCAGGAGAGAGTGGGGTGGTGACCAGGAGGAGAGGGGAGGGAACAGGGGTTTGTTCTTGTCGTTGCTTTTTGTTTTGGTTTTTTTTTTTTTTTTGGAGGGGAAACTGGGAAAGGAGATATCGTATGACATGTAAATAAAGAAAATATCTAATAAAAAAATAGTTTCCACACACAAAAAAAGGATGCTTGAGAGAACATGTGATCTTTTAAAAGGGTATAAATATGAAAGATGCCAGATGGCTATGCCTTACCATGCTTTGGTGGCCAGCATTGTGCTTTACTGACACTGGTATTTAATAAGGAGGCTGGCAGGTATTGGTACACTTTACCATTCTTTGCTTGTCATCATATCCTGACTTGATAGAAAAAAAAATATACCCAAAACTTCTGGTGCTATTCTGGTGGCTTCTTGTGGATTCCACAGTCTCTGGTTGATTACCAGAGCCACGAGGTTTCTTCTGGATCAACCTGCCATTTTTGATTTGTAAATGGTGTTTGTGAATTGATTGACCTGATTCCTATAAACTGCTGATATCCTGACAACACAAATTAGAATGGTTCCAAAGAACTATTTCTAAACAGGTCCACATCCTCCTTTGCTCTATTAACCTTTCCTTTCCACTACATCTGGTGGATAATGAGCTAAAAAAGGGGTTAAATCACCCTTATTTTTAAAACCCTTATTAAAAGTAGATTTTAAGAAAAAAAAATCTAAGCCTCCAATGGACTGGACCCTCTTTCAAACATCACCATCTATTGTAAAGTCACTCCAAAACAAGGCTCTATTGTTGACAGCAACACGTATGTCATCACACAAGAGACGTGAAGGTGTTTCTCAAATCAAAGCTTCACCCATACTGACTAGCATTTGTCATGTTGGAAGGTATTCTGTATACCACCATAGAAGAAGAAAGGCAACCATCAATATCATGTAGGTACAAACCCTGCACCTTACAACAGTGACTTGCTTGCACTATGCTCTGCTGCAATGGTGACACAAACATTTGGAGTAACCAACCACAGTTCATAAGACCATAAGGTTTACTCCATGAGATGGAATCCATCTGAAACTACTAACCTGTCCCAGAACCTGAGATTAGATTCCATGGGAATCTAATGGAAAACCTCCTACTATAGTTCCGCTAAAGAAACATAGCAATAAAATGCTACCACAGCACATACTCATAGGTCAGTGTGTCAGTCAACCACATCAGAGAGCTTCCTTCAGTTGATGGAATCAAAGTAGAGACCCATAACTAGAGAATGTGTAGAGAGTGGGAGACTTTGAAGCATAGTCTTCTAAATGGGATGTTTTCATCCACCCTCCCTGCCTCAGACAAATAATCTATTTGGAAGTGGAAGCAGAAATACTGCAAGAACTGGAGATAATGGATGACTCCAAGGGAATGGTGCCTTCCAAACACAACCAGAGTGATGAGCACATAAACTCACAGAGACTATGGCAACACAGAAGAGACATGAAAGATTTTGAGTTAGATAGGGTTCCAGCACTGAGAGAGGGAATTGTTCAGGGGGACTCAACACTAACCAAGATGCTATTTCAAATAAATAGCAATGGGAAAGGAGACAATCAGTTTTTTCCAAGGAAATATCACCACACTCCAGGGCTGGATTCCTGCCCAGGAATAGTTATTTGTCACAAAACAAACTTCATGTATAAAGAGTAGTATAAAGCTCATAGAAGATCCCATACTCTCCTGATGACTGTGTCCTAAATATGACACTGATGATAGCCTTTAGTACTTAATGATATTTAGCTACTAATGGAAATATGCTTGAAAATTTTCAGAAAGTAATCACTTTGTACATCCACCTGGAGCCCTACATAGACTACACAGCTGAGTACTGCCATGTCATGGGGGATGGGCTGCATTTGACATTGAAATAAAGCTGTGGAGGGCTGATCTTTGGAATAGAATGACATGGCTTTCTTGTTGCTCTGATAGGGTACAATGGCAGGATTCAGGGGGAAGATATTCTATCATCTCCTAAGTGCAATCTAGAATTGTCTCAGTGTCCACAAAGATGGCATGTGAGGTCACAGGGAGTGAGCTGCTCCTTACGAAGGACAGCCAGTGGTGGGAGATAGGGTACTTGCAGTGCTGCCTGGAGTAGGAAGCTCTTGCTCCCACAGCTTCTGCACCATCTGTGTGATTTTCCCTCCAAAGACTGAGAACTCTGATCTGGGATTCATAACTTCTGGTGACTTCAGTCTGTTGTGCTTGGAGTACTTTTTATTTCCTTATCATGATTTTATTTGGTATGGATTTCTTCTTTTCTAAACCTACTGAAATCATGGAGTATGAAAACTGTCTATAATACAGACATGAACCTATATACTAACAATAACAAATAATTTTAGAAAATGAATCTTTAGGGTGTATTGAATTTCCCTAGGCACTATATATGTGACCTGTACAAAATACACCTATATTGCACTAAATATAATGTATTTATTATTTTTATTTATTAAAATGTGAAAATTAATTTTTAAAGAAACTATTACTAAAGAAATTACTATAGCCCAGCCAATAACCATCTTTGCAAAGTTTGAATAAATAGTATTTCTTTCTACATACTACACTAGCAATAATGGCATTTTGGTACTATTCTGGGGGGCAGCATGTTTTGGTCGCATTTTTATGAGTCTTTATGATCAGGATCTGGCTTGATCTGTCCTGAAGAGATTGTGATTCTGGGACTGTGAGTACACTGGCTCATCATCAGTTTCTCTAACTAAGCTCAGATTCTTGTTCTCTAGATCAGGCAATTTCTTTGTATATAGGCCAAGTAGAGTTCAGCTTGGATTCTCATCTTCTTAAAGTCTAGAGATGCTCAACAGCAAGGTATTCCAAGGATTTCTGTAAATGAAGCTACTGAGTTATGTGCTTCCCTAACCATGCTCACCTGCCTGTGCTGACTATGTTCTTGACCCTCAGAATGAGATCACCCTGGTGTGACCAGGGTGGGCTCCATGTCATATGGATGAATAGTCACAGTGTCTTTCTAAGATACTCACACCCCTGGTAAAAAGGACTCCACAGCATCCCTTAATTGATAGGCAGACATTGCACAGGTCACCTGAGGAATCCATAGGCTCCTTAAAGTTGTAAATAACTTTATACTAAAAGGGTTGTGACTTTTCAGTACCATATTGTACAGGTCCCATTTGGTAAACCACCTAGCAGACCTGTGAGCCATTTTTGCTCTCCCATACTACTTGATTTGTCTCTGTTAGTCATTTTGGCCCAAGCTTGCTTTTTAGTTTGAAGGGACTTTTTAAAAAATTCACCCCATAGAGGTATATTCATCCCATAGAGGTAAATTCAGTTGGAAAGACAAGCAATTTAGAAAACTTTATAACTGTGTTGTGGTGTGCACAAAGTTTTGCTCTAAATACTGTCTGGGACTCAATTGATCCCATGATTTTCGTAGCTCTGAAAAACATTCTGAACAGCTGCAATACTTTATACCATGGTTAAATTTCATATTTATAAATTTGTGATTGACTCATGTCTTCTATACAGCCAATGTTATGTGCTGCCATCTAGACATATGATCAAGTGGCTTTCCTGTTTCATGACTCCGTTTAATGTCCTCTTTTACAGCTAGATAGGCTGGAGCAGTAGGCCTTTGGTAGTTTGAAAAGTATAATCCCCATTGGATGTGAGGCACATAGGGAGTGGCACTATTAGGAGGTGTGGACTTGTTGGAGCAAGTGTGTCACTATGAGGGCAGGGTTTAAGGTTTCCTATGCTCAAGCTATGCACAGTGGTGCACACGGTCTCCTGCTGCCTGCAGATGAAGATGTAGAACTCTCATCTCCTTATCCAGGACCTTGTTTTCCTGCTTACTGCCATGCTTCCAGCCATGACGATAAGGTACTAAACCCCTGAAACTCTAAGCCAGTCCAAATTAAATGTTGTCCTTGTATATGAGTTGCTGTGGTCATGATGTCTCTTCAGAGGAATAAAACCCAAACTAAGACATGATCCAGGCCTGACACTATTATTGAGGCTATGGAGCACTCACAAAAAAGGGACCTTTCTGACCTCAGAAAGACCCAACAAGCAACTGAAAGACTAAGATACATATATTTACAACCAACCAATGGACAGAAGCCGCTGACCTTGGTGGTTGAATTAGGGAAAAGCTGGAAGAATCTGAGGAAGAGTGACACCTTGTAGGAGGACCAGCAGTCTCAATTAACCTGGACCTCTGAGATCTCTCAGACACTCAATCACCAACCAGGCAGTATACACAGCTGATATGAGGCCCCCAGCACAAATACAGCAGATGACTCCTGGGTCTGGGTTCAGACAGAGAAGATGCACCTAATCCTCAACAGACTTGAGGCCCCAGAGAATTTAGAAGTCTGGTGAGGTATGGGGGTTGGGGACAACCTCATGGACATAAGGAGGTGGAGATAAAGTATGGGATGTGGAACAGTTGGAGGATGGACTAGGAGGGATATAAAATCTGGATTGTAAAACAGAGATAATAATAATAATAATAATAATAATAATAATAATAATAATGAAAATGGAAGCTAAAAAATCTTTAGATTCAAAAAACAATCCTCAGATTCCCATCAAAATTCCAACACAATTCTTTACAGACCTTGAAATAACCATTTTTCAACTTCATATTAAAAAAACAAAACAAAAACAAAAACAAACAAAAAAACCAAACAAACAAGGAAACCTCAGGGTAGCTAAAACGATTCTGAACAATAAAAGAACTTTTGGAGGGATCACTATCCCTGGTCTCAAGCTGTACTACAGAGCAATAGTAATAAAACTGTATGGTATTGGTATAGGAACAGGCAGGTTGTTGAATGGAATCAAATAAAGACCCTGAAATAAACCCATACACCTATAGACACCTAATTTTTGGCAAGAAGGCAAAAACTATACAATAGGAAAAAGAAAGCATCTTCAAAAAATGGTGCTGGTATAAGTGGATGTCTGCACAGAGCTGAAGACAAAAGATCCACATTTATCATGCTGCACAAAACTCAAGTTCATGCTGCACAAAACTCAAGTCCATCCACATGGACTTGATCAAAGACATCAACATAAAACTGGATACACTGAACCAGATAGAAGAGGAATTGGGAAATAGCTTTGAATTCATTGACACAGGAGGCAACATCCTGAACAAAACACCAATAGCACAGGCACTAGTATCATTAATTAATAAATGAGAGCTCATGAAACTGAAAAGCTTCTGTAATGCAAAGGACACAGCCAATCAAACAAAGCAGAAGCTTACAGAATGGGAAAAGATTTGAATCAGCTCCACATCCAATAGAAGACTAATATCCAAAATGCATAAGGAACTCAAAAACTTAGATATCATAAAACCTAATAATCCAATTTTAAGTAGGGTATGGGTTTAAAAATAAAAGTCTCAATAGGGGAAAGTCAAAAGGTGGAGAAACACTTAAGGAAAGATTAGACATCCTTAGCCATCAGGTAAAGGCAAATCAAAACTCCCATCAAGATCTTCCATCTTACTCCTGTCAGAATAGACCAATGACACAATGACAGCTCATACTGGCGAAACTCTGGAGCCAGGGGAACTGTCCATCAGTGCTGGTGAAACTGCAAGCTTGTACAGTCCCTAAGAAAGTCAATGTGTCAGTTCCTCAGAAACTGTTCCTTAGAATTAATCAACCTCAAGACCAAACTATACCACTCTTGAGCATATACCCAAAGATGCTCCACCGTGCCACAGGACACTTGCTCAGCCATGTTCAATGTGGCTTTATTCATAATTGCCAGAAACTGGAAACAACACAAATGTCTCTCAACTGAAAAATGGGCAAAGAAACTGTGGTACATTCAAACAATGAAGTATTACTCAGCTGTTAATAAAAATTACATCATGAAATTTGCAGGCAATTGGGTATAACTTTAAAAAATTGTGCTGAGTGAGGTAACTCAGACCCAGAAAGATACATCTGGTACACATTCACTTATAAGTGAATATTAGCCTTTAATAAATGACAACCAAGCTAAAACCTGTAGACCCAGAGAGGTTAGGAAAAGAGGAAGGGCCTGGGCAGTACATGGGATCTCCCTGGGTGGATCAAATAGAATAAATCTGGGAAGGGGTGCTGAAGAAATTACTCACAGGTTAAGAGCACTGGCTGCTCTTCCAGCAGCCCAAGTTCAATTCTCAGCAACCACATGTTTGTCCATAAACATCTATATTGAGTTCTGGTGTCCTCTTCTGGCATGGAGGCATACATGCATGCAGAACACACTATACAAAATAAATAACTCTTTTATAAAATTAGATTTTATGAGTGTAATGGGAGCATGAAGAATAGATTTTATGGATGAACAGGCACAGGAACAAGTGAATCAGATTGAAGAGCAAATGAAGTAGAGAGATAAAGTGCAGAAAGAGGTGGATGGAATTAAGGAGTACTTGGGTTATAAAGTAGAAATCCAATGCAGTGTTAACTTCCTGGGATCTATGAAGGTGATCCTAATGAGAACCTCTTGTAACGAGGAATATAGCATGTACATTGCCCATTTTCTGTAGCCAGGTGAGTCTTTTACTGGTCAGATTAGGCTGCTTCAGTCGATGTGTTTGCCAAGTGTCCATAAAAATCCCCAAAGAACACAGGCTGTTGCTAAGACAAAGGATTGCTCTCTGAAAACTGACATTAGGGCTCTGTTGCCAAGGACAACATGTGCACAACCCATTGAACGTGGAGACATTGAGCTGGTACCTACATTGGAGCTTTAACCCCACACTCTAAACTCTTTGGTATAAGAAGATATTCTTCAAGGCTTCAGAAAGAAAACGAAATGGACATCAACCCAGCCAGAAAGCCTTTGACCTATAATCTTTCCTGTCTTAAAAGTATGCCAGGGCAAGGATGACACAGAACTTATGGGAATAGCCAATACAATGTCCCAGATTTATTTACTGTCCCACTCCACAAGAAGGAACACAACACTGTTTGGGTGACAAAGAACCAGAGACTAATAGCTCACAGACATAGGGTAAAACCAAGCACTACTG
Source organism: Mastomys coucha (assembly GCF_008632895.1). Classification (NCBI taxonomy): domain Eukaryota; kingdom Metazoa; phylum Chordata; class Mammalia; order Rodentia; family Muridae; genus Mastomys; species Mastomys coucha. Next base: position 26,668,555 of record NW_022196913.1, read on the forward strand.
ACACTACTGGTCTTTTTGTTTTTTTTTAGTATCAGTAAAATGACTCCTAATGATATTCTTCTATATTCATATGTCAGTATGTTATTTATGCATCATCTACAGCAGCAGATAGAGACAGATGCAGAAACAGACATATTAGGCAGATAGGGAGTCTATCTGGAAAGTCCACATCAAACCCCTACACATAGAGAAGAGGGGATCTTTTGGAAGAGGAACCAGAAAGATTGTAAGACCCAGAGGGGATGGAGGACATCAGTGGAAGAAGACCCTCTCAATCAACTAACCAAGGTACATATGAGCTCACAGAGACTGAAGCAGCAAGCACAGGGCCTAGATGAGTATACTCGAGGTCCTCTGGAGATGTGGGAAGCTCAGTACACAAAAACTTTCTTAGTTGTTCATTTTCTCACCTCACAGTCCTTCCTCTCAAAATAATTAAACCCTAATTAAGCTGGAAATAACTTCTGAGCAAAACAGATGCTGTAACTGTGGGAGAGAGGGAAGCTGTACTTCAGGGACTGAGGTCCTGTAGTGGCCTTCCTTCCCCCTGATACTGTGACAACATGAAACCTGAAGTCTGCAGTACCTGATGGCAGTCAAGAGCCCCACAGATCCAGACAGTACAAATATGACCTGGCAAGTGTCCTCTTTCCAGAACTGCTCCAGAGCCTGTCTGCACCACAGAGGTCCAGGTGAGTACATGGAGGTAAGATCTTAGATCCGCTCAGCTGTGCCATGGAGAGAGTCATTAAAGCTGAAGTCTCTCTCTGTCTAATCCAGGAAAAAGTTGAGAGACTCTGTGAGGCTTGGGCCCTCCAATCTCCTTCTGACCCTGACAAAGCCCATCCATGAGTTCAGAAAGATTAAAGGAGATGGGTTCTGGGAGATACAGAAATGGGACAGGAATGCTGATGGATTGCTGTGCATCCTCAGGATTAAGTCAGAATAGAGTGCTGGGTGGGTCTTTGTCTAAGGTTGCTTCCTTGTTTTTCTTTTTTCTTTCTTTCTTTTCTTTTTTTTTTTTTGTTTGTCTTTTTGTTTTGTTTTGTTTTTTTGTTTTGTTTTTCCGAGACAGGGTTTCAGGGTTTCTCTGTAGCCCTGGCTGTCCTGGAATTCACTCTGTAGACCAGGCTGGCCTCAAACTCAGAAATCTGCCTGCCTCTTCCTCCCAAGTGCTGGGATTAAAGACGTGCACTACCACTGCCCGGTTCCTTGTTTTTTTCTTAAAAGAATCAGTAAGATAGAGAAGATTTTCAGATGTCTATCATATATTTGAGACATTAATGAAACACTCCATGAACATCAGCACTAGAGAAACAGGGGCAAAACAATTGGTTTTCAATGGTTTACAAAGGTAGATTATGTCTCCAAAATAATAAAAAAAATACAAACAAATTTTTTAGATTGCAGCATTGTGACTCCAACAGACTCACTGGTCTGTTTCACTCACTGTTGTACTTTTCACTTCTGATACATTTTCACTTTTCAAGTATTGGCACTTACTTTCTTTTATAATAGCTTTATAATTCCACATTTGAAGGGTTTCCTTCTGGATTCATCCTTATACTCTCTTGATTCTATCACCTAATATTATAAATACTTATCTTAACTTCAGTCATTGTATTCCTTGTGCATGTGGACAACTATAAACCACAAAGTGTAGGAGTAGTCAAAGCCATCTTCAGAATTTCTACTATAAGGGTCCAGGCTATAAACCAGTACGTCCTGAAACAGCTTATCTTAGCTTTATCCCAGTGCTAATTGACAAAGAGCCACAATCTTTTGTGATTTGTTTGATTGTTTGCTGGCTTGTTTAAAAAAAAACCAAGGATTTATTATATCCATTAGGATGGATATAATCTATCTCAGGGTCTTAGAGCTTAAGCCCACCATGGGAACATCCATCTATCTAAACAGAAGTCCATCCTGTCTTTTAAATTAATTTCCTTTTAGCATTCCCAAATAATGGGGGAGAGGAGTCACTTCTCTGTCCTATGATAGTCTATTTCAATAGAATTGAATGACTTATTAGAAGTCCCAGCAAGAAGGAAAACAGGAAACAAAGGCATTCCAAGTCCTCAGAACACAAAAACCTATGGAGCCACTGAAGCATCTAGATTCCTTTCATTCTGGAAAATGTGCCCAAAGCTTACTAAAAAATCCAAGATATGAGAATGAAGCTCCACAACATGAATAATAACATCCTACTGAGGTCTAAGTCCTAAAATCAGCTCAGACTGATATAGAACAAAGCAGCCTGCCTGACAAACAGGTTGGGAAAAGAACAGGAGGAGAAGTAGGCTGTAAAGAAAACTGAAATATCTGCTACTCACATGGCAAATGTTGCCATGATTTCTTAGATGGGAGAGTCCTTGCTCACAACTGTATACCTCAACCTAGTGTAGTCATTCTGCCATATTGAGACCTCATAACTCATAAACTACACTCATCAAATGGCAGCAGCTAATCCCTCATTAATCCCCTTACCCTATCCCCCTCATCAGTAGGAAGCATCTCAGAGTTCTACAGGGCACTGTCTGTGGCTATAACCTTTGGTTACATGAATTTTTCACTCAAGAGGCTTTTAAGTGCATCTTCTGGTGATTCAGATTTAACTGTGGGATTTTATCTAGAAAGTTTATACAATTTGACTTGACACTAAGGAATACTTTTTAAAAGTATCTAGTGAACATTCATACAGAGTGAGATCAATCAATGATCAATATAAAAAACCTAACATATTAAGATATAGAAATTGAAGTGATAAACCTTTGAATTCAAATGCCATTCTAGAAATTGTTGACTCTTCAAGATGCAGAAAAGAAAGGAAAATTGAACAAAGGAGAAGGAATGTTGCAGGTTTTGACTAGAAGAGTTTCCCAGAGTCTGTGTGTGTTGTGAGGAAGGCAGTCAGATTGAGCATGAGCCTCAGGCTTTGGGAATTGGGTGAGCAAATATGTTCGAAAAGGTTTCAACATATACAGATATGTTGGAATTCAATTTAACAATGCACAGAAGTAACAAGAATAATGCATGCCTTTGACAAATGAAAACACACAAACACATGAACACACATACAAACAGACTTGAAGAAGTCAATTTTGGTAGAGTAAAGCTCAAAAATAATCTCCTTTAAATCTTAGTTTTGCATACCAGTTAATATTGCTTATGAACCCACGCAAAATATCCGACAGACTACAGGAAAATGGAGAAGTTTCAGTGACCTAAGCTGCAATATTCCTTGTGACCATGATGGCTTTATGAACTCAAGAAAATGCTATTGTGCAAATTTTCTCTTCACATACATGTCTAGCATTAAGAAGGCTTTCTTCCGAATGTCCGCATCCTGTATACAAGTTTTTCTACCTAGGAAGGAAGAAATGATTTTGAAGTATATTAAAAAAATTATTTTCCCCTCTATAACCGTGCTTGGCACTCTGGGGAACATGACTATTTCTATGAATTATATGTTCAGATGGTGGGGAAGCCCTGAGAAGAAACCCATACACCTTATTCTCATCCACTTGGCCTTTACAAATATCATACTCCTTCTATCAAAAGGATTGCCTAAGACAATAGAAGCTTTTGGTTTTAGAAACTTTCTAGATGAAATAGGCTGTAAGATCATTGTTTACCTGGGGAGGGTGGCCCGTGGCCTCTCCCTCTGCACCAGCAGTCTTCTCACTGTGGTCCAGGCCATCATCATCAGTCCTAGAGGATCTGGGTGGAGGAGGCTCAGGCCAAAATCTGCATGGCACATTCTTCTATTCTTCTTATTTTTTTGGGTACTCAGTGCTTTAATAAGTATGAACCTAATCTATTTTATCACAAGTACAGGTCTGAATACATCACAGCTTAAGAATAGTGACAACTATTGCTATTTTATGCTCCAAAGTCAGGAAATAAAATGGATTTTTCTCCCTCTCATGGTCCTTCGAGATGCAGTGTTTCAGGGTGCCATGGGAGGGGCCAGTGGCTACATGTTATTTCTTCTCCACAAGCACCACCAGCATGTCCTCTACCTTCAGAACTCCAAGCTTCTCTACAGAACTCCCCCTGAGCTGAGAGCTGCTCAAAGTGTTCTCCTTCTGATGCTCTGTTTTGTTTTATTCTACTGGACAGATGGTACTTTTTCCCTAATTTTAAGTCTCTTATCAAGGGACAATACATTGATGGCAAATACTCTAGAATTTCTGACCCTTGGTTATGCAACTTTTAGCTCCTTCGTGCTGATTCACAGGGAAGGGTTTCTGGTTGGTTGTTGGCATGCTCAGATAGAGAAATTGAGAAAATGTCACTCTCATTTATATGCCCAATAGGTGTCAAAAAACCCCTCAATTCTTCAATATTGTAGGTAAGACAAAAATCCCACAAAGCAGTTCATGCATATGATTATTCTCAAATACTCCTCCTAGTGACTCACAGCCTTCAACGGGAAGAAAGACCTTAGCAAGTTACACTGATATAACCATCTCATTCTTTATTTGTCATTCTTAAAACTTTTCTACGTTTAAATGTAGAATTCTCTCCTTAGCTTCTCAAATTTGATCTATACAAAAAGATAGTGACATGATTCTCATAATCTGATGAACACATTCTTAAAAATATTTCTTCATGTAATCATTGTACATGAAATTTTTGAATTGTTAAAAGTGTGTTTATATATATTTATAAAAATTTCTCAGTCCCATTTGACAAGACATTTGTGTGCTGCATGGCTCTACTTTATAGTAGAATGAATAAGCATTTATATTTTGCTTGGCTGCACTGTATACACAACATTTAAGTAAATAGTATGTATCATTTTATGCTATAGTCAATTAAATAGCATATATATATATACATATATATATATATATATATATATATATCTTTTTACTTATGTGTATGTATATTTGTGAATGTACACCACATTTGTACAGGTGCCCACACACAGGCCTGAAAGAACTTTAGATCCCAAGGAACTAGAACTACAAGCTCTCATGAGTCCTATGATGTGGATGTTGAGTGAGGAAATAAAGTTCTCTGCGAGAGGTTCAGGTCTTTCTGCCATTCCTCCAACTCCTTGTCTTTCTGATGTAAATGTCACTTGTCTGTAGGTAACATCCATTGTTCATGTTATCCTCACAGCTCTTATGTTAAACTCTTTTTCTAAGTATCTAACATAAAGAAGCAGAGAAATAAAGCACATTCTAAGTCAGCTTGTGTCATTTAACTCAAAAGGAAGTAATGTAAGAACATGGAGAACGTGTGAAGAAAGATGTGCTTCATCTGAGTGATGGAGAGATTGTTCAACATTAAGAATAGACAGGGTGCTGGAGAAATGACTCAGAGAGAAAAATCACCTGCTGATCTGTCTGGGTGGAAGAAAACTGACTCCCACATGCTGTCCTCTGATGTCCACATGAGTGCGGACACACACACACTTGAACACAAACAGGAACATACAAAATAAACTTTAATTTTATAAATTAAAAAATGGTAGACAGGAGATTTAAAATCATTGATACAGCATAAACAAGGATGCCCTGGACTCTGAGTGGCACACAGAGCTGATATTTTTCATTTCTCTACAAATTCAGAGAAGAGTGGAAAACAATAAAATAAAATCTTGATCAGAACATACATTTAAAATTTTAATACATGATAAAATAGTAACGAATCTAAATATGCAGCAGATAGTGAAGGACACTTGGAAATGGAATTCAAATGTACCATTCAGATACCTCCACAGAGATTTGGCAATTGTATTAATGTAAACATCACCTCAAATTTCATTTCTTCATGCTGGATGCATTGCGTGTCACTAGCACTCAGCTGTGGGACAGTATACTAAATATAATAACTCAGCTTCATGTAGACAAATACCAAGAGGCTTCTTCCTAATGTGTTTTCCTTTGTTTTATTGAATAGAATATGGATTTCAACTACTGGTAAGTTTCTATTTACAGAAAAATTCCTTGATAATATATAATCATGAGTTTAAGACCATCTGATATGCAGTTCTCAGCCCTCTTGTCCAGAGATGAGCATCAGGTAGTATTTTGCATGAACATTGGGACACTCAGACACTAAGACATGCCTCCTTCATTTACTTTGTTAACAAATACATTTAAAAGAACTCTGAGTTCTATATGAAACCAAATCTCAACCCAGTACGATAAGCAAGTGATTTTTTCAGTCAAGAACTGTAGTAAACTAAAGCTTTGAGCAGACCTAAAATTCATAGTCACTTAGAGTGACCTGGACACCTCATTCTCCATTCTCTCATACAAAGTGATTTAATTGTAAATGTAGAAGACTTAGTTATCAATAGTAGTAAGAACCATTAGGCAAATTTCATCAAGATAAGCATTTGTTGGGTCTTTTTGCCTGGGTTTCCTTTCCTAAAACATAATCCTGTAGAAATGTTTCATTTTGAGAATTACAACAGGAAAAATGCTGAACATGACAGTGTTCATTATTTCATTGAGATAAACTGAAATGGCAGGGAGTCATTGTTGTTGTTTTTAATTTAAAATGTCTTGATGGGGCAGCCTCAGAGTGTCTGGAAGAGAAACACCCAAGCTCCAGCACCAGGGATCCACACCCCTTTGTGAAGGGTGGGGGATGGAAGAAAGACACCTAAGCTCCAATCCCATTCAAGAGCAGATGCCACTATGATGAGATGACAAATGTGTGGTAGAGAGAAGGAAAAGATAGAGTATGTGGTGGGGAGATGGGAAAGGAATCAAAGCTGAGTGGAGTCAGGTGGATGATCTGGAGATGCTGCAGTGCTGAGGAACAGGCAGATATAAGGAGCCTGTGCATCTACATGGGGCCATGGTGATATCTAGGTCTGGACTGCCATCCAGGTCTGTGACCCTTCCACAGCTGGGATTTGTACTGATATCTGTGGCCCATGCTGCTGTTGAAATCCATCTGGATGTCATTGGTCTGGGCTGCTGCCTGAGACCATATTGATAGCTAGAGCTTGTACTGACACTAGAGACTATACTGATGTGGGTGGGCTATGCTGCTACATGAGGCTTTGGTGAATTCTTGGCCAGGGATGCTGCTGAGGGCTATGTCTGGGTCTGTGGTTCTGCTGCAGCTAAGGGTTGGGACAATGTCCATGGCCTATGTTACCATCAAAAGCCAGGCAGATGGACTAGAAGATAAAACAGAATACAACAAAATATACAGAGTTGATTTTTCAAAACAAGACTTGCAAAGTCTTAGTTAGATTAACCAAAAGAAGAAAAAGAAAAAATCCAAACTTAAAAAATTATAAGTGAAAACAGACATTACAATGGACCAACACAATCCACAGAATGAAAAGGACACTCTATAAACATCTGAATTCCAACAAACATTTTAATGTTTAAAAAGGGGTTGAATTTCTTGATATTTACAATTTATCAAAATCAAATTAACATCAAATAAACAATTTAAACAGACCAAAAAAGCCTAGCCAAATAAAAGTAGTCATCAAAATAGTGGTAACAATAAAAAAGAGTGCAGAAACAAATGAATTCAGATCAGAATTCTTCTGTATTATTAAAGAACTAAAGCCCAAACACCTCAAAGTATTCTACAAAATAGAAACTAAAAGAAATTTCCTAATCCTTTTGATGAAGCCTATATTATCCTGATGTGAAATCTTCACAAAGACATGTTGTGGGATCTTCACCCAAGAAGACTGTTCAACATGGGTTTAAGTCATGGAACCTCTTTACTAGCTGGACAGTGACTACACTAGAAATTTGGGATCCTAGTGTAGTACTGAGCCTCTCAGTGTAAGCTTTTAACCAGAAAAAAATATATCTTGGGTTGACATACTTCAGTTAAAAAAAAAAAAAAAAGTTAACCAGAAGTAGAACTACAGGACCCAAAAGTTCTGGGTAGTACATTTTGAGACCTTCCAAGAACCATATGAACTTTGATGAAACAGGCCCTACTTCGAGTGTTGGCAAGTAGTGCTGTCCACATGCTGGGTTTTGTAACCTGAATGGTATTTGTATCATGAACTAAGCTGTGCTAAGGTCTGGGGGCCTATTACAGACACAACAACTAGAACAACAACAACAACAAAGAAATTATAGATCAAAAACTCTTATGAACATGGGGATAAACATTCTTAATAAAATTTACAATTTAAATTCAAGAACACTCCAAAAACAATATCCACCATGATCATATTGGCTTCATTAATGGGATACACAGATGGCTTAACATATATAACACTTTATTGCTTTAAATCATTAAATCTAACCTACCACATAAAAAACTGAAAGGTAAAAACAACGTGATATCTAATTAGCCTTTGAAAAGATCCTACATTCCATTCTTAATTAAAGTCTTGGAGAGATTAGATAGACAAAGGACATATGTAAATATATTAAAAGTAATTTAAAGCAAACACATAGTGAACATCATTCTAAATGGAAAGAAACTCAAACCAATCTCAACAAAATTGGTAACAAACAAGACTATTCACTCTCTCCATGATGATTCAATAAATAATTTGATATCCCATCTTGAATAATATGAGAGCTGAAAAAGATCAAGGGATTACACAAAGAAAAATAAGAATTCAAAGTATTATTTATCTGCAGCTGATATGTTTTTATGCATAAAAGACCTTGTAACTCTACCAGGGAACATCTACAACTGATAAACACTTTTAATTAAGTAGTAGGATTAAATATAACACACAAAATATTAGTAACCTTCCTATATAAAAAAGTCAAACAAACAAGGAAATAGTACCTTTTATAGTAGATGCCTTAGTCAGGGTTTCTATTCCTGCCCAAACATCATGACCAAGAAGCAAGTTGGGGAGGAAAGGGTTTATTCAGCTTGCACTTCCAACTCTGCTATTATCACCAGAGGAAGTCAGGACTGGAACTCAAACATGTCAGGAAACAGGAGCTGACACAGAGGCAATGGAGGGATATTTCTTACTGGCTTGCTTCCCCTGCTGTCTTATAGAACCCAAGACTACCAGCCCAGAGATGGTATCACCCACAAGGGGGGCATGCCCCCACTTGATCACTAATTGAGAAAATGCCCCACAGCTGGATCTCATGGAGGCACTTCCCCAACTGAAGCTCCCTTCTCTGTGATAACTCCAGCTTGTGTCAAGTTGACACAAAACCAGCCAGTACAATTGACCCCTTGTCAACTTGACACACAAACACACCACTATAAAGCCTCAACCCTTACTTTCTTATTCATCCCCAAAATCTAAATAACTTTAAAAGTCCAAGAGTCTTTAATATTAAAAGTTCAATCTCTTTAAAATGTCCAATATCTTTTAAAATTCAAAGTTTCTTAACTGTAGACTCCACTAAAATAGTTTCTTCCTTCAAGAAGGAAAAATATCAGGGCACAATCACAATCAAAAGCAAAAATCAGACTCCAAGCATCCAGTGTCTGGGATCCACTCATGATCTTCTGGATTCCTCCAAGGGCTTGGGTTACTTCTCCAGCTCTGCCTTTTGCAGCATACACCTTGTCTTCTAGCCTCCAGATGCCTGTACTCCACTGCTGCTGCTATTCTTGGTGATCATTCATGGTACTGGCATCTCCAAAACAGTCTTCTGCTGTAACTAGGCTTCACCAATAGCCTCTCAGACTATCTTCATGGTGCCAAGTCTCAACTCCTTTGCATGACCCCTTCAGTCCTGGGCGATCAATTGCAAACTGAGGCTGCCCCTTCACCAATGGCCTTCCATGGCCTTTCACTGTGCCGAGCCTCAGCTGCTCTACATGACCCCTTCATGCTTTCAAACCAGTACCACCTAGGTGACCCTTACACATTACCAAGTCCTACTGCAGCACAAGGTACAACCTTGGCTATCTCTGGAACACAGCCTCTTTGTGCTCTCAGAAAACACTTCCCAGAAGATGTCACCTCAGTGATGCTGGTCTTTTCTTAATCACCACTAATTTCTTAGCTCCAGCTAACCAGCATCAATAGTCCCAGTAATTCAATGTTTTCGCTTTAGTAGTTCTGCTATCTTGTTACTCATAGCTGATAATTCAGCCCCAGCTAGCCAAAACCACAGAATCTTCACAATCAAAACAACATGGCCCTGATAAGAGTCTTTACTCTTCCCTCTGAAATTTTACAAGCCAGGTCTCCATTTTCTGCACTGTTCTCAACATGATCTTCCAAGCTCCTACAGAATATCCCACAGAGTTCTTAACAACCAGTGACTCTTCTAGCTCAAACTTCCAAAGTCCTTCCACAGTCCTCCCCAAAACATGGTCAGATTGTCACAGGAATACCTCACTATGCTGGTACCAATTTGTCTTACTCAGGGTTTCTATTCCTGCACAAACATCATGACCAAGAAGCAAGTTGGGGAGGAAAGGGTTTATTCAGTTTACACTTCCTACACTGCTGTTGATCACCAAAGGAAGTCAGGACAGGCTCACAGACAGCACTGTCCTGAGGTTCAGGGAAATTGTAGGAGACACATGTGTGACCTGTGGGCAGCACTGAGCTATGAAGGGTCATGGCTGGACTCACATCAGGAAGAGGACATCACGTGTACCATTGTTGTAGGGTGATTACAAGTGTTACACCTGCTTAGAATAAGCTGAAATTGATTCACAGATAAATTTGTTGAGCAGCAAAGAAAACTCAAATGTGGAGGACAAATCATCTTAAAGCTCCCATATAAAATTATTTATAGCTTATGAGAATAGAATCATGATGAATATATTTATGATTTAATTCTTACTTTAATTTAAACAGGAGTGAAAGAATCCCATAGCTGGGGAGACCCTCACTCAAGTCTCGGGATAACACGACCACCCAATAACTCACAAGAGACTGGTCTTGCTGCAATCACATGAGGTTTATACAAGACCTGGGGTTCAACTCATAGCCTGGCAGGCCAGAGAGGTTCGACCACAAGCACGAGGAGTAAGGGGGTATTTAAAGGGAATAATCACAAACTAGGGGGGTGAAAGGGTTACCAAGGAAACATAACAAGAGAACAATGGAAAATTCCAAAGGAACACACTACCTAGCTGAGTCAGGTCACAAGGAAGTCATTCTGCTCACTCATTGTCTAGAGGAATGTGGTTCGGTCAATGCTATCTTCTTAATGACTGACCGCTGTCCTGTTCCTTATTCTGGGCAATGTTATCTTCTTAATAGCTGACCGCTATCCTGTTCCTGTAACTGACCAGTCCACCTTCCTGGCTCATGGCAGAGACTTCCTATGCCTTCTTTAAGTAAAGGCTATACATTAATGCATTTCCATTAACATGCTTTTTCCAAATTTTTAAATTCAGTCTTTCATTCCACACTTTTTCTATGAAATAGTTCTAATCATAGAACTAAATATCAAATTCTAAATTTTCCTGGCCTTGCAAGGTAGAATATTGTTGGCGTAGCATTAATATCTGGACAGCACTTATTCTTTTTCTAAGAAAGGCAATTAATCTATTAAGCATTAATATTAACATGGGCCTATGGTTATTTAGTCTTTTTCTGAGCTTACTCATGGAGTCTCTAATGACTCCTGAAGGTTTACATAAAAGCAACATTCTCCTATATTTAAATCAATGACAGCTCTTAACCCTCTATAAGCCTTATGCTGCACTACCATAGTGGATGTTCCTGTACCTGCCCCTGCAGTCCCTAAGCACGGTTCCAACATAACGGCCAGGGGAACTCCTTAACTCTCTTCTATTGTCAGGCACTACCTTACTAGCTCTCAAGCTTCCTAGCTTCTCTCCTTTCTTGTCCTCATCTCCAGCTCTCTAGCCTCTTATTCTTTCTGGCTCTCACACTAGACTCCATCTTCAAAGACTCTCTTTTAAACGTTCTATCTCTTTGCTATGCCCTTTCACAGTCCTTCTGCAACTTTCTTTTTTCTTTCTCCGTTTAAAACACTTTCTCAGCCACCTACACTAGTTTTCTTAATGACTTATCCTGTATCTCTTCTAACTTTCCTAGTCTTTCAACTCCACCAGAAATCCAGGAATGACTGAATAATAGAATATATGGGGAAGCCTAACACAGCTTCCAGAAATATTGCCAATTAATAAGAAACTGCTGGACACCTGGACAGCCCTTCAGAACATTGGAGCATCAATCTTCAGTCTTCTGGCCTGTGAATGTCTGAGGACAGGAACTTTAAGGACTGGCCTACTCTGTCTTGGCAGATATAAGCTGTCCTAGG
>NW_022196913.1:26682589-26685246 GCF_008632895.1 Mastomys coucha
ACACCTTTTTTAATTCTTGTAATGTTAAGGTATTACCATAATTTAAGCAAAACCCAGTTTTAAACATTTCATTTTCCTCAAAATCAATATCAAAGCATTACTGTCACATTACAAATCTTAGCTGCCAATTCTTACATATGAATGTATGACAGTGCAATTTTGAATATATCAAAGACATTGTTTTAAATCTTCTCTCCGGTCCAGGCCTCACCCTTGGCCTCACTAAATTTATAAGGGGTAAGAATTACATAAAACATTCCTGGGTCGGCTCATGCCAGGTGTTGTCGCTTAACATGATTCCAACCCTGAGTTATCAATTTTAAGCTAATTTTCTATTACCAATATTACATGCAAAAAGCTGTTGTCCCCTTTAAGAGTAGCTCGTGCAGACATTCAGGCAGCCTCTATCAGCTCCTTTTCATCTGTGCTTAACTCCTGGCCACAGCACAATGGCTTATCAATCTCTGCTGTACAAATTAAGACTGTCTTTTAAATAAGTTAAGCTAAACCAAAGTTTTAACCATTTTTTTTTCAATCATGAAACACAGAACAACAATCATTTATCTAAACAGCGTCCACCACATGGTAAACAAAGCATAACTCCCAGGGTTATAATATCCAGTCACCACAGTTTACAAGGTACCAATTTAATAATTTTTAAACCTGATGATAAATACAATATTTTAACCCAATTAATCTATTTTGTAAAAACCTCCTTGGTTGTTCAGGGATCCCTGGACTGCAATGCCCTGCTCTCTGGCCACGCCTGACCTGCCTTGGGCTTCAAAGCAGCAGCTGCCCCTCCCGCAGATGTGCCTCCTCCAGGGCCCTGTCCCTATATAGAGCTGTGGACTCCGCCCAGTCCCCACTGCTTTAGACTCAGTTAGCCAGGCATATCTCTAGATAGACCACCATTTAATCTTGCACTTGTCCCACCAATGGCTCTATTGCTTTGTTAACACTCTCAGCACATAAGACAGCCCCAAAGACAAAAAATGCCACAAGACAGCCCCAGTTGGGGCCCCCTTGGAAAAGTTTGTGGGATACCTGGGTGAAGCATTGCTAGGCTGAGCCTGGGGCCACATAGCTCAGCAGCAGGTCAGAGATGGTACGGCAGAAGTGGGTCTCAAATTCATCTCCAGCAGCCTGCATGGCTTGGTGCAGCAGGTGGGCTGCTGGGCCTTCTCCAGAGCCAGCTCCACAGACATAACCTTTCTGCCTCAGCTTGCACTAGAGCCTGTGTGTATGGGGTTGAGGCTGGGGTCGCAATTCAGGCGGCCAGCCTGGATGGGGAAAAGGCCAGGGATCTGGATCTGGCCGGAAAGAACTGGAACTGCAGCGCTTGGGACCCGGCCCCTACCTCTAATGCTTTGGCAGCTGTGGGGCCGATTCCATGTTTCTGACTGCCCTCTCAGGAAACCTGGGGCCATGGGATTCCTGCCGACACCATTTTCTATTCCCATTTCCCCCCAAGAGCAGCCCAAAGACCCAGCAGCAGTGGCCTCTGCTCCAACACCGTCCATGGGGGGGGGGGGGGGTGTAAGTCGTCAGTCCAAGGTCCAAACACACACACAAAATCAGTCACCACACAGACATCCATCTACCTTTTCAGGTCCATGACATGGAGAAAGACAACTGGGCCCAGTAACAAACATCAGGTACACAGATAATCAAAGCCAAATCACAGAGTTGCTTGGCCCGTGCCTGCCACGGCTGCTCACAAAATGCACACAAAAAGACTCATCTCAATCTCGAGTGCCAAACTTATTTCAGAAAACTTATTTCAGGTGGAAATTTACCGAGGTCCTTATTTTACCTGAACTGACATGTCCCTAACCTCTGTCCAGTGAGCCAACATCAGAGTCACCGTCCGTCCCCATCACACTCACAGGGGTGACAAAAATCACAAAACACAACACAGAAAATCAGACAAAGAGTAACACAGCAAGAGCGGCCCAAGCTAAGCCAATCAAACAGGTTTGATGTCCTGGAGAACAGACCCACACTTCCCTCGAGTGTTAATGTTTCTCCCCTGGCTTCCCATGGGGTTCCTCCTGGGCATCCCTGAGGATCCTCAATTTCCACTGGGACGTCTCCTAGGGTACCAGTCAGTGGTCCTGACACGTCTGTCGACCAGCCCCCTTCCCCCCTCAAGGAGGAGGGAGTCGCTGACTGAAAATAAACTCTAAAAATAAACCCTGCCATCTCTGGAAGCCAGGTACACATTTGCCAGCTACATATTCACAGATTGCAAACAGACAGGCAGTTCACAGACACATTATGAAAACTCAAACAGACAGACAGACTACAATTAAGAACTCGCCTCCAAGGGGTCTTTAGAGAGTCAAGGGTGGTCATAAATCCCAGTCGAGCTCCCAAATGAAAGGACCCCCCCCCCATAGCTGGGGAGACCCTCACTCAAGTCTCGGGATAACACGACCACCCCATAACTCACAAAAGTTCGGTCTTGCTGCAATCACATTAGATTTATTTCAGATCTGGGGTTGAACTCATAGCCTGGCAGGCCAGAGAGGCTCCACCATGAGCACGAGGAGTAAGGGGATATTTAAAGGGAAAAAACACAAACTAGGGGGGTGAAAGGGTTACCAAGGATACAGAAAACAGAGGTCATGTGGAAAATTACCCTAATCAGTTTG
>NW_022196913.1:27473178-27512337 GCF_008632895.1 Mastomys coucha
GTTCTTAGTGTCTCTGACTAGAGCTTGTCCTGTCCCTGCCGCCCTGCAAGTCCCCTGCAATTCGTGGGTCCTGTTTCTCCTGGCTGGCTGCTCCAGTCTTAGTAACTCACAGGAGAGAAAATGGCGGCTCTCGCCCGAATCTCTTGCTTAAGGCGCTCCCTGGAGGTAGGCCCTCCACTTGCAGGGAAGGGGCAGAGAAGGATGCTGATCCTCTTCTGTCACTAGGAAACTGAGAGGATCTTGTCCCTGTCACCCTGCTGCTCCCCTCAAGGCTGGACTTAAATAGCAATAAAAACAACGGAAAGCCCACATACACATGGAAGCTGAACAGCACTCTACTCAATGATAACTTGGCCAAAGAAGAAATAAAGAAAGAAATTACAGACTTTTTAGAATTTAATGAAAATGAAGGCACAACATTCCCAAATGTATGGGACACAATGAAAGCAGTGCTAAGAGGAAAAGTCATAGCTCTAAGTGCCTCCAAAAAGAAACAGGAGAGAGCATGCACTAGCAGCTTAACAGCACACCTGAAAGCTCTAGAACAAAAAGAAGCAAATACACCAAGAGGAATAGAGGTCAGGAAATAAACTCAGGACTGAAATCAACTAAGTAGAAACAAAGAGGAAGATTCAAAGAATCAAGAAAACCAGGAACTGGTTCTTTGAGAAAATCAACAAGATAGATAAACCCTTCGTCAGAGTAATCAGAAGGCACAGAGGCAATATCCAAGTTAACAAAATCATAAATGAAATGGGAGATATAATAAGAAAAAGTGAAGAAATTTAAAAAATCATCAGATCCTGCTACAAAATCCTATACTCAACAAAACTGAAAAGTTTGGATGAAATGGATGATTTTCTAGACAGATACCAGGATCAGATAAATCATCTAAACAGTCCCATAACCCCTAAAGTTATAGAAGCAGACATTAAAAGTCTCCCAACCAAAAAGAGCCCAGGACCAGATGATGTTAGTACAGAATTCCACCAGACCTTCAGAGAAGACCTAATACCAATACTCTTCAAACTATCCTACAAAATAGAAACAGAAGGAGCACTTCTGTTTCTTTGAAGCTACAATTATGCTTATACCTAAACCACACAAAGAGAACTTCAGACCAATTTCCCTTATGAATATAGATGCAAAAATACCCAATAAAATTCTCACAAACTGAATCCAAGAACACGTCAAAATGATCATTCACTGACACTACTCTCTGAGATTCCCAATGCCGCCCAAAGAGGACAAGAAGAAGAAAGATGCCGAGGCTGGAGAGATGGCTCAGTGGTTAAGAGCACTAACTTCAGAAGGTCCTGAGTTCAAATCCCAGCATCCACATGGTGGCTCACAACCATGTGATGCCCTCTTCTGAAGCCAGCTACAGTGTACTTACATATAACAATAAATAAATATTTTAAAAAAGAAAAAAGAAAGATGCCAGAAAGTGGGCCAAAAAAAGACAAAGACCCAGTAAATAAATCTGGTGGCAAGGCCAAAAAGAAGTGGTCCAAAGGCAAAAATTCAGGACAAGCTGAACAATCTTGTTCTGTTTGACAAAGATACATGTGACAAACTCTGTAAGGAAGCTCCTTGGCCAGGGCAGCCCTTCAGGAGCTACTTAGTAAAGGATTTACCAAGCTGGTTTCAAAACACAGAGCCCAAGTATTTACACCAGAAACAAAGGGTGGAGATGCCCCAGCTGCTGGTGAAGATGCATGAACAGGTTCAATCAGTTGTACATTTGGGAAAATAAAACTTTATTTTATCAAATAAGAAATGATCATTCACCATGATCAAGTAGGCTTCATCCCAGGGATACTGGGATGGTTAAATATACAGAAATCCATCAACATAATACACTATATAAACAAACTCAAAGAAAAAAAACCACATGATCCTCTCATTAGATTCTAAGAAAGCTTTTGACAAATTTCAATACCCTTTTATGGTAAAAGTCATGGAAAGATCAGGAAATCAAAGCCCATACCTGAACATAGTAAAAGCAATATACAACAAACCAGTAGCCAACATCAAACTAAATGGAAAGAAACTTGAAGCAATCCCACTAAAATCAAGAATTTGACAAAGCTGCCCTACGTATTCAATATAGTACACGAAGTCCTAGCCAGAGCAATTAGACAACAAAAGGAGGTCGGTCAAAGGGATACGAATTGGAAAGAAAGAAGTCACAATATCACTATTTGCAGATGATATGATAGTATACTTAAGGGACCCAAAAAAATTCCACCAGAGAACTCCTAAACGTAATAAAAATAAATTAAAAAAAAAAAAAACTTCAGCAAAGTGACAGGATATAAAATTAACTCAAACAAATTCATAGCCTTCCTCTACTCAAAGGATAATTGGACTTAGAAAGAAATTAGGAAACAACACCCTGCACAATAGTCACAAATAATATAAAATACCTTAGGGTGACACTGACCAAGCAAGTGAAAGATCTGTATGACAATAACTTCAAGTCCCTGAAGAAAAAAATCGAAGATCTCAGAAGATGGAAAAATCTCCCATGTTCACCAATTGGCAGGATTAATAAAAATGGCCATCTTGCTGAAAGCAATCTTCAGATTCAATGCAATCCCCATCAAAATTCCCACTCAATTCTCCATAGAGTTAGAGAGAGCAATTCTCAAATTCATTTGGAATAACAAAAAAAAAACACAGGATAGCAAAAACTATTCTCAGCAATAAAAGAACTTCTGGGGGAATGACCATCCCTGACCTCAAGCTGTATTACAGAACAATAGTGATAAAAACTGCATGGTATTGGTACAGAGACAGGCAGGTAGATCAATGGAATAGAACTGATGGCCCAGAAATGAACCCACACACCTATGATCACTTGATCTTTGACAAAGGATCTAAAACCATCCAGTGAAAAAAAGACAGCATTTTCAACAAATGGTGCTGGTTCAACAGGCAGTCAGCATATAGAAGAATGCACATTGATCCATTCTTATCTCCTTTTACAAAGCTCAAATCCAAGTAGATCAAAGACCTCCACATAAAGCCAGATACACTGAATCTAATAGAAGAGAAAGTGGGGAAAAGTCTCAAACACATGGGCACAGAGGAAAAGTTCCTGAACAGAACACCAATGGCTTCTGCTCTAAGATCAAGAATTGACAAATGGGACCTCATAAGATTGCAAAGCTTCTGTAAGGCAAAGAACACTGTCAATAGGACAAAATGGCAACCAACCGATTGGGAAAAGATCTTTACCAATCCTACATCCGATAGAGGTCTAATATCCAATATATGCAAAGAACTCAAGAAAGACTCCAGAAAACCAAATAACCCTATCAAAAATGGGGTACAGAGCTAAATAGAAAATTCTCAACTGAGCCGGGCGGTGGTGGCGCACGCCTTTAATCCTAGCACTTGGGAGGCGGAGGCAGGCGGATTTCCGAGTTCGAGGCCAGCCTGGTCTACATAGTGAGTACCAGGACAGCCAGGGTTACAGAGAGAAACCCTGTCTCGAAAAACCAAAAAAAAAAAAAAAAAAAAAAAAAAAAAAAAAAAAAAAAAAAAAAAAAAGAAAATTCTCAACTGAGGAATGTCTAATGAACAAGAAAAACCTAAAGAAATGTTCAACATCCTTAGTCATCAGGGAAATGCAAATCAAAACGACCCTGAGATTCTACCTCACACCAGACAGAATGGTTAAGATCAAAAACTCAGATGACAGTACATGCTGGCAAGGATGTGGAAAAAAAGGAACACTCCTCCATTGTTGGTAGGATTGCAAGCTGGTACAACCACTCTAGAAATCAATCTGGCGGTTCCTCAGAAAATGGGACATAGTACTACCTGAGGACACAGCTATACCACTCCTGGGCATATACCCAGAAGATGCTCCAACATGTAATAAGGACACATGCTCCACTATGTTCATAGCAGCCTTCTTTATAATAGTCAGAAGCTGGAAAGAACCCAGATGTCCTTGAACAGAGGAATGGATACAGAAAATGTGGTACATTTACACAACGGAGTACTACTCAGCTATTAAAAACAATGACTTCATCAAATTCTTAGGCAAATGGGTAGAACTGGAAAATATCGTCCTGAGTGAGGTAACCAGACACAAAAGAATACACATGGTGTGCACTCACTGATAAGTGAATATTAGCCCAGAAGCTCAAAATACCCAAGATACAATTCACAGACCATATGAAGCTCAAGAAGAAGGAAGACCAAAGTTTGGAAGCTTCAGTCCTTCTTAAAAGTGGGAACAAAAATCCTCACAGGAGGTAGAGGGTGGGAGGGACTTGGGAGGAAAAGAAGAGGGGGGAAAGGGGCAGGATCAGGTATGAGAGGAGACGATGATATACAGAGGGTCAGAAATTTGAACAGAGATATGTAGCAAAGGGGGGTGGGGAACTGGGGGTAGCCACCAGCAAGTCCCAGATGCCAGGAAAGCAAGAGGCTACCAGGACCCAACAGAGATGACATCCTGTAAAGACCATACCCAGAGGTTAGGCAAGGCCCCCAGTTGGGCCACCCACTCATCTCCAAATTCTTAACCCAGAAGGCCTCCTGTCCAAACGAAATACGGGGACAAAGTGTGGAGCAAAGACTGAAGGAAAGGCCATTCAGAGACTGCCTCACCTGAGGAGCCATCCCATATACAGACACCAAACCCAGACACTACAGAGGATGCCAACACATGCTTGCTGACAGCAGCCTGTTACAGCTGTCTCCTGAGAGGCTCTGCCAGAGCCTGACAAATACAGAGGCGGATGCTCTCAGCCAACCATTGGACTGAGCACAGGGTCCCCAATGAAGGAGCTAGAGAAAGGACCCAAGGAGCTGAAGAGGATTACAACCCCATAGGACAAACAACAATATCAACCAATCAGACCCCCCAGAGCTCTCAGAGACTAAACCACCAACCAAAGAGTACACATGGAGGAAAGAATGGCTCCAGTCCTATATGTAACAGAGGATGGCATTGTCTGGCATCAGTAGGAGGGGAGGCCCTTGGTCCTGTGAAGACTCTATGTCCCAGTGTGGGGGAATGCCAGGGTGGTGAAGTGAGAGTGGGTGTGTGGGAGGGGGAGCATCTCCATAGAAGCAGAGGAAGGGTGATGGGATAGGGGAGCATCCAGAAGGGAAACCAGGAAAGAGGATAAGATTTGAAATGTAAATACATAAAATAGCCAATAAAAAAAAGGATTACAACAGAAAAATGCTGCTCATTATTTCATAGAGAAACTGTAAGAGCTGAATAGTTCTCTAACAGGCCTGAGTGTGGCAGACATGGCATCATCTTGCCCACTTCCCTCTCACTCGATAAACTGTTAGAACGCATTCCTGAAGCTAGCCCCCAACATCTATTCCCTTATTTGGCCACTTCCTTATACCTGACTAAAATCCCAAGGACCAGCAATGAGAACACCAAGATCCAGCAATCAAAGTTTATTGTTTGGCTGCACTGACTAACATGGACCAGTGTTAACAACTGATCCTACCACAGACTTCCTCTTTTTCTTCTAAAAAATCACTCCTCCAGGCAGCAGTGGCGCACGCCTTTAATCCCTGCACTTGGGAGGCAGAGGCAGGCCAGTTTCTGAGTTCAAGGCCAGCCTGTTCTACAGAGTGGGTTCCAGGACAGCCAGGGCTACACAGAAAAACCCTGTCTCAAGACAAAACAAAACAAAACAAACAAAAAACAAAACAAAAACAAAAACAAAAAATCACTCCTACAAGCTGAAGGGGTTTGCAGCCCCATAGGAGGAACAACAATATGAACTAACCAGTACCCCCAGAGCTCCCAGAGACTAAACCACCAACCAAAGAGTACACATGGTGGGACTCATGGCTCCAGCTGCATATGTAGCAGAGGTTAGCCTTCTCGGTCATCAATGGGAGGAGAGGCCCTTGGTCCTGTGAAGGCTCTATGCCCCAGTGTAGGGGAATGCCAGGGCCAGGAAACTGGAGTGGGTGGGTTGGTGAGCAGGGGGACGGGAAGGGGATAAGGGGTTTTTGGAGGGGAAACCAGGAAGGGGGATAACATTTGAAATGTAAATAAAGAAAATCTCTAATAAAATAATCACTCCTGTTCCTGCCTTTGTCTGGTCCAGAGGCAGCCACCTCTAAGACAGCTTGTACCATCTGAGGTAATCTCATTTGTGCTGAGAACTTGGTGTGTGGATGTGTTCTGTCCTAACTCCAAGGCCCCCTTTAATTTGATGCCATGACTAGGATCACAACTCAGATTGGTATACAGGACTTCCCAGCCTCGTTCCTACACTTTCCTGACAATCTAATGCTTGTTCCCTTCATCCAACAGCCAGCTAATTGGTGAGTTTTCCCTCAGTAGCCATTCTAAAAATTCCCTGGGACACTGTGTGATGACCTTTGAGAACTGGGGGCATCCCTGCTCTGTCTTGAAGTCTGTGGACAGATCCATGGACTATTGTGTCCCTCTCTTGGGGATGGTGCTTGGATGACAACCCCTCCCTCCTAGAGACCTCCTAGGGGGATGCCTTTGACTCTGACCTTGGCTCACAGCCACCACTAGCAAGGGGGAATTGTTCTCTCTATCCCTACTGATAAGCCTCTAGGATGTCTCCTAAAGATTCTATGTCATGCCCAGCATTACTAGGGCATCTAGCCACTCAAGAATGGTCCTCATACTCCCTAGATAGCCAAACAAAGTGACAACCTTTACAATGTTGTGGACACATGGAAAGAAGGAAGAGGAGACTCGTCTCCTCCCCAGCCTCCCTGTCAGAAGCCATTTAGGACAGGCTAGGGCTAGCTGGTGGCCTTCCTAGAGGTGGCCCACCATCTTTGCATGGTCTTCGATGGGTGAGCTGGATGGCAAGTTTCCAAAGAAACTTCCCCTTGGGAAAGCTGATATGCCTTTCCTGTCATTATTAAATTAATATAATAATCCCTGGGCATTAGCCCACCCTGTTGATCAGATTTCCTGCTGATCGACATAAAGATGAACTTTCACAAATTAATGCTGTCTAGATGAAATGATTTTACAGAATTCCTGATTTGATTCAAATAATTTTACGAAGAAAGTTTTTTAGAGATGGTATTAGTAGTTGCTTTCTAGAAAGTTGTAATAAAGTTAGAATTAGGGATAGAAGGTGCCCACTCCTCTTATAGTAAGTAAAGGCTACATAATAAGAAATATAATGAGCTTTATAATCACACTAAAAAGAGAAGTACACTTGGGACAAATTGTGTTCAAGGAAAAACATTTAGGTCCAAGGATAAAGCCACAAGTGTACACTATGATAAGTCAAGGCCATGAAAAAAAAATGTTGCTTTGAACTTTTAATGAGCATTTTAGAATGAAACACTGATTTGAACTTAATATCAAGATCCTTCTGTAACTCCTGTTTCATGTAACATTTTATCTCTGAGGTAATTTTCTAAAGAACTTCTGTTAAAGAAGGTATAAAAAGGCCAGGCAGTGGTGGTCCACGCCTTTAATCCCAGCACTTTGGAGGCAGAGGCAGGCGGATTTCTGAGTGCGAGGCCAGCCTGGTCTACAGAGTGAGTTCCAGGACAGCCAGGGCTATACAGAGAAACCCTGTCTCAAAAACAAACAAACAAACAAACAAACAAAAAAGATGTTTTGGCTACATCTCCAAGCCCCAATACCCCCTATCCTTAACCAGCCACAGAGGCCTCAAACCTATCATTCATTCTTTTATATCCAGCCAGTTTCTATACCCCACCTGCTCACCATACATTATCCATTTCACCCAGGACATAGTTCACTACCTACATTATATATTTCACTCTAATACCAAATCCCTTCTATCCTTTCCCCAGATCCACCTGACTTTCACCCCAGCAGATAAAACCTTTTACACAACCTAACCCAAGCCTACAAAGTATGTCAGTAGAGTAGCCCATCTCCACCATACAACCCCATACCTTACACACTTATCAAGTTCAAAAGGTCTAAAATAATGAGAGTCTAAGAAAATATTTTAAAGTGTGAAAATATAAGTTACAAAGGTCTAAGAAGTGTTTTAAATCCTAAGGAAATTGTGAAAGTCTGTAAATACAAATTAAAAAGGTCTAAAAAAATGTTGTAAGGTCTAAAGAAATAAGGCCTAAGGATATAAAAGCTTAGATAACTTGTAAAGGTTTTAGAAAAATGAAATAATTTAGGGTATATAAAAAGTTTCAGATTTGTTAGTTCCCTCCCCCACCTCTCTCTTTCTCTCTCTCTCTCTTTACTATTGTTTTCTTCCCCAAACTTTTTTTTAAGATTTATTTATTTATTATACATAAGTATAATAGTAGCTGTTTTTGGACACTCCAGAAGAGGGTGTCAGATCTCATTATGGATGGTTGTGAGCCACCATGTGGTTGCTGGGATTTGAACTCAGGACCTTTGGAAGAACAGTCGGTGCTCTTAATCACTGAGCCATCTCTCCAGCCCTTTCCCCAAACTTTTACTATAACTCAAAACATAAGTCTACTGCCCTTCCTACAATGTGGATTTCAGTACAGATTACAAACAATGCTAAAACTTTTATCTTTTTGTAAATTTGGAAAATTGTTAAGTTTCAGAAAATCGACTTAAATCACCTCCTCTCAGGTCAAATGGACTCTACATATATATTGCTGCAAACCAACAGCCTCAGTTTCTCTGCCTGCTTATTTCTCGGGGTTGGGCCCCTCTCCCCCTTGCCCCCCTTCTCAGGGTTGGACTCCTCCCCCTTTCCCTGTTCTCAGGGTTGGATCCCTCTCCCTTTCCCCGTTCTTGGAACTCCTTTTCCCCAACTATTAAGACCATAAACCTAAAAGTTTCAAACGTACA
This sequence comes from Mastomys coucha, assembly GCF_008632895.1. Lineage (NCBI taxonomy): Eukaryota > Metazoa > Chordata > Mammalia > Rodentia > Muridae > Mastomys > Mastomys coucha. The sequence goes on from NW_022196913.1 coordinate 27,481,997, forward strand.
CCTAAGATAAAAAAGTGTTCCCTATAATCCTTAACCTTACCTTCTATCTGTCCCTAGTCTATCTGTCCCAGTAGGTTTCAAATCATTAACAGACTGCTCCAGCAGCTCAGCAGCCCAGGTGTTCCCTTGAAATCTACAACCTAGATGGCTCCAAGGCAACGAGCTGCAGGTAGTCCAACCTCAAAAACCGCCCCAAGGCTGCCTATACTTCCTTAGCCCCCACGAGGTCTGATAAAGCTGGGACATGAAACTGCAGAGCCTGACCTTCCAGGCCTTGACCAGTATTCCAACTGCCTTGGGTCCCTAACAATGATGCCCCTATATCAGCAGGAAGCAGCCAGAGGAAAAAGAGCACCCACTTATTCAACATGCAATGACCAAATAATAAAACAAAAACCGTAGTAATTAAAGTAATTAAATAGTAGCTTCTATCCATAAGCACTTGGGAGACTAAGGCAGGAGAGTTGCCATGAATTTAAGGCCAGCCTGGCTTACACAGAGAGTTCAAAGACCGCCTGGGCTTCAGAGTGAGACCCTGATCTGAAGTAGGGATGGGAGCAGAAAAAAATACACCCATATGGGTGGGAAGGAGAGAGAGAAGAGGAGCAGGAGAGGACAAACATAAAAAGGAAATCCATATGTATCCAGCCACAAAAATGGACTTTATGTAATTTATAAACTGATGCTGGGTTTAAATTTTACTCATGTGCAAGGACATATAAGCTATTTTTTTTTCCTTTAAAGAAACACAGGACACAAAGTCTCACAAGTAGGAACTGCCTGGCTTCAAAGTTGCAGTTCTCTTGCCTCCGCCTCCCAAGGGTGTATTACAGAGGCAAACAGTCCTGCTCAGCTACAAAGTGTCATTTTAATAAACAGAGAGAGTGATGCCAGGGTAAAGGGGTAAAAGTGATGCCAGAGTAAAGGGGTAAAAGTGATGCCAGAGTACAGGGGTAAAAGTGATGCCAGGGTAAAGGGGTAAAAGTGAAGAGAAGCATTTCTAATCTAATGTCAACAGCTCCTCCCCAAACACTGCTCCTCAGACACTGAAGAGTCCTATGTAGCACCGCACTGGACCCACTATCACCAGCAGTATCTGAGCATTTTACCTGTCTCCTCAGTGTGGACCAGGTTGTCACCATCAGTCCCAGGACAACCCGGTGGAGAAAGCTCAAGCCACAGACATTATGGCAAGTTCTTTGGTATCTTTAATTTTCTGCCAAGTTACAAAGCTACAACAGCATGAACAGATCTGGAATTGAAGTATATAGTGGATATTGTTATATGCTGTCATCCAAACATAATTACATAATTAAATGGTTCTCTCTCTCTCTCTCTCTCTCTCTCTCTCTCTCTCTCTCTCTCTCTCTCTTTCTCTCTCTCCCTCCTCTGAAATGTCATCCTTCAGAGTTTCATAGGTGGAGCAGTGGTCTGTGGCTGTGTATGTAAATGTCACAAGTGCTCCCTCTAACGTCCCAACTCCATCGTTATAAGCAATTCTTGTCCAGAAATCAGAGCAACCTGGATTGTTCTCCTTTCTTATAACTCGTTCCCTTTTTATTGGTAGATTTTGGAGAGAGGGTAGATTTTATTTTTTTATTAGGTAGATGTTATTCTCTCCTTGTTCACAGGCTGCATGGTAGTACATGACTCCATGATGCCAAGGATGGCTAGCTGCTCTTCACCTGTTCATCCCGATCTGCAGTGATGACCTGTTATTAACTGTTGGGAGTGCACATTAAGGGAAAGCTTTGCATTCTACCTTCATTCTGCCTGAACTAAAGGTATATATGCAGCAGGAATTGTTTTGCCCAGTGATTAAAAAATAAAATAAACCAGATTTTGCTATGTACCTGGAACTGACCTAGAAGTGGTAATTCTGCTAGGAGAATTCTCAAATGCTAGAGACACAACTACAGCCCGCTTTGTCCTAACATTCTAATGTATCACAACATTTAAAAGCATATGAATAGATAGATTTACAGAAGAGGGGAAGCAGCCTGTTATAGACAATCTAAAAGTAGTTGGAGACTCCCAGGAAGCTGAAAACAGATTCTCCCCATCTTCCCATTCCACCACCGCTGTCATGTGACTTTTCGTTTGCGCTGGAAAAAACAAGAGAAGCTGAACCTGCCACCATAATCCTACTGTATTTTTCCCCAAGCCAGCGCATGATAGCAAGACAGGGAAGGCGGCGGTCTAACTCAATCATTTGTCGTTGCTGGATTCTAAAAATAATTAAATGCTGATTCTAAAATTAATTTGTAACAAATCCAGTACAGTCTGATTAATGACAAGTTAAAGACCTTACGCTACCGTCACTAAAAGTATGCAGTGGGAGTGGGTGGGGCTCCTGAAGGGTCTACGAAAACAGTGCTCCAGGTGAGGCTCGAACTCACAACCTCGGCATCGCTCCCGCACGCACACACTGTTCTATAAGTACCGCGCGCTAACCGATTGCGCCACTGGAGCATCCATAGAGCGTTTCCGGTCACTCGTTACACGGCCTACGTGGAACATCCGCCGTTCGCTAGACCACGGTGTGGGTACATACCCAGCTATGCACCCAGATGCACGTCCTCCGACACCCTTATCTGGCGGCTATTACAACCCTGGCGATCCGGTGTGAGGCAGCAATCTGCGCGGTCCCAGAGCCATTCCCCTCCCTCCACCTTGGCGTGAAAGGATGCTCCCTGGGAAGATGCGGAGCCTCTTGGCAAATGAGATTCCCCAAGGTTGCGTTTTTCCTCCTGCCTTGGTCTGGTCTAACAAATGCTAAAGGAACTTGGTTCCAGAGAGATTAGCGCGTAACAATCACAGCAGCAGTGAGTTCATGGCTGCTGCAGTTCTCCCATTGGGAAGATGGTGTCTCACTGACTCTAAGTAGTCTCTGGACTTTCTTTCATGGTCCCTGAGCCAATAGGAGAAGGGTGTGATATAGCTGTGTTAAGACTCTTAAATGGGATTGTTTTCTCGTTCTTGATAGATCACATTGCTATAAAAACTCACAGCGTTTCATGCTCATTTTGTATCCTGAACGTTTATTAAAGTGGTTTGTTCTTACATCTTTGTGGTAGGTAGCGCCATCACAGATTTCTACCTCTTATCAGGAAACAGGCTTGTTTTTCTTTCTCTCAACACCCAATTTGGACTCCTTTCATTTTTATTCCTAACTATTCTTGCTAGTGGTAGATTGAAAAAAAAAAAACTGTCAAGAATGGACATTCACCTTTTTTCAAGTCTTAAAATCCTTTAACAGTTTTCCATTACTTATGATGTGAGCTATGCTTTTTCATAAATGGACTTTAATGTATGGAGATAATTTTCTTCTATACTTTGTTATGACTTTTTTTAGTCGGGAATGAACCAATGTATATCTTTTTTGATTTAGTTTGCTCTTATCTATTGAGGATTTTAGTATCTACAGGCTTGCAAGGAACACAGACCTGTCATTATCGTTGTCTGTTCCCTCTGGCTTTCCTTGGAGTGCTGTTGCATGACCTATGAGTCTGAGTGATGGCCTCATAAAAATAAATTTGGAAGTATTTTCTCTACACTTGTATTTTGAAAGAATGTAAAAAGGATTGGTAGTGATTGCTCTGTAAATGTTTCATGAAATTCAGCTATTAATAAGTGTGGTTCTTAACTTCTTGTTAAATTTCTATTACGACATCAGTCTCATTTGTTCTTGATCTGTTAAAAATCTGTTGTTGAACAGAGTGTGTGGTTCATGCCTTTAATTCCAGCACTCAAGAGGCAGGAACAGTAGAGCTCTGAGTTCAAGGCCAGTCTGGAGGGGAAGGGGGGAACTTGTTGACAGTAAACATTGGCTTGTTAAATTTAACTAGTTTTCCTTTATTCCTTTTTGAAACCAAGAATAGTCTATTTGCACATCTTTGTTTTTCTAAGTAAGTTCAAAGCTTGGAAGAGGATGGGCACTGCTCCCTCTGTACTCTCGCCATCTTTAAGACCTAAAGATGTTTTGCTCCCTATTTTCATGAACTTACATATTTGTGGGGTTTTTTTTAACATTTTACTTATTTTATGTGTATGTGTATATGCCTGAATGTTTATAGGTGTACTACATATGTGCTGGGGCAAAAGGGGAAATCAGACCTCCTGAAACTGGAGTTACAGAGAATAGTGAGTCAGTCAACATATATACTGAGATTCAAATCCAGGTCCTCTGCAAATGGAAAAACATCAAGTACTCTGAACCTCTGAGCCATCTCACCAGTCCCAATATTTGTTTCTTTCTGCGTATAGAAACATGCAGCTTGTTTATATAGTGGATTATGTTGATGGATTTCTGTATATTGAACCATCCCTGCATCCCTGGGATGAAGCCTACCTGACCGTGGTGAATGATTATTTTGATGTGTTCTTGGACTTGGTTTGCAAGAATTTTATCGAGTATTTTTGCATCAATATTCATAAGGAAAACTGATCTGAAGTTCTCTTTCCTTGTTGGGTTTTTGAGTGGTTTAGGTTTCAGCATAACTGTGGCTTCAGAGAACGAATTAATTAGGTAGTCTTCCCTCTGTTTCTATTTTGTGGAATAGTTTGAAGAGTATTAGTATTAGGTCTTCTTTGAAGGTCTGATAGAATTCTGCACTAAAATCATCTTGTTCTGGGCTTTTCTTGGTTGGGAGACTATTAATGACTGCTTCTGTTTCTTTAGGGGTTATGGGACTGTTTAGATGGTTTATCTGATCCTGATTTAACTTTGGTACCTGGTATCTGTCTAGAAAATCATCTATTTTTGGCTGGAGAGGTGGCCCAGGGGCTAAGAGCACCGACTGCTTTTCTGAAGGTCATGAGTTTAAATCCCAGCAAACACATGATGGCTCACAACCATCCATAATGAGATCTAATGCTCTCTTCTGGAGTGCCTGAAGACAGCTACAGTGTACTAACATATAGTAAATAAATAAATCTTTAAGAATAAAATAAAATAAAATCATTCAGATTTTTCAATTTTGTCAAGTGTAGGCTTTTACAGTAGGATCTGATGATTTTTTTTTTTTTTTTTAGTTTCTTCACTTTCTCTTGTTATATCTCCCTTTTCATTTCTGATTTTGTTAATTCAGATACTATGTCTGTGCCCCCTGGTTACTCTGGCAAAGGGTTTATCTATCTTGTTGGTTTTCTCAAAGAACCAGCTCCTGGTTTTGTTGATTCTTTCTATAATTCTTTTTGTTTCTACTTGGTTGATTTCAGCCCTGAGTTTGTTATTTCCTGCCCTTTACTCCTCTTGGGTGTATTTGCTTCTTTTTGTTCTAGAGCTTTCAGATGTGCTGGCAAGCTGCTAGTGTTTGATCTCTCCAATTTCCTTATGGAAGTACTCAGAACTATGAATTTTCCTCTTAGCATTGCTTTCATTGTGTCCCATAAGTTTGGGTATGTTGTGCCTACAGCTGATAAACAATAGCTGCAAAGTAGCTGGATATAAAATTAATTCAAACAAATCAGTAGCCTTCCTCTACTCAAAGGGTAATTGGACTTAGAAAGAAATTAGGGAAATGACACCTGTCACAATAGTAACAAATAATATAAAATATCTTGGTATGACTCTAACCAAGCAAATGAAAGATCTGTATGACAAGAACTTCAAGTCCCTGAAGAAAGAAATAGAAGAAGGCTTCAAAAGATGGAAAGATCTCCCATGCTCATGGATTGGCAGGATTAACATAGTAAAAATGGCCATCTTACCAAAAACAATCTACAGATTTAGTGCAATTTGCATTAAAATTCCAACTCAGTTCTTCACAGAGATAGAAAGAGCAATTCTCAAATTCATCTGGAATAAAAAATAAATAGATAAATAAATAAATAAATAAATAAATACTAGGATACTAAAAACTATTCCCAACAATAAGAGAACTTCTGGGAGAATCACCATCCCTGACCTCAAGCCCTACTACAAATCAATATGATAAAAACCACATGTTACTGGTACAGAAACAGACAGGTAGATCAATGGAATAAAACTGAAGACCTGGAATTAAACCCATTCATATTCACCTGATCTTTGACAAAGAAGCCAAACCATCCAGTGGAAAAAAGACAGCAAATTCAACATATAGTGCTGGTTCAAGTGATGGTCAGCACGTAGAAGAATGCAAATTGATCCATTCTTATCTCTTTATACAAAGCTCAAGTCAAGCCCAAGTGGATCAAAGACCTCCACATAAAACCAAATACACTGAATCTAATAGAAGAGAAAGTGTAAAAGAGCCTCAAACACTTCCACATAGGGGGAAATTTCCTGAACAGAACACCAATGGCTCAGGCTCTAAGATCAACTGTAAACAAATGGGATCTCACAAAATTGAAAAGCTTCTGTAAGACAAAAGACACTGTCAACAGGACAAAATGACATCCTATAGATTGGGAAAAGATCTTTACCACCCTACATCCAAGAGAGGGCTAATATACAACAGATGTAAAGAATTCAAGAAGTTAGACTCCAGAGAATCAAATAATCCTATTAAAAATGAAGAATCTTGAATGGCTGAGAAGCATCTAAAGAAATGGTCAACGTCCTTAGTCATCAGGGAAATGCAAATCAAAATGACCCTGAGATTCCACCTCATGCCAGACAGAATGACCAAGATCAAAAACTCAGGTGACAGTACATGCTGGCTGAGGAAATAGAGAAAAAGTAACACTCCTCCATTGCTAGTGGGATTGCAAGCTGGTACAACCATTTTGGAAATCAGACTGGCAATTCCTCAGAAAACTTGACATAGTACTAAATGAGGACCCATCTATAACCATTCCTGGATGTATACCTAAAAGATGTTCCAACATATAACAAGGACTCATGCTCCACTATGTTCATAGCAGCCTTATTTATAATAGCCAGAAGCTAGAAAGAACCCAGATGTCCTTGAACAGAGGAATGGATACAGAAAATGTGGTACATTTACACAATGGAGTACTACTACCCAGCTAATAAAAACAATTACTTCATGAAATTTTTAGGCAAATGGATGGAACTAGAAAATTTAATCCTGAGTGATCCAGTCACAAAAGAACGCACATGGTATGTACTCACTGATAAGTGGATAATAGGCAAAAAGCTCAGAATACCTACAATACAACTCACAGACCATATGAAGCTCAAGAAGTAAGAAGACCAAAGTGTGGATGTTTCAATCCTTACTTAGAAGGGGGAACAAAATAATCACAGGAGGTAGAGGGAGGGAGGAATTTAGGAGGGAGAGATGAAAGGGAGGGAAAGGGGACAGGATCAGGGGTGGGAGGAGACAGGGTAGAGAGAAGTACAGAGGGTCAGAAAACTGAACAGAGGTGTGTAGCAGTGGAGGATGGGAAACAGGGGTAACCACTAGAAAGTCTCAGATAACTGCAAAGCAAGAGGCTCCCAAGACCCAACGGGAATGACATTAGCTAAAATATCCAACAAAGAGGAGGAATTACCTGTAGAGATCATATCCAGAGGCTAGGCATGGCCCCCAGTTGAGGGATGGGGCAACCCACCCATCTCAAAAATATTAACTCAGAATTGTTCCTGTTAAAAGGAAATGCAGGGACAAAGAGTGGAACAGGGACTGAAGAAAAGGCCATCCAGAGAATGCTCCACCTAGGAATCTATCCCATCTGCAGACACCAAGCCCAGACACTATTGCTGATGGCAACAAGCGCTTGCCGACAGGAGCCTCGTACAGCTGACTTCTGAGAGGCTCTACCAGTACCTGACTGAGACAGATACAGATACAGCCACCCATTGGACTGATCATGGGGACCCCAATAGAAGAGTTAGGGGAAGAACTGAAGAAGCTTAAGGGAATTGCAACCACATAGAAAGAAAAGCAATATTAACTAACTGGACCCCATAGAACTCCCAGGGACCACCAGCCAAAGAGCATGCATGGGTGGGTCCATGGCTCCTCCTACATATGTAGCAGAGAATTGCCTTATCTGGCATCAATGTGAGGGGAGGCCCTTGGTCCTATGGAGACTCCATGCCCCAGCATAGGGGAATGCTAGGGCAGTGAGGTGGGAGTAGATGAGTGGGTGGAAGAGCACTGTCATAGAAGCAGGGGTGTGGATGGGATGGGGGTTTGTGGAAGGGAAAAGAGGAAGGGGGATAACATTTGAAATGTAAATAAATAAAATAACCAATAAAAGAAAGAAAGAAACATGCAGAGTACCCACGGTTTGCCCAGTATGCTAGATAGTAAGCCTAAATTAGAAGGTGTTTGAACATGCTTTTTATTTTCAACCATGAAGTTCCTCAGGCAGGCTAACTTTATAAAGAAAATATGACTACTTAGCACTCAGTTCTGTAACTGCAAGGACATGGTGCCTGGCATCAACTCTGCACTTAGAAGATTTCATAATCAATGGTGATACAACACTGGGAATATATAGCAAAGAAAGCACTAGATCACATTTCTAAACAGAAAGCCAAAGACAAAGTCATATCTTATATTCCCTTCTGAGGACAACCACAAATTGCCTAAGGATTGCACCTCTTAAAGGTCCCAGAACATGTTCACCAAACTGAACCAACATGTGTTGGCCCAAGCTACCGACAGGAGTCCTTAGGGATATACACAATATGTAGGTAATCATCGAGAGCCAATCTGATAGAGAGTGTGGAGAGTGCACTGTGCTCACCGTACCCTTAACACAGAACCAGGTTCTACCCAGTTCTGTGATCTTTTCCCTGATCACTCTGTATTCTCTCTAGAATGCTCTTCCATCCTATACAGGAATTCAACATTTCTGCCTAGTCGACATTAGAAATTAGAACTAAAGTATTCTCTCACAGTTTTGAAAGAATATATGTGCCAAGCAAAGCAAAGCCAGTACAGGGGGGAGGGAGTTTTTAAATACATAAAAATGGGAACCATTGTGTTGGCAAGCAGAATTCATATTCTTAGGATGTCACTAAATGTACCAATGGGGACACAGGAAGAGACCATATGTTCTGTTTGTGATAAGCTGGAATGAAGCATTAGTATTAAGAAGGGTCTATAGAAAACAGAATATAGTAGATGAACGGTAATGGTAAATATTCCAGAAGGAAACAAGAAATAAGAAAGGGTTGTTTGGTTGTTTTCTTTGGCTTGGGTTTTTTGTTCTTGTTTTGTTTTGTTTTGTTTTTAGATGTAGCCGTAAGGTAACCTGAGAAAACTAATAGGCAAATTGGACCATGATTTAATGATAAAGAGGAAATGCAGACATTGAAGAGAAAAAATGTACCTCTTAAGATATAACCAATGTATTGAATATCTTCTATGGTTTCTTTTTAATTCTATTGTTACAGCCAGGATAGTGAGAAATTCAAACATCAGAGTTTCAGCCCTAGAGTGAGAGATTCAATATACACCTACTAAAATTGGGTTAGTAATCCATGGCTGTGCATGACTATGATTCAGATACATGGAGCTTGAGACGAACTTGTCCCCCTTGGTGTGCATGGGTGAGTCTATGGTCAGAAGAGGACTGAGTTAGAAAATAAGGAATATGAATGGAGCATGACAGTGTTGAGTGTCTAATGGTTAAGATTTGGCACTCTCACCAACTCGGCCAGGGTTCGATTCCTGGTCAGGGAACCAAGCCATGGGCCAATTACTGGGCAGAAGGATAGGCCGGACTGAGGAAGAGAGACAGATGCAAGGGAGGAGAGACAGAGTTTGCCAGGCTTCTTATGGAGAAAAGTTGACCAGCCATGTGAGATCTCAAAACAGAGTGGCCATACAGGCTGCTCCTACAGACAGGCTGTCAGTGTTGTTGGATACAGACCCCTACCTGGATGTCTCTTTGCAGAACCTGTTTGCTTCAAGACAAGATGTTGTGTTTTGTGAGAAAAAACATCCTGCCCTTTGCTGTTGGCCACTTTAGCAGGTGGCTATGAGTCAGCCCCAATTGGCGGTTTCCTCCTTATATATTTTTTATCCCCCCAGGCTACTCAGTATAAATTGAGCAGAGAAGAATAAAGATTGGCATTCTTCCTTGAGGAATGACCCAAACCTATGTCTTTTGTTAAAAATCCCCCAGGTCTACTCCTGATTCTTGGTACCTGAATGTGCTGTCAGTTGTAATGAACCAACTAAAGTCCAGGGCAAGTCAAGAGGTGTGGAGATAAGAATGTTGATAAGGGCACACTTTTCCAGGCTTGAGATAGTAGTACCCAGCAATTGTGTCAGAAGACACATTGAAAATGAGCATCTTGTGCGTGTATTTTATCTGGAGATTTAAGTGAAGTTGGGTGGAGGCTGGTAGTCCAGCCCATTCCCAGAACTTAGGCAGGGTAGTGAAAGCAACACACAACAGATGACACACCATGTGGAAGGCAAGAGTCCTAATAACTGCTATAACAAACTGTTTTTAGATGATTAAGCAATATAACTTAAGGGCCAGATAGCAAACTCATGGTTGTCTTAGATTCTGATTTAATTATAAAAGGGTGTTTTGATATTTAATCATTTGACAATGAGACATGTCTGCTCCTGACAGCATCCCCTTCTTGGTTCAAAGAAGAAATTGAGCATCTTCACCTCCAGGCAAAGTAGCCATTGAGCAGAAATTGCCTGTTTCAATGTGCAGACAAAATACTTTCCAGGAAAAGGATATATTATGCAGATTAGTCAGCTGTTGGCACTGCCGAGACAGAGTAAGCAGTCCTTAATAATTCTGCTTTGCAAAGATCTGTCTAATGGTCCTAGGCCAGAAGGCTGAAGACTAATTCAATAATGCTTTGAAGAATTAGGGGGCTGTCCAGGTAGTCAGTTGTCTCTACAATTGTTTAAATTTGAGAAGCTATACTTTATACTCATCAAAGGAAAAATCTACCAAGAATAACTCTCAATTCTGAATATCTATGCACCAAATGCAAGGGCACCCACATTCATAAAAGAAACTTTACTAAAGCTCAAAGCACACATTGCACCTCACACAACAATAGTGGGAGACTTCAACACTCCACTTTCATCAATGGACAGATGATGGAAACACAAACTAAACAAAGACACATTGAAACTAACAGAACTTATGAACCAAATGAATTTAACAGATATCTATAGAACATTTCATCCTAAAACAAAAGAATATACCTTCTTCTTAGAACCTCATGGTACCTTCTCCAAAATCGACCATATAATCAGTTACAAAACAGGCCTCAACAGATAAAAAGAGATTGAAATAATCCCATGCATCCTATCAGGTCACCATGGACTAAGGCTGGTCTTCAATATCAACAAAAACAACAGAGGCCCACTTACACAGAGAAGCTGAACAATGCTGTACTCACTGATAACTTGGTTAAGGAGGAAATAAAGGAAGAAATTAAAGACTTTTTAGAATTTAATGAAAATGAAGGCACAACATGCCCAAATGTATGGGACACAGTGAAAGCAGTGCTAAGAGGAAAACTCATGGCTCTGAGTGCCTCCAAAAGGAAACTGGAGAAAGCATACACTAGCAGCTTGACAGCACATCTGAAAGCTCTAGAACAAAAAAAAAAAAAAAAAAAAAAAAAGCAAATACACTCAAGAGGAGTAGATGGCAGGAGATAATCAAACTCAGCAGGAACTGGTTCTTTGCGAAAATCAAGATATATAAACCCTTAGCCAGACTAATCAGAGGGCACAGAGACAGTATCTAAATTAACAAAAATCAGAAATGAAAAGGGAGATATAACAACAGAAACTGAAGAAATTCAAAAAATCATCAAATCCTCCTATAAAAGCTTATCTTCAACAAAACTGGGAAATCTGGATGAAATGGACAATTTTCTAGACAGATACCAAATACCATCAGATAAACCATCTAAATAGTCCCAAATCCCCTAAAGAAACAGAAGCAGTCATTAAAACCTCCCAACCAAAAAAAGCCAGGACCAGATGGGTTTAGTGCAGAATTCTATCAGACCTTCAAAGAAGACCTAATACCAATACTCTTCAAACTATTCCATAAAATAGAAACAGATGAAACGTGACCCAACTCATTCTATGAAGCCACAATTACCTTGCATATTCTCCCTTGGAGATGGAATGTTTTCCGTCTAATCAGGAGCTTGTCACAATTTCCTTTCATAGAGGACTTCATAAGAGATTTTTGGGGGGGAGGGGGTGGCACACTCCTTTAATCCTAGCACTTGGGAGGCAGAGACAGGCAGATTTCTGAGTTTGAGGCCAGCCTGGTCTACAGAGTGAGTTCCAGGACAGCCAGGGCTATACCTGTCTCGAAAAACCAAAAAAAAAAAAAAAAAAAGAGATTTTTTTTTTTTTTGCTTCTATCATGTTCCAAATAGATTTTAAAAACTGGCTGAGTGCATATTACTTGTAGCTTCAAGAGATATCATGTATATTTAAGAGGCATTTAACAATTATAAATTATTTTGATGATTTAAAAATGTCAATACTGAGCTGTATATTTTAAAATAAATTTTATTAGTTTAATAATAAAAAATTTAAAAATTTAAAAATAGAATAAAAAAGAGAGTTCACAGCCACATACTCTTGTTAACTACTGTATAAGACTAGAGAGAGTAACTAATTGATTAGTTATTGATTAGGTATTGATTAGGAACCAAGAACTTAGGTTTTTACAAGAAGAGAAAGCACCACTAACTGTGAGGAGGAAACAAGTGGATGTGTTCTGGCTCATGAAGACTTCCATGAAATGCATTCTCCTCTTCTTGAAGACTCCATAAGCCTACTTCTCCCTACACAAGCATCTCTGAGACCCTCAGCCTCTGTTTCTAATATTGGTAATGCTCTCTCTCCACCTGTGAAGTGTGAGTTCTGATGAAGCCTCTGCCCTCTGTAAATTTTATAAATAAAACATTTCCATTACTATATTCATCCATATTCTTTCAGGTATGGATAACAAAGCCTTCTACAATAGAGAAGCAGTAAGGTAGCTGACAGACTCTGTAGAAACTGGGAGGGACCAAGGCTACTCAAGAGACGTTTTGAATAGTCCCTGGAACTCATGCTCTTAGGACACCTTGCCCTTCTCGCCTTATTTCTCTCACAGTTTTGCTGCTGTCAGAGAACATAGCATCTGACATGTCTCTGGCAGCTCTATAAATAGGAAATGGTGGATTTCTCCTGGCTTCAGGAGCTCTGATTGGCCACACTTGGAAGATGGCCAGTTGTATGGCCCAAAGTCTATTAGCAATGAGAGAGAGAGAGAGAGAGAGAGAGAGAGAGAGAGAGAGAGAGAGAGAGAGAAACAATGTGCTATAATCCCTTTGAGACAAACAAGGTGGGAATGACCATGAGTATAATACTTTGGTGGAATTATCTCCCTTCTGATGTCAGAATGAAAAAGATGTTTATGAATACTTTATGACTGTTATTCTCACTGGCATACAGAGGTCCCAATAAGTCGTAGCCAATTAATTTACTGTAGGAAACAAGCCAGAATTACTAACATGAGATCTGCTATTTCTGACTAGTTTAGAGCAAAGATTTGAGGATATGTGTTTTTAAAACAATAAAACTGGAATTGGGAGGAGGGCAATTGTAAGCTTGCTGAAGATTAAAGATGATATTTTGACTAAATCACAAATATTCTTAGAAAATCATGAAGTGTGCCCTTTCCCTAGTCTTGAGCAGGATAAATAGACCTTAAGTGTTTATCACAGTAGGACCTTAATGACCTAAGTGGACTCTTATGCCTTGAGGCACCTGCAATTTGCTACAGGAGCAGGCAGTCTGCTGAAACAAAGGATGGGTCTGTGGGCTCTCCTGGTATAACTACAGTGCTAAATATTAAAATTTGAGCCTTGATCAAAAACCTTTGTCTTGACTTCATCCTTCTCTCCACCTCTGTCCTTTTTCATTTCCAGCCTCCCTTTCAGGTACCCAGTTCATTCATGGTTGCTGGAAAACTACAAAGAAGCTACAAAAACCAACAAATATACAAATGACCTGGCTAAATGAACTAATGACTGTATTTTAACCAGTGGGGGGGGGGCACTTGGCTATTTGTATTTAAATTTATAGTTGACACAGCCAATGAAAGTTACAATCAGGAGCAAAATCAATGCAAAACAAAAGTAAGATTTGGAGGTATAGAAGTTTAAGTATGCTTGGCCCAGGAAGCAGCACTATTTGGAGGTGTGGCCTTGTTAGAGTAGGTGTGGCCTTGTGTGTCACTGTAGACGTAGGCTTTAAGACCCCCATTCTAGCTGCTTGGAAGCCAATCTTCCCCTAGCTGCCTTCAGATGAATATGTAGAACTCTCAGCTCCTCCTGCATCATATCTGCCAGCATGCTGCCTTGCTCCCACCTTGATGATAATGGACTGAGCCTCTGAGCCTGTAAGCCAGCCCCAATTAAATGTTGTTCTGATAAGAGTTGCCTTCGTCATGGTGTCTGTTCACAGCAGTTAAAACCCTAAGATTGGGGTGGGGGGTGATAATTTCTTGATGTACAGAGGATACCAGTCTTATCAAACTTTCATATTATATAATCAGGGGGTGGAGGAGAAGCCAGTAAAAATTATGTAAAATTTTGTATACATGTGAGAGAAAAAAATGGGAGAGATTGAAGTATGTAAATGTAAGATCCGGAGAGCCGAGGCTTATGTCCAGGATGTCCCACTCACAAAGACACAGAGACGAATATTGATGCAATAAGCAAGAGATTTAATGTTTAATGATCCAGTATACTGGGGGCATCCCACAATCGGGGCAGAGATGACCATGAGAAACAAAAGCACACACTCTTTATACCCTTTCAGAACATAGGTTTTAGTTTACAGCATGAGTTGGTTATCTCTCATTGGTGGAGCTCATTGTTCTTTGTGTCCATTGCCCTTTGTGTCCCAGGTGAGGAAGAGTTATCTTTTGCACGTAGAAGGGGTGGAGAGAGATCCGCCCCTCACTGCGGGTGGGACGCAGCTAGGCTGGAACCCAGCATTACTCCCTGCAATTGGGGCATCTCCTGGGGTCGGATGTTTACTCAGTAAACTCTTTTGAAGCTCCCTGACTTTAAGCTTAATGGACACTCCTGGCTTCCCAGTATTTTTATGAAGTGTCCCTGTTTGCTCAGTTCTTACATTAAAATCAGTCGTGTAATTTTGACAATACCTGATGTTTCATATTAGTGACATTCCTTTCCAAGTCATCTTTGCTCTTCAATGAAGATTTACAAAATTTCTTGATCCTTAAATACTAGAAGTATCCTAAATTCTCCATGTGTAGCATTTTAATAAATTATTAAGGCATATCTCTTCTACCACTGCCTTATTTTTGGTCTGCTTTCATCTTTGAGTCAGAACAGTACTTAGTCATTTCTGTCCAGACTGTCAGTACACCTGGAATGGCCTAGAATGTCAGTACTCACTGGGGTCTACCACTAGCAGTACTGCTACGCGCAAATTTTCTAAAACGCCAAGTGTACCCTTCCCCCAGCCGGTGCAGGCTGACTTAGACCTTGCTCTACCATAGCTAGCCCACCTTGGGTGGAGTTTTCTGAGATAAGAGAATTCTATTGTCCTTCGGCTTCTGAAGTTTCCTACAAGGAGCCACCACCTACTTCATTACTGAGTCTACCTGCCTGACAAATTTCTGACTAGCAATAAGATGCTAATGAGTCATCGAGATCCCCATTGAGGGGGATGGGTTTCTTTTCCTTTATATACTCTGTCTCCTAAGTAAACATCAGGCCTTGATCAGGAACTTTGTCTTGGCTTCGTTTATTTCTCTTGCAGTCCCATCCCCCACTCCAAGACGCCATCTTTCCTTTCAGAATCCCGTTCGAGTGGATGCTGGGCAGCCACAGCCAAGCTGTTTTAAATGCTATATGTTACCTTCTTCTCACCTGTGAGATAAATCATTTAACTTAATAAGCAAGAAAGATGGTGATGAACTAGCATTAACATAATCCTTTCAATGTTTTAAATTTTATTAGCACATGGCATGTATACAAGAAAGTGGACGTTATACATATATACATAGTTTGAAAAACAAAAAATGCAAAACCACACCTAGAAAAAAAAACTGAGCATTGTATGAGCCCCTCACAGATCCTGCCTTTCCAGCCACTTTTCCTATCTCCATTCTCCTTCCTCAGTCCAGCCCACACTGCGGTTCTCACATGGACTGCCTTCCTCAGCATCCTCTGAAACTTCTCTTCCAACAGCCTGAACCCCTGGCCCCTTGTTCCCTTCCTCACAAGCTCAAGTGCATTTCTCCTTCAAGATTAAGTCACACAGAACGTCAGGCTGCCTTCCCCTGACTTCCCCTCCTAAGGTGAGCATCCTGCTTCTGTGGGGCTGGAGCACTGTCTTATCTCTGGAGTAGCTCCCCCTGTTTTACAGTAATTGTTGATGTTTTTACCCTGGTGTTATTAAGGATGAAGATTAACTTTATCTTTGACTCTTTAGGGTTTCAGTTTGCTAAATAAATATTCACGAATTCTTTGAGTTGCTGTGAGGAGAGGTTTTATAAAATCCTAAATAATACACTTTCTGTACTCTACTACCTGTGATGTTTGTTTTGACAACCATTTTGGAAAGTATCATCTACTTGTGGCAGTGATATGGAATGTCAGGAAGTTCTTAATCTAAACAGTCACAAAGGTAATAAAAGGCTGAGTTACATCTTCTTCTGGGATTCTGTGAGCCTTCTCTCTCCACATCAAGCCTCTTCTACAAGAATAATGGTAAGAACAGAGCAAAAGTTAAGGTGAAAGACACTAATCTGTGGTGGTTGTTCAGTGTGACTAGAGCCCAATAATGAAACAATGACAAAAGCAAGTGTTGGCTGGACTTTGTACAAACCTCTAATCTCAGTACTTGGGAGGCAGACAGATCTCTGTGAGTTCAAGGCCAACCTGGTGTACATAATTAGTTCCAGGACAGCCAGGGCTACATGGTGAGACCCTGTCTCAAAAACAAAAACAACAATAAGGAAAAGAAAGGAGAAAGAGGTGGAAGATAAGGAGAAGGAACAGGAAGAAGAAGAGAAGGAGGAAAAGAAGAGAGAGAAATGTTATTGATCATGCTTCAAAAATAAGACTGGGAAGCTATTTTGTAGATAAATTACCAATTTCCAAAGTTGGGTATTTAAGGCTCCTGCCCTGTCCTGTGGAGCAAGTGGAGCCTGTTACTTCAGCTGTCTTAAGAACTCTGTACTTTGTATCCCTAGGACATTTCCGGTTCAGAAAGTGCCTTGTGACTTCATGACTAGCCGGAGGATCTGTGGTGTGCAGGTACAGCCAAAGCTAGCTGACTCCTATTTGTAATGCAGTGTGGAGCTGTGTGTAGTTAAGGTCATGGTGCCCATATTTGCTGGATCTCAGTTGACAATATGGGCTATGGATTAGTTTGTTTATGTGATGGCTATCCCTGGAAATTAGTTACAGACTGATGTGGGTTAAATATAAGATATAGTGCTCTCATTTTTAAAAATTATCTTTAACAAAAAAATTCATGTGTATGGGTGATTACGCTCATGGACATCTGTGCACAGTGGACATCACATCCCTTGGTGCCAACAATTGTGAACTGAAGTATGAGTGTGAGGAGCCCAGGTCATCAGAAGGAGCAAACAGTCCAATGACATCAGGAGACACTGAAGTAACTATTGTCACTTCTGTCTCCAGGTTCGTGGGTGTGATAATAAAACCACTTCATTTAAGCTGCTTACTGCTCAAAGATTCCTAGGCTAGCTCTCTCATATCTCAGTATTGGAACCTTATGTCCCAATCCTCTGATCTACCTGATGAAAAGTTTGAGTCAGTGACAAACTGTCAGTGTGTGGAAGGTTAGTGAGATACAACCAGACACACACACACACACACACACACACACTCACACACTCACACACACTCACATTCACACAGAGTATTGTTCTGGACATTCTTTTGAGGACTGTGTCTTTATTGACTGGAGTCAGCCCTGCTTGGCTGTCCATGTTTATTCTCAATTGACATTTATCCAGTACCAACTCTACCCCCAAAGATAATCAGCCACTTAAAATGGAAAGAAAATTCTAAAGGTTAAAGAGTCAAAATGCAAAGTGTGTGCCAGGCAGCATGGACAGTCAGAGCCTTCTTTGAGCAATGAAAACATAACTGTACGGTGTAGTCACCCGCTGTGCTTCCATTTAAACACCCAGCTTGGAATAGCATAAGATCGGATGCCTGTGCACGCCCCAGACCATGAGTTAGTCTTTTCCCTGATGCTGACATTGCTTCAGCCCTTCCCGCATGCAAGCAGACGTTAATGTAATATCAATTACTGTAGACACTGAGTGTGTTGCTCCAAGGACTGAACCAGGATGAAGGGAGACATGAGCAGGCAGTATGAGGAGCATCGTGTTGAGGCATTGGCTATGCGTCCTCACAAACAGAAGAGAGCCGGTGATGCCGAGGTGTAGGGAAAAGAAGACTTTACATAATTTTGATGGGATATAAATTATTACAGTCACTAAAGGCACAAGCACGACAATTCCTTTAGATTAGCAATAGGGAACATGACCAAAGCCATGGGCTCAGTAATGAATCCTTACCTTCTGAGTGACTAGCACCTTCACATTCACAGCAGGATTACTCCTAATAAGGAACATACAAAATCAAGCTGCTATCAGTGGACAGATGAAAACACAGCAGACACGCGTGGAACGTTAGCTACTCTGCCCTTTCTAAAAAGGCTCTGTCACTTGCAATCTCTGGAACGAAGACGCTGAGGACATGCTGTTAAGTGACCAGCCACAGAGGGACAAATTCCACAGGACTTCGCTTACATTGTGAAATCTTTGTATTCAATTGGCAATAGCAAAGAACAGTGGGGCCACCAAGGGCTAGGGATGGAGGGGATACAGCTGCTGTAGTTACATTGACTTAGCTACCCTATGATACATAAATATACAAAGAATGCCAACAAACCATTTACTAAGAAAGCTTGGACTCTATGTGTAGGAGGTAGGGGAGAAACTCCTCTAAGGTTGTTTCTGTAGTGTAGTGGTCATCACGCTCGCCTAACACGCGAGAGGTCCCCGGTTCGAAACCGGGCAGAAACAGAACCTCTCTTTTTTTCTTTTTCACTTTCTTGTGTTTTCAGGCTCTCAATTCACTCTCTACCCTTTTGAGAAGTTAGAAGATATTAGTCTCGGCCCTATGTTTTTAACATTGACAGGCATAGTTTTCTATAGCAGGTAACTTGTGTGAAAAACCAGTGGAGGCACTTTGCATAAATGAAAGTACAAGTAAGTTCTGCTTGTATCTAGGGGGATTAGCTCAAATGGTAGAGCGCTCGCTTAGCATGCGAGAGGTAGTGGGATCGATGCCCACATCCTCCAATTATTATGTTAACTAGATTGAGGACTGAAATACTACACTTTGCTCTCACACTCTAAACAAAAGTTTCAGCACACACTCACTTGCCAGTTTCTCACACCCACATAGTGTACTTAACAATTGCTTCTGAGCGTCTCCATGTGTTCCTTCACTCGGCAGACATTGGTGCAGAACCTCTTCTGTTTAACCAGGTTTAGGCTTTTTGTCTTAAACCACATCGTGCTTGTAAATTCGCTGCCCGCCTCTCTGGAATCTTCTCGTCCATCTCTTTGCTCACTCCCCCGCGTTATTGGTGGGTTTTTCTGCTCCTCACCGGCCTGTACTGCCGACAGCAGCGCGTGACCCAACCTCCTCTTGGTCTGAATGGGATGTGGCTTCCGTCCTATTAGTCTCAATTTTCCATTTCTAAACTCTGCCACCTGCCCGGGTTCTCTCAAAAGTTCTCCAGCGTCTACAACGTTCTCCTCCAGGTGATCAGGCTCTCTTAGCCCCACGCCCCCTGTGTGTTGTATGCGCATGCGATGCAGCGCTCTCAGGGCGGGAATCCCTTCTCCCGGGCTTCTTCCCTTGAACTCGTCCCTCCGCCGTTCCGCCCGAGGTGCATTTCTTATTCCTTCCCTGTGACAGGATCTCGCCTCTCCTGTATGGTTTTTATCTCTATTTTCGTTGCATTTCTCAAAATTCTCTTAGTTAATGTGAGGCTATAACTTCGGGACTACACTTTAGCAAGGTTATAGTGTTTGACTTGGATTGTAAATTGAGAGAAAACAGTTCCGTGGTCGTTTCCGTAGTGTAGTGGTTAATTGACGCTCGCCTCACGCGCGAGAGGTCCTCTGCTCGAAACCGAACGGGAACACTGGTACTTTTATGCCTTCAGTCTCAGAAGACAGTACATGTATATGTAGGTAGCCCTGCCTCCTGCAAGCGACTCTAACTGGGGAAGGTCCCACCTGACATTCCTATTCTAAAGTACAACCATTAAACATATCAACAACACCTCTGCCAAAGCGGCTAGAACACATTGACTGGACCCTCTTGAATTATTTGCAGTAGGTGGACTAGTTAATCCTGGGCGTTACCCATAGACCATCTGGGTTCCGGACTAGTTTTCTTCTGCTCCAGAATCTCTAGAGAGTTGAGATTGGACAGTTCCTTTCTGGAAGAAAGAAGCAGCAGGTAGCCTTGCTGGCAGAAGACTCCCCCGGAGGGCCAAGTCCAAGGCCCTCGCATAGCAGACCAAAGACAGTGACCCTTAGGCTACAGCTGAGTGAGGGGGAAGAGAATAACTGCTGGCCTGCAAGAAGAAGCTCCAGGTTCTAGTTCAGAGACAGACTCTGCAGCTTTATTTACCTCGACCCCTCAGTTCCTCAGGTGAAGAACCTTCCAACCTTACGTAAGAAAACAACAGCGTCTGGACACACGGCTCTTTTGCAGACTTCTCTGCTTGTTGAAGTGCTGGAACACACACCGCTCACTCTCAAAAGTTTGCTCTTCTTGCCTCCAGAAACGGTGAAAGCAAGAACACACTCTTTCTCTGCATGAGAATTCCGTCCTACTGCCGGGGCCTAAATGCCAACTTAGTCGGGAAACGCTCTGGCACAGTACCAGAGGGATAGAGCCTAGCTCTGGAGCAGAAGACTATAACTAGGAGCCCAGTCTAAATTCAAGGCTGTGGAGGTCGGGAGATTCGATATTTGGAGTGTTAATGGATGAGTTACTGTGCAGACCAGGCAGAGACAGGGGAGTTGGGGCAGAGGAAGAGCTCGTTATTTGATACTCAACCTCTGCTTCCCAGTCCAGGCCTTGTCACTTCCCAACTCTGAGACCCCGTGAAAGACACTCAATCTACCTGAGCCTTCATTGCATCTGAAAAAAAGAACAGATATATGCACAAGTCCTTTTGCTGCCAAAATTCAACTGGACTATAAGGAATAAACTCAACAAATCTTTTAGAGTAATTAAGGGCATATGGAACTGGAAACCACAGGATATTTTGTGAATTATAAGAGGAATGTCCCCACTTGTGCAGAGTATTAGCCATGGTTTTCTAGAGTAAGAGAACTTATAGAATGAATCAAGAGAGAGAGAGAGAGAGAGAGAGAGAGAGAGAGAGAGAGAGAGAGAGAGAGAGAGAGAGAGAGAGAGCAGATTTATTAGGATGATTTATAGGTTGTGGTCCAGTCAAAGAATCCAGTAGTTGAATCCACAAGGCTGGATATCTCAGCCGCTCTTCAGTATACTTCAGAGCCCTGATAAGTAGTCTCTGATGCCAATGAAGGAATGGGTAAAAAGAAAGGACTAAAGAGAATTCCAAGTCACGTTTGAAACAAACAAACAAACAAAAATCATAACCACTCATGGTTAGTGATCACATTAAAGTCAATTCCCAGTGGTTTGACCAGACAGGAAATGAGAAGATTTAGGCCACACTAGACACTGCAAGTGTCTCTTACTCCCTACCATGCGATGAAGGAAGAGGGACAAGTCCCTTCTCAGCTTGGTACTCTGAATGTGGCTGGCTGCAATTAAGACACAAAAAAAGGGTATGAGTTCATTCGCTTATTTATTCCTCTAACAAATTAATCCTAGCAATCCCCATGGTGCAAGGACTGTTATGGTTGTAGTGTTTCAAAAGTAAATGAAATTCAAAACTGTTGAGAGCTGGGTTGATCAACTGAGGCTTTCCCTTCCACCATAATATATGAGAATATAGCCCCTTCTCAAAACCACCTTGGTGTCTCCTTGTTCAATGACAAAAGTGTTCTCTTCAGCAGTTTGCCTTAACCATCAGATTGCCAGGAGTAACCAATGGGGCTTGGGAATAGCCTGTGATGTTTGGAGGTTTCCATGGAGTCCCTTAGCCCAGTGTCTCAACAAGATGTAGCCCATTCCTGGTCCTGGAGGTTTTACTTGTTGTCATTAGACATCTACTTATAGCATTGTCTCTCTTATTATTGGTGACTCCATTTAGATTCTTTTCATATATATATACATTTTAGGAAGCTTCTACAGTAGTAGGTTTCTCTGTGGTTATTCCAATGGTGCTTGTTGTTAGTTCTTCCTCCCCATATTCCCTCCCTTACTCTTGTCTTCCATCCAGCTATCTATTTAACCCTATTTAACTCTCCTATTCTATCTCCTCTTTGTCCCTCCATAACAACTACATTCTGCTTCCCCTTCCTAGAGAGATCCTCTCTTGCACCTCCATCCTTTACTAATTACCTAAGCTCTGTGGTTTTTCAGATTATAACTCACATATCAAAAGCTTAAAAGCAATACCCACATATAAGAGATAAGATATAATATTAGTCATTGAGTCTCAGTTACCTCACTCGGGATTATTTTTCTACTTCCATCCTTTTAGCCGCAAATTTCAGAATATCATTTCTTTTAACAGCTGGATAATATTTTACTGTAAAAATGGACCATATTTTCATTATTCATTCATCAGTTAGTCGACATTGAGGCTGTTTCTAATTTCTGGATATTATGAACAAAGCATCAATGAATATGAATGAGCTAGCATCTCAATAGTAGGATGTAGAGCCATTTGGGTGTATGCCTCAGAGTGGTACAGATGGATCTTGTTTGTTTGTTTATTAGTTCATTTGTTTGTTTGAGACAAGCTCTCTCTGCATGGCCCTGGCTGTCCTGGAACTCACAATGTAAACCACTAGACTTCCCTCAAACTCAGAGAGGTCTGCCTGCATCTGCCTCCCAAGTTCTGGGATTAAAGGCATGCACCATCACGCCAGTTTTAGCTGGATTTTGAGGTATATCTATTTCCAGCTTCCTGAGGAGCCTCCACACTAATTTTCATGGTGGCTGTTTTGACTCCCGCTAACAAAGAGCAGTGCTCCCCTTTCCCCACAGCCTCAGCCTACGTGCTGTCATTTGCTTTTTTGATCTTGACCATTTCAACTCAAGTAAGATGAAATCTCAAAGTAGTTTTGATTTGTACTTCCCTGATGACTAAGAATGTTAAGCATTCTTAGTTTCTCACCATTTATATTTCATCTTTTGAGAGCTCTCTGCTTAGTACTGTAGCTATTTTTAATTTTGTTGTTCTCTTAATGTTCAGTTTGTTAGTTCTTTATACACCTGTTAGAGGTATAATTTGGAAACAATTTTCCCCATCCTGTAGCTTGCTGTTTTGCCAAATGATGGTGCCCTTTGCTGTGCAGAGGTTTTTAGTTTCATGAGGTTCCACTTCATGAATCTTACTGATGTGCTGTCAGTGTTCTGTTCTCAAAGTTCTTTCCCAAGACAACGAATTCAAACCAAATCCCTAAAGTGTATTCTATCAGATTCTGCGTATCTGGTCTTGTGTTGACATCCTTTATCCATTGGGAGTTTTTTAGTGCAGGATGATAGATGTGGATCTCTTTTTATTCTTGTATATGCAGCTGTCCAATTTGCAAACAATTGGGAAGCAGATACAGGCAGACTTCTCTCTCTTCTCCAGTTTGTGTTTTGCTTCTTTGTCAACAATCAGTTGTCCATAGGTGTGTGAACTTATGCATGAGTCTTAAGTTTGATTCCATTGACCAACACGTCTGGTTTTGTGTGGACACCATGCTGTTTTTATTACTATGGCTCCATAATACAACTTGAAATCTGGGTAGTGATACCTTCAACAGTTCTTTTTATCATTCAGGATTATTTTAGCTATCCTAAGGTTGGTTTTTCTTTTTTTTTTCTTTTTTTTTTTTTTTTTTTTTTTTTTTTTTTTTTTTTTTTTTTTTTTTTTTAATTTCCATACGAACTTAAAGATTTCTTTTCAATTTCCATGAAGAATTGTGTTGGAATTTTGATGGAGATTGCATTGAATCTGTAAATTGCTTTTGGCAAGATGCCCAATTTTCACAATATCAATTCTACCAATGCATGAACATAGTGGGGGGGGGTCTTTCCATCTTCTATTTCTTTCCTCTGTGTCTTAAAGATTTTATTTCTACATCCCAGGATGTTTTCTGGGGATCTTGTGAGAGGAGCTGTTTCCCCGACTTCATGCTCCATTGTATGTAGGAAGGCTGCTGATTTTCATGTGTTAAGGTTGTATCATGGAACTTTGCTGAAAATTGTATCAGCTCTAGAAGTTTCCTGGTGCAGTCTTTAAGGGCTTTTATGAATAAAATGTCATCTACAGATTAAGATACTTTGACTCCTTCCTTTCCTGTTTGTATCCCCTTTGGTGTTTTTAATGCTCTTATAAGACTTTAAGTGCTACATTCAATAGATTGGAAAAATAAACATCCTTGCTTTGTTCCTGATATTAGGGTAAATGCTTTGAGTTTCTCTCTGGCTTATGTTGGCTGTGGGCTTGCTGTAAATTGCCACTATAATATTGAGATACGTCCTTTGCATTCTTATTCTCCAGGACTTTTGTAATACAGGGGTGTTGAATGTTGTCAAAGGCCCTTTCTACATCTAATGAGATAATGTTATTTCTTGTCTTTCAGATAGCTAATGGGGTAGATTATGTTTATTGATTTACATATATGAACTACCCCTGCAACTCTGGGATGAAGCCTATTTGATCATGGTAGAAAACCTTTTTGATATGTTCTTAGGTTTAGTTTGCAAGTATTTTATTTAGAATTTTTGCGTCTATGTCCATAAATGGCATTTATCGATAAATTTTTATTGGGTCTTTATATAGTTTTGGGATGGAATAATAGTAGCTTTGTAAAAAGAATTAGGAAATGTCCCTTCAGTTACTATTTTGTGGAATAATTTGAGTTAGTATTATTCATTCTTCTTTGAAAGTTTGGTAGAATCCAAATGACTGGGCTGAATCCATCTGGCTCAGGACTTTTTTGGGGAGGGAGTGGGATGGGACTTCTATTTTACTAGAGATTTTGGGATGGGTATGGTTAAATTGTTTATTTGATCTGAACTTTGATGGATCTTACATAAAAGGCATGCATCCATTTCTTGTACATTTTTCAATTTGGTGTAATATAGACTTTCAGATTATGTTATGATTTTCAATTTCCTCAGTGTCTGCTGTAATGTTCCCTTGTTTCTACTTTGGTTAATATGGATGTTCTCTTTGTACTTTATTTAACTTGGCTAAAAGTTTGTGAATCGTGTTAATTTTCTCAAATGACCAACTCATTTCGTTGATTCTTTGAATTGGTTTTTATATGTTTGTTTGTTTGTTTCTATATCATTAATGTCAGCCCTGAGTTTGATTATTTTATTTTTTGCTGTCTATTCTTTTGGATGTTATTTCTTCTTGTTGTTCTAGAGCTTTCAGGTAACTGCTGTGAGATCACTTCGTATGTGTGTATGTGTATGTGTATGTGTGTGTGTGTGTGTGTGTGTTTGTGTCTGTGTGTGTGTGTGTGTGTGTGTGTGTGTGTGTGTGTAAGAAAAGCTTAGTGCTATGAATTTACCTCTTAAAACCACCTTGTGTCCAGTGTGTCTGTGTATGTTGTATTTTTATTTCCATTCATTCAAAAATGAGATTTTTTTTTCTTAGCTTCTGTCTTGACCCATTTTTCATTTAGTAGTGAGTTATTCCATTTCCATGAGTCTATACTTTCTTTTGCCCTTGACATTCAGCTTTAACTCATAGTGATCAGAAAAGAGGCAGAATGTTATTTCAATTTTCTTACATCTGTTGAGACTTTCTTTCTGTCCTGGTATGTGACCAGTTTTGGAGCAAGTCCCATGAGAGGCTGAAAAAAAGTATGTTCTTTAGTGTTTAGTTGGAATGTTCTGTAGATGTCTGCTAGGTCCAATTGACTTATGATGCTATTTAACTGCCGTATTTCTGTTTAGTGTTTTTCTTGATGACCTGACTATTAAGGAAAGTGAGGGAATGGAAGCCACCCACTCTCACTGTGTGTTATAAATTTGTGATTTTACTTGTAGTAGTATTTCTATTATGAACTTGGGCGTCCTTGTGTTTGGTGCACAACTGTTTACAATTGCAATATTCTCTCGGTAGATTTTTCCTCTAAAGAATATGTAGTGTCCCTCCCTATCTCTTCTGGTCAGTTTTATTTAGAAGTCTATTTTGTCTAATATTAAAATAAGTGCACTTGCTTGCTTTTTGACTTGGAATACCTTTTTCCATCCTTTCACCATGAGATACTGTTTATCCTTAATGAGGAGGTTTATTTCTTACATTCAGTAGAAAGATGGATTCTGTTTTCTAATATGTTAGACTGTTATCAATAATTTCTGATATTTGTTGTTGTGGTGTGGTGTTTTTCCCCTCTCTTTTGATTTACTGTTCTGGGATTATTTGTTTCTTGCATCTATTTGGATGTGGCTAATCTCATCAGAGTGAAATTTTCCCTCTAATGTTTTCTATAGAGCTGGATTGGTAGACAGGAATTATTTAAATTTGGTTTTGTTGTGGAATGTTGTTCTTTCCTCGTTGGTTGTGATTGACAGTTTTGCTGGGTATAGAAGTCAGGACTGGTATCCATAGTCTCTGAAATTATAGATCATCTATCTAGGCCCTACTGGCTTTGAAAGTTGAGAAATCAGGTGTTTTTCTAAGGAACATGCCTTTATAAGATTAATCTTTTTCCCTTACAACTTTTAATATTGTTTCTTTGTTCTACATATTTAAAGTTTTGAATATTATAGATTCTGGAAAGTGTTTATTCTGGTCCTGTCTATTTGGTATTCTGTGAGCTTCTTCTACTTGGACAGCACCTCCTTCTTTAAATTTGGAAATTTTTCTTCTATGATTTTGTTAAAAATATTTTGTGTGCCATTGATTAGATTTTCTGGATGTTTTGTGACAAGATGTTTTTAGTTTAAACATTTTCTTTGGCTGAGCTATTCATTTATTCTACCCTGTCTTCAAATTCTCTCTTGAATGTCTTGTAATGTATTGATGAGACTTGCTTCTGAAGTTTCTGTTTGCCATCCTAAGTTATTTATTTCCAGTTTTAATTTAGTTTAGGTTTTCCTTAGTGATTCTATTTCTACTTTCCTATCTTGAAATGTTTTCCTTGTCTTAGGGTTTCTATTACTGTGAAGAATGATCATAGCAAGATCCTACCCAACTAACCTTCCATCTTGTGAAAAAGATTAAAGAACAGTTTAGGTCTAGGCATGGTGGTATAGGCCTTTAATCCCAGCACTCAGGAGATATAGACATGCAGATCTCTGAGTTCAAGATCAGCCTGGACTGCAGAGCAAGTTCCAGGACAGCTAAGCTTAAGCAGTGAAGGAAATCATCAAAACCAGAAAGCTGGTGAAGATGTAACTGAATAAGGGGGTTGTGTTCTAGCCCAAGCAAACAGAAGAACTTGGTAGCTTTGGCTGTGGGGTTCTAGCATTAGAGTCAAAGAGTTATGGAATCTCCCACTATGACTAAGTAAAGCCATGTGACTATGACTGAGGCCAGGCCTGTGGCTGGGGTGTCCTGTGTGAAGGTTCAGAGAAGCCATTACATGAAGCTGTGAAAGTGAAGCCTCGATTGCTTTGGAAACCTCAAGATGTTGGAGATGAAAGAGTTCTAGGATACCTGCCTAAGAAAGCTGTTAACAGGGAATGGAACTAGCCCATGAGAAAGGAGTGTGCTGCAGTCAACAAGTCTGAAAGGAAGAGTACTTTAACATCAGATAAGGAGTTGCAGAGTTTGGAGTTTGCCCAGCTGGTTTTTCATCTTGTTGGTCCAGTATTTCTTCACTGTGCTCCCTTTTAGAACAGTAATGTATATCCTGGGTTATTGTATGTTGAAAGTATGTGATCTGTTTTTTCTAATTTTACAGGGAATTACAGTTAAGAGATTGCATGAATCTCAGAAGATATTTTGAACTTTGAACTTTAAAGAATGTTTGAAACTGTTATAGACTATAGGGACTCTTGAAATTGAACAGAATGTATTTTGGCATTATGATATGGCTACTAGCCTATGGTGGTGATGGAGTGAAATGCGGTGGTTTGAATAGCAATAGCTCCCATAGACTGATGGGTTTGAATGTTTGGTCCATAGGAAATGACACTATTAGGAGATGTGGCCTTGTTGGAGAAAGTCTGGGACTGTCGGGGTGGATGTCTATTCTCAAGTTATGCCCAGTGAGACACGTCATCTTTTTTCTAGTGCCTGTGAATGAAGATATAGGATTCTCTAGCATCATGCCTGCCTGCACACTGTCATGCTTCTTGCCATGAAGATAATGGACTAAACCTCTGAAACTGTAAACTAGCCTCAATTAAATGTTTTCTTTTATAAAAATTGCTGTAGTCATGGTGTCTCTTTACAGCAAAACTACCCTAAGACACTAAAAAAAAAGTGTGAGGAGCAGGGGTGGGGGATGTTTTTGTGTCGCTGGCTAACTCAAAGAAAGAATCGTTAAGATATTTGCATGCAGTTTCTCAAGTGGCCATAAGGAGGCGGCAGATGCCCCGGGATATTAGTAAATTAATTGTATAACTTTGTCAAAGTTAAAATATAGTTACAGCTATATATCTTAGATGGCTTACTTACTCTTTTCAACTAGGCTTTCAAGATGCCACATCACCCATTATAAAGGAATAAATAACTTTTCATGATCATACACTGATAATTTTATTCCCTATTAGCTCTCTAGTACTCTACATTATTTCACTTATATTAACAACTGATCTGTGGTGCTGGGAATCAAAGTCAGGTCTGCTGGAAGAGCAGCTAGTGCTCTAGCATGACAATTTCTTTAGAAAATGAGAAGAGAGCCACAAACCCTGCCTCTCACTGAGCACATGGCCACAGTAGTGGAAGCAAGGTGTTCTGAAACATTCGGTGTCTTTTTGAGACACTCACGCCTTCACATTCACAGCAGGACTACTCCTAATAACCAAGATACAAAATCAAGCTGCTGCCTGTCAATGGACAGATGAAAACACAGCAGACACACATGGAACATTAACTACGTTATATTAAAGAGGCTCTGTCACTTGGAGTCACTGGAATGATGAAGCTGAAGACATGGTGTTAAGTGAAGTAAACCAGCCACAGGGGGGCACATTCTACACGACTTCCCTTACAGTGTGCAATCAAAGTGTTCAGTTGGCAGTAACAGAGTAATGTCACCAATGGCTAGAGATGGAGAGGGACAGCCACCTTTGTTACTTTGACTTTTAGCTACCCCATGATAACATACATATACAAAGAATGTCAACATCCTGTCATTTACTAAGCAAGTTTTGAATGCATGTGTAGAAACTAGGAAAATAGGCAGTTCTGGGGTGTTTCCGTAGTGTAGTGATCATCACGCTCACCTAACACGCGAGAGGTCCTCGGTTCGAAACCGGGCGGGAACAATGTTATTCTTTCTTTTCTCAGATTCTCAGTTCACTCTCTACACTTTTGGGCAGTTGACACAATCGCAGCTCTACCGTTTCAGCACACACTTTCATGCTTTCCTGCGCCATAGCTATATCAGATACCTGTGTGAGGACCAGTGGAGACAATTAGCATAAAAGAAAGTACAAAAGAAAAGAACTCTCTGTTGTGTTGGGGGATTAGCTCAAATGGTAGAGCGCTCGCTTAGCATGCGAGAGGTAGTGGGATCGATGCCCACATCCTCCAGTTACCTTATGCACCACGGAATTCTACCGAGATTATCATAACCTTGACTCTTCCACAGCTTTAACAAAATACTTGCTTCCTCCAAACTGAGGACTGAAAATTACCCTCCTTAGCCTTAGGCTTTAAAAGCCCTCAGGCACTCTGAGGATAAACTAGAGCTTTTCACATCCACGTCATGTACTCGTCTGGATTTGACAAATGTTTCTGAGCGTCTCCATTTGTCCTTTCACTCGTTAGAACCTCTTCTGTGTAACCAGGTTTAAGTTTTTCCTCTTAAACCGTGCTGTGTGTTCTGCCTGCCTCTCTGGAATCTTTCTTTTTCTTGTCCATCTCTTTGCTCATTCAACCGTGTTATGGGAGGGTTGTTTTGCTCCTCACGGGAACTGCCCATGGTACGTAAAGCACTGCCTGGAGTTCAGCATTTCATGGACTAAACTCCACTCGGCCTTAGTGGGATGCGGTTTCCTCCCTACTAGTCTCAATTTTCCATTTCTAAGCTCTGTTGGGGGG
>NW_022196913.1:27512347-27521116 GCF_008632895.1 Mastomys coucha
GGGAAGGGAGTGGGGAGAGAGAGGAGAGAATGAATGGATGAATGAATGAATGAATGAATGAATCTTTCCTTAACAAGTTGCTGTGATCATTTCAGCCACCTGCCCAGTTTCTCTCAAAAGCTCTCCAGAGGCTACAAGGTTCTCCTCGAAATGTCTCCGGATTATCAGGCTCTCCAACCTCATTCCCTGACTGAGTTTTACACATACCGGATTCCCCTGCGGTGCACCTTTACATCTTAGCAGGAATTCCTACTCTTCTCTCTCCCGAGAGCTCTCTCCGTTCTGCGCGCCGCCCAAGCTACATTTATTAATACTTCTCTGTAGCAGGTTCTCACCTATCCACTATCATTTTTTATCTTTGCTTTGGTTGCATTCCTTGCGTTTGTTTCTGTTAGTGGGGATCTGTAACTTCTGAATCACACTTGAGCAAGGATACAGTGCACATCTTGGATGGCAAAGTGAAAGAGCTAGTACTGTTTTGTGTTTCTGTGGTGTAGTGGTTATCATGCTCGCCTCGCGTGCAAGAGGTCCCCGGTTCGAGGCCGGGTGGGAACAGAACTTAATTTGGTAGTTTTCTGAAGTTCTCAGATTTTCAACAGAGCAAACACCTATCTGAAAGGAACCACATGTACAGTGGGGTGCTTCCCTCTGAGCCCCAGATTAGACATAGATCACACCCAAAGACCAATTTTCAAGCTCAAGCCAAATACAAAAAGATGCCTTATTAAGCAAGGCAAAGAAACAAGGTGGCTGAATCTGAAACCAGCAGCAAATAGCTTTGCAAGTGTTAATTTTAAGAGAGAGAGAGAAAAAAAAACGAGGTCTGTGTTAGAATGAGCTAGGACTGTTGATGAGTTCTGATTGAGTTTTTTAATCAGTTAGTCAAAATAATGAATTTTGACCTTGATGTTTTGATAGTTGGACCTTGGTGTACAGTCACAGGAATGAATCAGCAAGCACATAAAGGACTAGACCTTGGAGGTGAGCTTTGGAAATGTAACCTAACGTTCCATCAAGGGCAAGAAAGGCAAAGAGCAAAAGCTGTCTGCACCATGTTTGTTATGCTCCGGCCTGCTAGAGCCTTTCACCATGTGTCTTGGTCTACAGGAGCACGTTCAACATCCTCTTTCCAGGAAAAAACAAAGGAAGTCACACCGTTCCACTGCCTCCAGGAATTTGTTGGATCTCCACATTTTTCCATGTCCACTTCCCTTTGGTCACTTTTCTCTCAGAGCAATAGTCCTCAGCCTTCCTAATTATCTTAGTTAGGGTTTTGCTGCTGTGAACAGACACCACGACCAAGGCAACTTTTAATCAGGGCTAGCTTAGTGCCACTCCCTGGGACGAGCACGTACAAGCCATCAAGCTAATGTTGCGACCCTTTAATGTAGTTCCTCATGCTGTGTTGACCGACAACCATAGAATTATATTCATTGCTAATTCATAGTTGTAATTTTGCTAGTTATGAATCGTATGTAAATATCTGTGTTTTCCGGTTGTCTTAGGGCAACCCCCGTGAAAGGGTTGTGGGACAATTCCCCCTCCCCTCGGGAGTCTCTATCCACAGGCTGAGAACCAACCACTGTGTTAGAAAGTGGCGCAGATGCTCCTGTCCTGAAAGGCTTTTGAGCAGATTGTCTATGAGAACCTCGGCTCTGTATTTTGGCACTGACCAATCATACAGTCCTGGGGACTAGTAGACCCAGTGCAAATACAAGGGACAAGATGATCCCGGGCACTGAGGGATTAGTTAAAGAAATAAAGAGCTCGATTAGCGTAGAAGTAATATGAGCCGCCCATATCCTCCAGTTGTTTTGTTAAGTTTTGGATCTGTACCTTTATTTGCTGATTTCTTTCCCCAGTGCCTTTATCTCGCTTCTCATCCATGGCTTTTATCCATGCTTGATTGCTTCCTTTCAGGTTTTGGGTGGTTGGTTGGTTGGTTGGTTGGTTGGTTGGTTGGTTGGTTTTGTTTTCCCTGTTAACATAGATCTGTACTATCTTGATGGTGCCTTAGCAAAGAGATAGTGTCTTGGAGGGTGAGATAACAGAAATGTTACTGTAGGGTGTTCGTATTGTGTGATGGTTATCACACTTGGCTTCACATGCTAGAAGCTCGAAGATCGAGCATAAACATTGATGTTTTTGTGTCCCCTATTTTCAGAAGGCAGTGAGGAAAACCCTCCACTTAACCCTGCCTCCTACCAGTGGCCCTAACTGGGAATGGTCACACTCGATATTTCTAGTTTGGAAAATGGCCACTGAACCCACTAAGAATACCTCCGCCGCGGCAGCTGAATTCGTCCTGAGAGAACCCATTGAACCCATATGTCCCGGGTAGACTATCAAACCTGCAACGTTTCCCTGTGGACCACGCAGAATCCGGACTAGTTGTCCTCTGCCTCTGAATCTGAAATTTGAGATTGGATAGTTGTTCCTTTCTGGAAAAATGAAGCAACAGGTGCGCTTGTTTGCCTGGACCATCGGTAGAGTACTTGGCCCTACCAGCAGTGCCTCGGAGTTCCAAGTCGCAGGACCTGGAAGGGGAGACCAAAGACAGTAACCCATAGGCTACAGCTGGGGAGGGAGAAAAGCTGCTCCGGGGTTCGAATTCAGAGATACAATCTGCAGGTTTACCTGTACAGGCAGAGACAGGGAGATTGGGGTGGAGGAAGAGCTCAGTATTGATAGTCAACCTTTGCTTCCCTGTTCAGGCCTTGCAGTTCCAAACTCTGAGACCCTAAGAAAACCATTCAATTTACCCTCGCTTTCTTTTCATTTTCATTGCTTCTGGAAAGGGCAGAGAGTTGTCCCTCACCGTATTCCCTCCTTTACCCTTGTCTTCCATCCAAGTACCTTTTTAATTCTAGTCTACTTTCCTCTTTGTTCCTCCACAGCTACTATCTTCTGTTTCCCCTTCGTTGGGAGAGTCTCCCCTCCACCCTAGTCCTTCACTGGGTATCTAATATGTGTGGTTTTTTCGGATTGTAGCTCACATATCAAAAGCTTAAAAGCAAAATCCACATAAAAGATAACATACAATATTAGTCTTTTGCATCTGGGTTAACTCACTCGGGATTATTTTTTTCTACCTCCATCCATTTAGCTGCAAATTTCAGAATATCATTTCTCTTAAGAGCTGAATAATATTCCACTGTATAAATAAATGTATCACATTT
Source organism: Mastomys coucha (assembly GCF_008632895.1). NCBI lineage: Eukaryota > Metazoa > Chordata > Mammalia > Rodentia > Muridae > Mastomys > Mastomys coucha. The sequence continues at coordinate 27,515,527 of NW_022196913.1, forward strand.
TCATATTCATTCAACTGTTAGTACACATCTAGCCTGTCTCTAATTTCTAAATATTATGAATAAGCCAGCAACAAACATGAATGAACTGGTATCTCTGTTGTCCGATTCAGAATTCTTTGTGCACAGCGCTAGCTGCCCTGGAACTCACTATGTAGACCACCAGATTGCCCTCAAATTCACAGAGCTTGACCTGCATCTGCCTCCCAATTTCTGGAATTAAAGGCATGTACCATACCATGTCAGTTTTAACTAGATTTTGAGGTAGATCTATTCCCAGTTTCCAATTTCCATAGTGGCTGGACTCCCACATCTCACAGTAGTTTGGATTTGCAAATTGTGTCTTAGCCAAGCCAGCTCTGTCAGTCAACAGGTTCTCCAGTGCAGGAGTGAGGATTAAAAAGAAAAAAGACAAGTAGACAACACTGTAGCTTGACCCCAGCCAGTTCTGAGGCTGGGGCGGGTTTATTTTTTCCCAATCTGCTCTTATACCATTTTAATTACATGCAAGTAATAAGGTCAGTTCTAGGTTGAGAAACAAAGAATACAATAAACACAAGTAGTCAATGAACAGCAAGGGCTTATCAGGATGACCAAAACATCTGAGCCCACTTCCCTGCCCTAGCCCAAAGTCATAATCATGCCTGAAGCCTATTTCTTTGTTCTAGCCTAAAATTAGATTCCTGCCTGAGCTTACTTCCTTGTCCTGGTCCAAGGTCAGATTCCTTTCTGCAGCCCATTTCCTTGTCCTTGGCCCCAAAAGCTCTCCTCAGTGTCGTTCATCTTTCGAGAACTTTCTGTTTAGTTTCATATGTCATTTTAAAATAGGATTATTTGCTTTCTTGATGTCCAGTTTTTGTTTAGCTCCTCATATATTGTACATACTAACCCACTGTGAGATGTATAATTTGTACACAATTTTTCCCATCCTGTAGCCTACTGTTTTGCCAAATGACAGTGTCCTTTGCGGTACAGAGGTTTTAACTTCATGAGGTTCTGTTTTATGAATCTTACTGCCTGTGTGTCAGTGTCCAGTTCTGAAAGCCCTTTCCCAAGACAACGAACTCAAATCTATTCTGTACTCTGTCTTCTATCAGATTCTGGGTATCTGCTCTTGTGTTGACATCTTTTATCCATGGGGAGTTAAGTTTTGTGGAGGGTGATAGATGTAGATCTATTTTTATTCTTGTATTTGCAGCTGTCCAGTTTGTCAAGCACCATTTGTTGGAAATTCTGTCTTTTCTCCACTTTGTGTTTTTGGCTTCTTTGTCAGCAATCAGTTGTCCATAGGTGTGTGAACTTATGCATGAATCTTCAGTTCAATTCCATTGATCAACACGTCTGGTTTTGTGTGGACACCATGCTGTTTTTATTACCATGGCTTCATAATACAACTTAAAATCTGGCTGGTGATACCTTCCACAGTTCTTTCATCACTCAGGATTATTTTAGCTATCCTGAGGTTGCTTTTTGTTTTTTGTTTTGTTTTGTTTTGTTTTGTTTTGTTTTAATTTCCATCTGAACTTGAAGAATTTTCTCAATTTCTATGAAGAATTGTGTTGGAATTTTGATGGGGATTACATTGAATCTGTAAATTGCTTTTGGCAAGATGGCCATTTTCACAATATTAACACTACCAATCCATGAACATGGGAGGTCTTTCCATCTTTGGCTGTCTTTTTCAGTTTCTTTCTTCAATATCTTAAAGTCTTTATTTACACACTTTCACCTTCTTGGTTAGAATTATCCCAGGATATTTTTTGCAGATATTGTGAAAGGTACTGTTCCCCTGATTTCTTTCTCCATTTGTCATTTGTTTGTAGGAGGGCTGCCATTTTTATATGTTAATTTTGTATTCTGCCACGTGACTGAAACTGTTTTTCAGCTCTAGATGCGTCCTGATGCAGTCTTTAGGGTCTTTTCTTCATAAAATCATGTCATCTACACATAAAGATACTTTGACTTCTTTTCCTACTCACATCCTTTTGATCTGTTTCCATTTTATGTTCTTGTTAAGACTTCAAATGCTACATTGAATAGGTATGGAAAGAGGGGGCATCCTTATCTTGTTCCTGATATGAGTAGAAAAGCTTTATGTTTCTATTTAGGTTAGTGTTGGCTGTGGGCTTGCTGTAAATTGAAGTATATTGAAGTGTGCGTTTTGCATCCCTAGTTTCTTCAGGACTTTTATCATGAAAGGGTGCTGGATTTTCTGTATCTAATGAATGAAGGTATTTCTTGTCTTTAATAGTCCATCTATGTGGTGCATTATATTTATTGATTTACATATATTGAACCACCCTGGCATCTCTTGAATGAAGCCAATTTTGATCATGGTACATAACATTTATGTGTTCTTGGATTCAATTTGCAAGCCTTTTATTGAGAATTTTGTGTCTATGTCCATAAATGATATTGATCTGTAAATTTTTTGTTGGGTCTTTGCATAGTTTTGGCATTGGAATAATACTAACTTTGTAAAAGGAATTAGTGTTAATTCAGTTGCTGTTTTTTAAATAATTTGAGGAGTGTTATATATATTCTACTTTGAAGGTTTGGTAGAATTCTGCACTGAATCCATCTGGGCCAGGACTTGCTTTTTTTGGTGGGGGGCACTTTTATTTTAGTAGAGGTCATGGGTATGTTTAAATTCCTTATTTGATCTTGGATTAACTTTGGTAGATGATACATATCAAGCTTTTCATCCATTTCTTATAGACTTTTCGATTTGGTCGGATAGAGATTTTTGAGGGGAGTCCTTGTGATTCTCTGAATTCCCTCAGTCTCTGTAGTAATGTTCCCATTGTCACTTCTGCTTTTGTTATTATGGATCATCTTTTAATTAATTTTGCTTAAAAAATTGTCAATCTTGCCGGGCGGTGGTGGCACACGCCTTTAACCCCAGCATTTGGGAAGCAGAGGCAGGCAGATTTCTGAGTTCGAGGCCAGCCTGATCTACAGAGTGAGTTCCAGGACAGCCAGGGCTACACAGAGAAACCCTGTCTCAAAAAAAAAAAAAAAAAAAAAAAGTCAATCTTACTGATTTTCTCACAGAACCAACTCAATCTATTAACTCTTTGTATTACTTCTGAATGTATATTTGCTTGTTTCTATTTTATTGACTTCATCCTGGAGTTTGATTATTTCTTGCTGTTTTCTCTTTTAGGGTGTTAATTCCTTCTTGTTCTAGAGCTTTCAGATGTCACTAAGTTACTGCTGTGAGATCACTCAGTGTGTGTGTGTGTGTGTGTGTGTGTGTGTGTGTGTGTGTGTGTAAGAAATGCTTAGTGTTATGAACTTGCCTCTTAGAACCACCTTCCATGTGTCCAGTGTGTCTGTATATGTTGTATTTTTATTTCCATTCACTCAAAAAAGAGATTTTTTTCTTGGCTTCTGTCTTGACCCATTTTTCATTTAGTAGTGAGCTATTCCATTTCCATGAGTCTGTATACTTTCTTTTGCTCTTGATATTCAGCTTTAACTCACAGTGGTCAGAAAAGAGGCAGAATGTTGTTTCAATTTTCTTACATCTGTTGAGACTTTCTTTCTGTCCTGGTATGTGACCAGTTTTGGAGCAAGTCCCATGAGAGGCTGAAAATAAAGTGTGCTCTTTAGTGCTTCCTTGGAATGTTCTGTACATGTCTGCTAGGTCCAATTGACTTACGATGCTATTTAACTGCAGTATTTCTGTGTTTAGCTTTTGTCTGAGTGAACTGACTATTGAGGAAAGTGGGGGAATGGAAACCACCACCTATCACTGTGTGTTATAAACTTGTAATTTTAGTTGTAGTAGCATTTCTAGTATGAACTTGGGTGTCCTTGTGTTTGGTGCATAACTGTTTACAATTGCAATATTCTCTCGGTGGATTTTTCCTTTAAAGAATATGTAATGTCCTTCCCTATCTCTTCTGGTCAGTTTTAATTAGAAGTCTACTTTGTCTGATATTAAAAGAAGTGCACCTGCTTGCTTCTTGGGACCATTTACGTGGAATACCTTTTCTATCCTTTCACCATGAGATGCTGTCTATCTTTGACAATGAGATTTATGTCTTACATTCAGTAGAAAGATGGATTCTGTTTTCTAATCTGTTAGTCTGTTATCAATAATTTCTGATATTTGTTGTTGAAGTGTGAGGTTTTCTCCTCTCTTTTGCCTCATTTACTGTTCTGGGATTATTTGTTTCCTGTATCTATTTGGATGTGGCTAATCTCATCAGGGTGAAGTTTTCCCTCTAAAGTTTGCTGTAGAGCTGAATTGGTAGATAGGAATTATTTAAATTTGGTTTTGTTGTGGAATGTTCTTTCCTCGTTGCTTGTGATTGACAGCTTTGCTGGGTATAGTAGTCTGGGCTGGCATCCGTAGTCTTTCTGGCATTATGAATCATCTATCCAGGCCTTACTGGCTTTGAGAGTGTCCCCTGAGAAGTCAGGAGTTATTCTAAGGAGCATGTCTTTATAAGATTAATCTTTTTCTCTTGCAATTTTAAACATTATTTCTTTGTTCTACATATTTAAAGTTTTGAATATTATGGGTCTGGAGAATTTCTTTTCTGTTCCTGTCTATTTGGTATTCTATAAGCTTCTTCTACTTAGACAGAGCCCTCCTTCTTTAGATTTGGAAATTTTTTCTTCTATGATTTTGTTTAAAAAAAATACCGGGCGGTGGTGGTGCACATCTTTAATCCCAGCACTTGGGAGGCAGAAGCAGGCAGATTTCTGAGTTCCAGGACAGCCTGGTCTACAGAGTGAGTTCCAGGACAGCCAAGGCTATACAGAGAAACCCTGTCTCGGGGGAAAAAAAAAATGTTGCAATGATAACAGAAACATTTAAATATTATTGGGGCTGGAGAGATGGCTCAGGGGTTAAGAGCACAGATTGTTCTTCTGAAGGCCCTGAGTTCAAATCCCAGCAACCACGTGGTGGCTCACAACCATCCATAATGAGATCTGATGCCCTCTTCTGGGATGTCCGAAGGCAGCTACAGTGTACTTACATATAATAAATAAATGTTTAAAAAAAAAGACCTTGTCAGCCTTTGATGAGATGTCCTGGACTTTTTTACTAGATGTTTTTAGGATTAACACTTTCTTTGACTGAGCTATTTATTCTACCTTGTTTTAAATTCTCTCTTGATTGTCTTGTAATCTGTTGATGAGGTTTATCTCTGAGATTTTGTCTGACATCCTAACTTTTTTATTTCCAGTTTTAGTTCAGTTTGCGTTTTCTCTTAGTGATTCTGTTTCTACTTCCCTGTCTTGAAATGTTGTTCTTATCTCATTGTCTTATTGCTGTAAAGTGACACCATGACCATGGTAACTCTTAAAGGAAAGCAATTAGTTGGCAATGGGTTGCAGTTCAGAGGTTTAGTTCATTATCAGGATAGGGGGAAACATGGCAAGCACTCAGGCAGACCTTTCAAATAGTGCTACTCCCTATGAGCTTATAGGGGCCACTTCCATTCAAACTACCACATTCATTCAACTGTTTGCGTTTTTACACTTTTCAGTTAGGCATTTTTTAAAATCATTTTTAAGGTTAAGGTCCTTAAACACATTCATAATTCCATGTCTTATGCTTTTTTTTTTTTTTTTT
>NW_022196913.1:27521449-27521744 GCF_008632895.1 Mastomys coucha
GGGAGGAGGGGTGTTTCTGTGTGCCATTGGCTGACACAAAGGGAAAGCTGAGTGGAGCCACAGGAAAGTCTATTATTTCTTACGTGTACGGGTATTTACGTGCAGTGGCCAGAACGGGCCAAAAGAGGGCAATAGATGTCCTAGTACTGGAGCTGAACATGTTTGTGAGCTTCACGGCGGTGCTAGAATTCAAAGTCAGGTCCTCTGAAAGAGCAGCTAGTGCTCTGGCATGACAATTTCTTTAGAAATCGAAAATAGAGCCACAGAGGCTGCCCTCCACTGGGCATGAGGCCAC
>NW_022196913.1:27521755-27533141 GCF_008632895.1 Mastomys coucha
GATAAGGTGCTTGGAACACAAGTGTCTATACCATATAAACATGGCTCATAGTATGTATAAACCATCCAAACACCACCCGGGAGTCTATTTCATCTGATCCCTTTGTAGTATCTGACCCTGCCAGCAAAAGTCAACTTTACTTATTGTCTTTGTCTCAGCATTTAAAACTGAAAACAAAAAGAAAAAAAAAAACTTAAAAAAAAAAATGTTTGAACTTTAGATATAATTAGGCTGCCTCAACATGCCTGGAATTTCAGGGATAATTTTCTTTTAAAGCATTTACTTTGTGTACATATGTGGTATGTGGGAGGGGTGGCACAAGAATTCCACCATCTACACTATGCATACATTGATTTTAAATGCATACATTGGTGCATTTAAAGGATGCTTGTGTTTACAAACGTTGAATGCGAACCTTTTCTGTGAGACCATATTAGGGACCCTTCTCCCCCTTAAACTGAGCTGCTCTGTCCGCCATTCTGGAATTTTCCTCTTTCTCGTCCATCTTTTACCCATTCTACGCCATGGTGAGAGTTTTTTCTTCTTTGCCTCACAGGCATGGAGCTACCCTGCATTGCTGCAGCCAGCATGGAGAGAACAAAAACTCCATTTGCCCTGAGTGGAAACTGGCTCCCTCCCTACTAGTCTCAATTTTTTCATTTCTAAACGCTGTGACAAATTGAGCATCTTCCCTTCTTAACACGACGTTGTGACTATTTGAGCCACCTGTGGATCGTCGTTCAAAAGCTCTCTGGCATCTACAACCTTCTCCTCGAAGTGTCCCAGTTGATCAGGCACTTCCATCCTCCTCTCGTCTTTGTGTTTGGACACGTAAGAGATTTCCCTGAGATGCGCTGATGAGTCTCAACTCCTACAAGCTTCTCCTTCCGCTGAGTTCCCAACTTTTAATCCTTCCCCGTACAGGATGTCGCCTCTCCACTGTAGCTTTTTATCTTTGGTTTGGTCGCAATTCTCACTGTAAAGGCTTCCAGATAACAGTTTAGCAAATTTTATGGTATCTTGGGTAGTAAAGTTACAGAAATAAAGTCGTGGGGAGTTTCCGTAGTGTAGTGGTTATCACGCTCGCCTCACACGCGAGAGGTCCCCGGTTCGAAACCGGGCGGAAACAGTGTCTTTTTTTTTTTTTCCTTATTTTCCCTTGTGTTTTCAGGTTCTTAGCTCATTCCCTACACTTCTAGAGAGTTAGGACAATCTCAGCTTCACAGTTTCAGCCTCCACTGTTATGCTTTCCTGCGTCCTAGCTATACCAGGTACCTCTGATGAGACTCTTAGCATAAAAGATGTACAAGAAAACCTTTTCTTTTGTTGGGGGATTAGCTCGAATGGTAGAGCACTCGCTTAGCATGTGAGAGGTAGTGGGGTCGATGCCCACATCCTCCGGTTATTTTCACAGCACTTTTCCAGTAAAAGCCTGACAATCTTCTTTTCCAATTTTGGAAATTGAAGACTTAAAAAAAAGTCTTACGCTTTTGCTCCCTTTAGCACACACTCACATGCCAGTTTGTCATACCCACATCATGTACTCTTTAGTTTGTGCATTTGGTAAAAGTTTGTGAGTGTCTCTATTTGTTCTTTCCCTCTCCAGACACTGGGTCAGAACCTCTTCTGTGCCACCAGGTTTGGGATTTCTTCCTTAATCCTTCATATCGTGCTGCGCTGTGAGTACTCTAAGTGTGTTTCTCTGCAATCTTTCTTTTCTTCACCTTTTGCTCACAGGTACCGCGTTAGTGGAGTTCTGCACCTCGCCGGCAGGGGGCGTCCCACACTACCACCACCGTCATCGATGTGGACAAATCTCCCCTTGGCCAGAGGATTGTGTCCCCTCCCTACTAGTTTAAGTTTCTCATTTCTGAGCTCTGAGGAAAAACTGAGAATCACTTTGCTATGACCGTTTGAGCCGCTTGCCTGGGTTCCCTTAAAAGCTCTCCGACATCTACAACATTCTCCTCCAGGTGTCAGCTCTTCAGTCCCCCTTTCCGCCCTGTGTTTTACACAAGCGCCACTCTCCTGCAATAACCCCTTTTGCCTTTACCTTCAGAAGGCAGTGTGGAATGTCCTGTAGTCTGCCCTGTGGAATGCCCTGCAGTCTGCCCTGTGGAATGTCCTGCAGTCTGCCCTGTGGAATGTCCTGCAGTCTGCCCTGTGGAATGCCCTGCAGTCTGCCCTGTGGAATGCCCTGCAGTCTGCCCTGTGGAATGTCCTGCAGTCTGCCCTGTGGAATGTCCTGCAGTCTGCCCTGCCTCCTGTCAGAGGCTCTAACTAAGAATGCTCCCTCCTGACATTCCTTGTGTGGAAAAGACCCATTAAACCCACAAAGGACACCTCCACCAGGGCAGATGGAAAAACCTGAGCGGAAATTCTTGATTCCATAGCTCCTGAGTGGTGGGCGATTTGACCTGGGAAATCATCCGTGAAGGACAGATTTTTCTTCTGTTCTGGAATCTGGTGTGTGTGTGTGTGTGTGTGTGTGTGTGTGTGTGTGTGTGTGTGTGTCTGTGTCTCTCTGTGTGTGTGTGTGTGTCTGTGTGTGTGTGTGTGTGTGTGTGTGTGTAAGAATGAAGCAGTAGGCGTGCTTTCCTATCAGGGACAAAGGACCAAGGACAGTGATCGCTAGGGTACAGCTGGGGCAGAAGAGGGAGAGAAGCTCTGGGATTGGGTTCAGAGACACAGTCTGCAAATGTACCTCCCGCACCTCAGGTGAGGAATCTTCCAATCTATACAAGTAAGAAAACAGCAGCACTTGGACACAAGGCTCAGTTGCAGGTGTCTCTGCTTACTGAAATGCTGGAAGACATATAGCCCGGTCCAGAGAAGGACATTGGGTCTGGAGATGAACAATTTGCTCTCATCCCTCTAGAAGCTGTTCTAGGGAGAACATACTCAGTTGTTCTTTTTCACCAAGAGAATCTCCTCCTGCAGTCGGGGCCTAACTGCCAACCTAATCTGGAACTAACTCCCTTGGCAGAGTACCAGGGTAACAGAGCCCCAGCTCTGGGGAGGAGACTATAACCAAGAGTCTAAATTCAAGGCTGTGGAGGTCGGGAGATTCGATATTTGGAGTGTTAACGGATGAGTTACTGTGCAGACCAGGCAGAGACAGGGGAGTTGGGGCACAGGAAGAGCTCATTATTTGATACTCAACCTCTGCTTCCCAGTCCAGGCCTTGTCACTTCCCAACTCTGAGACCCTGTGAAAAACACTCAATCTACCTGAGTCTTTGTTGCATCTGGAAAGGGTCAAATGTGACCAAGTCCTGATCAATTGGAATAAACTCAACAGATCTTTAAGAGTAGTTAAAGGCAAGTGGAACTGGACACCACAGGTTATTTGTGGATTGGGGGGGGGGGTGCGGGCAGGGGGAATGTCTCTAGTCATGTCGACACAAATGGAAGTGGAGGATATAACAGAACAGTATGAACAGAGAACTATTTGCTTATTCACTCATTCAGTCAATGAACAGATAACCTGTTATGTTGCTTTTTCAACACAAAAGAGCAGGAAGGAGAATGCCATAGTTGTGAAAAGTGGGAAGAGAGGGGCAAAGGGTTTGGCATTTCATCTAGGCTCTGCCCCAGTTACCTGGCAACAGCCAGGTGTGCCTGACTCACTCTAAAAGGGGCTGCTTGCCCCCTCCGCTCTCTCTTCTCTTCTATTCTCTTCTCTTACTGTTGCTCTCTTATCCTCTTCCCATTTTTCCTTCCACTCTCTCCACACACTTATAGCCGAGCTTGCTCTCTCTCTCTCTCTCTCTCTCTCTCTCTCTCTCTCTCTCTCCCTTTCTCTCTCTCTCTCCCCCTGCTCCCTCCCCTTCTCTGTCTCTATTACCCCCTCAACTCCCCCCACCCATGCCCTAAATAAACTCTATTCTATACTATACGCCCTGTGGCTGGTCCCTAAGGAAGAAGAAATGCCTCAGCATGGGCCCGCAGAGGCACCTGCTTCCCCCACACCATACCGAGCCTCCACCACACATATCCTTAGCTTCTTTCTCTTTTTATAAAACACAACAAAGGGCAGTTGTAAGTGAACCTGCTCACTCAGGTCAGAGGGGCTTGTTTAGGTGAATCTCTAACGTATGTAAGAGCTGGAACGTAGCTTAATGGCATGGTGCTTGCCTAGCTTATAAAGCCCTAATTCAATCCACAGCACTTTAACTAAAGTTTGCAGAAATATCTGAGAACATCTGGCTTATTGCATTACATCGTCTTGATATTTGCCTTCTATAACGTAACAGGGAAGCTCACTAAAAGGATCATTGTAAATGCCACAACACAGACCTCTGCTAGGCTCCCTGGGAATGCTAGGAGTGACAAAGCTCAGGTTCAGAAAACTGTTAGGAAAGATCTCTGCTGGAAGATGCTCTGGACCTCACTAAGCAGTTGGACACTGATGAAGGACTTGGGGTTCTGAACTCTACATCCCTCAGTTCAGTGTCTCTAGATTAGCAGAAGGCAGAAAACAGAAATGAAGGGGCAGCCAGAGGCCAGGACTGGGTTTTTCTGGGAGCATTACCCAGCCTTCTAATCCACACAGCTTTGCAGGAAGTCAGCTGGTAAAGTCAGTGTGACTGGAGGGGAGGTACTTTGAGGGAAATGTGGCATGGAGAAAGACCCAGGTATTCACTGCTGCTTTCCAATGCTTCCAGACTGATTCCTTCAGGTTCTCTAGGAAGTGTTTTCAGGACAAAATAAGAACGCAGCTACATGGCATAGCGCAATCAAAAGGAAGTACATTCAAGATGGATCCATGCTATATTCGCTTCATCTTTTATTCTGAAGGCAAAGCACAGTAGCTAAAAGTACAAGCACAGTAGCTAAAAGTACACTTGGCCCGTACGGGGATCGAACCCGCGACCTTGGCGTTATTAGCACCACGCTCTAACCAACTGAGCTAACCGGCCAGTTGTAAGGACCACCTCTATGACCTCTACGGATATTCGATGGTAAAGTTGCCAAATGAGAAAGGGTTACGTTTTCTTTTTTGAAATTTTAAGGTTTTTCTTTAACATATAAAAATTTATAAACCTCACCTTATTCTAAGTAGAAAGTTTCTATGAACAGAAAGAAAATTTTCTATCACAGCAACAAATGTTACCTTGCACTCACTCACTCACTCATTCCTCAACTCCGTCTTCTGGCCGCGACGGACTTACGCAGCCCACTTACCCACAAGTGACTATTTAAAGTCTTGCCAATTTTAATCAATTTCAGAATACATTCGCCAAAAACAATTAGATGACGCAGTGGGTGGCAGGCCTCCACCACCACCACCACCACCCTCCCTCCATCGCGCCTCCCTACTGGGTGCTATATTGACACGGGCCTTCGGACCAGCGGCTCCGGAGAGGCGGGGTTTTAGTTCCCAGATCTGCGTTGTTCCCGGCGGGTGGGATGTGGTCTCTCTGGACACTGTCGCGGTCGACGGAGTCGCTGCGTGTTGACAAGAGTGCAGGACCAGCGCGCCCTAGTCCGTCTCAAGGACCAGTCCTCTCGGCGCATCCACTCTTGTCCTGAGTTGCAGTGGCGCCAAGCTCCGCTCAGCTTGAACTAGGATTTACCACTGTCACTAGACCCGTAGCTGTTCCAGAAGTTTGGGGGACCCAGGCGCTTCGTGGCGTTTTATATCTTCCTCAGTGGGAAACGGAAAAGGCGACAGGGATACCTTCTGTGTCATTCGGTCTTTCTTTAACGAAGTCGCGAAAGAGTTGAGAACTTGGGATTTTGAAATGAGTGTTTTCGGGTCGCCCAGAAAATACAACGAATTGTGACAACGAATATCTGCAGTCTCTGAGGAGGCCAACGCAGCGCATCAGCCTACACCTCCTAGTCGTTTGTTCTTCGGGGACCTTTTGGTGAGAAGACACCGTTGGTCCTGTCCTCCAGGGACCCTCAGAGTTCCAGTCACCTAACTGGTGACCTTGCTGTGCACAAAAATAGACACGAACAAAGAAGGATTTTAAAAAGCGCCAAGCGTGAGGCGTGAGGCACGGCCCCTTAAAACGTCGCAAGCCACTGCACTAAAACTGCTTTTACGGCCAGGCTGTCAGGACCCTAGGTTCCCCGACTGCAAGTCCAAGAGCTCTGCTGGGTCTTCACTTCACCAACGCCCTGTCCCCGTTATTGATCCAGTAATTCACCAAAGTTGTCTTAGGAAATCCTTGTCTCACAAGCCCCTTGAATTGTGTATTAGACTCGATTATCAAAACTACTGAGCCTCTGCCAAAGTGTGGCTCTTGGGCAAAGCAAGCTTAATCATGACATTTTAGCAGGGCAGTTAATTTTTTTGAGAGAAGGAGAATTTGATCCCCAGAATTAAAAATAAAATAATTTTTTTTAAAAGACCAAGTATGCTGGGCTGGGCTTGTAATCCTTACTCTTGAGAGGCACAGACGGGCACTATTCAGAAAGTCGCAGGCCAAAGAGCTACTACTATCCCAAAACAAAAACAAAAATAACAAACCCACACCACCATTAGGGACCGGTTATCCTCTTAAATGTGCACACATGTATACAATATAATGAAAATATATTTATATCGTTTTATCTTGGGTTTAACATTTTAAAATTATGTCATGTGTATATTCAGGCACCAGAATACAAATGCCCAAGGAGGCCAGAAGAGGATGTCGCATTCCTAGGAGCTAGAGTCCCAGGTGTTTCTGAGCTGCCTAACTCGGCGCTGGGAACTGACTGTTCCTCTTCATGAGAAGTGTGTGCTCTTAACTGTCACTACAACATAGTTGTGCAATTACAACATCTGTCTCTGTTCAAAGAAACTGCTCGAGGCTCTGTCTTCATCACCAGTCATGTGACTTAGCTCACTTAGAGCACAGCCAGCGAGCTGCTGAGAGTCTTGGATTCCTAAGGGCTGGCTGCCTTCGGGAGCTTCTGCAGGTCTTTCTTTCCCCATCCCATCTGTGTCTTTCTTTCCCCATCCCATCTCATGCAATTGACTGGACTCTTCTCAACTGTGGGATGTAACTCATAAAAGAAGACATGCTCTATTAACTCCATGAGTCCAAACAATCATTTATCCTATTCTTAGCAGATTGATTCATAAATTAGGGTCCTCAAGATTGTCGCCTCACCCCACCAGTCACATAAAGTTTCATGGAAGCCACCTGCTAATTTCTGTACCCATCAGTCACTTTGAGGAAAATGGCCACCCACTAGCGACATTTCTTTCTTAGATAATGTTTTTCAGACACTGATTCTGAAGGTTTTTAAGTTACCTAGCTAGCAGTTCTTCATTCTCAGAAAAATGTAAGCGTCAAGAACGTAGAACTCAAAAGGAGGCCGATTCAGACTGAAAGACATCACCGTTGAAAGAGCACCTCCTGTGCTATTCCTTAAGCCCCCTCCCAGTAGAGGTGAGGTAAACTGTTTTTTCGTTGTACAGCAAATTTACATAGTTCTGTTTGAAGTTTATAGCAGATTAAAAACAGCTCACATTTGGCCCCTACGGGGATCGAACCCACGACCCTAGCGCTATTAGTACCACGCTCTAACCAATTGAGCTAACCGGCCAGCTGAAAGGCAGGTCTCTATCTAGCCCTATAGATGTATAACATATATTTGTCAGTTGATTAAAAAAAAATTCATTCTTCTTGAATTTCTTTACTTCGACTTTCAAGATTTTCTTGAAGCTGGAAAAAAGTCACGAACCTCGCGTTGTTCCAACTAGAAAGTTTCTATGAGTAGAAAGAAAATTCTGTAAGAGAGCAAAAAATATCTCGTTGCAAAGATTCCTGACCAGTTTGTGGAACCCATATACACTGGTCACAGCACAGTCTTCTTGCTCAGTAGACGTACAGGAGACAAGCCGCTCTCTAGCCACGGCGGAGTTGGTCTGCCGTAGAGTTCTCCTTGTTGCCCCTAAGTGACAATTTGACCTTTCCTATTTTACTGAATTTCGGAATCCACTCGCCAAAAACACTTGGATAACACAGTGGGGTTGTTCGTGCTCATTCCGTCCTCCTTTAATTTAGTACCGAGGGAATCAAGAACTTGAGATTCTGAAATGAGTATTTTCCGGTCACCCAAGAAATACTTACCTCGGGCACTTACGATCTGAGCATCTCCAGAGTCTCGGCGACAAAAGGGACAAACCCAAGGTGACTCACACAGGGTCGGACGGAGCCAGCGCTGAGCACTGCAGGACCCGATGCCTGGCTTTTCCTTCTACCAGTATAGAATGACCCAGCTTGAAGTCTCCTCATCCTGACGTCTAAGACAACCCCTCGTCGTTGAGAGAAGGAGTTTGGAGACAAGGAATATCAGTGCCTCTGAAGTCGCCCGCAACCTCCCAGCTTGTAACTGAGGAGGCCAACGCAGAGCATCAGTTTCCACCTCCTACTCGTTTGTTTTTCCGTGAAAAGACGTTGTTCTTCCGTTCTTTGGTGAAAAGACACAGTTGGTCCTGTTCTCCAGGGACCCTCTGAGCTCCAGTCCCCTAACTGGTGGCCTTGCTGTGGCAACAACCACAAAGTAGACACGAACAAAGGAGGATTCGAAAAAAGCGCGACACGTGAAGCGTGACACACAACTCCTAGAAACGTCACAAGCCACTGGGCCACTCTGAACTCAAAACTGCTTTTACTGCCAGGCTGTCTCCGACTGCCGGTCCACAAGCTCTGCTGGGTCTTTTCACCAAGGCCCTGCCAGGGATTTTGATTCAGTAGCTGTCCAAGGTTAGAAAACCCGTGAGCGCGCAGCAGGACCTTACAAAACCATCTCTGAAGTAAACCCCGGAAATCCTCGTCCTACCTGCCCCGTGAATTGCGTCTCCGATTCGATTATCAAAACTGCTTAGCCTCTGCCGAGTGTGCACAGCGGACCTGGGCATAGCGAGCTTGATTACATTTCAGCAGGATAGCTAATTTCTTTGGGAGATACAAAGAAATGGAAATTTCACTCCCTGACCTAGAATGAGAGGGAAGAATAGATGGGTGCCAGCATCCTGCTCTTTATGTCCTTCCCCCTCCAGCCTATGTCACGGGTATTCACCAGAGAAGACTGAAGACTGCTTGGACATGAGTTTCAGCCAACTGAAAGTCTTCATTAGCTGGCAGGGACTACACTAAGTTTTAGCATCCAAGTGTAGCACCAAGCCTTTCACATGGTGAGCTTTGAAGCACAAAAACCATGTCCTGGGTTGACACACTTCAGTTAACAAAAGCAGCCAGAAGCAGAACTACAAAAGCCAAAAGGTAAAGTTTTAGAGACTTTTCCAGAAGTATGGGCTTTGAATGATTAGGTCTTTGTTTTTGTTTTAGCGGGCGGTGCTATCTACATGTTGAGTTGTTCTCCTGAATGGTACTTCCATCATGGAGTCTGTTGTGCTAAGGTCTGGAGCCCTGCTTTAGCAGTAGGCTTCCATGGGCATTGTTCTCTGGTGAGTATCTTCAAGTGGGGTGTATTTGCTGGTTAAAAAAGCAAATAAAAGTCATACATACATACATACATTCATACATACATATCTTTTATATTAAAATATAAATAAAAGCTGGATGGTGGTGCATGCTGTTAACCCCAGCACTTGGTAGGAAGAGGCAAGCAAATTTCTGTGAGTTTGAGGTCAGCCTGGTCTAGAGAGGGAACTCCAGGACAGCCAGGGCTAAAAAAAGAAATCCTGTTTCAAAACAACAACAACAAAAACCCACAGTTTATATATGCATGTCTGCTTGTCTGTTTGTGTGTAAAGACCAGGGAACAACAGGGCCTGCTTAAGTCACCATTGACTGTTTTGGTTTTTGTTTGGGGAACAGTATTTCTTTGGCTTGTAACATCCTTACTAGGCTAGACTAGTCCAGGGAGCCCCAAGTGCCACCCTGTCTCTGCCTCTTTACAGTAAGAATTATAAACACAGCCCACCACACCAGGTCTTTTTTCTTTTTCCTTTTGTTTCTCTTTTGAAGATCAAACTTGAATTTAAAGAATAGCTTGCACCTTCCTATTTCTGATGAGCAGAATTACAAGTCTGGCTCTCTTACCCATCCTCTTCCCAGATGATTTCCTGCTCGTCCTCCTTCTGAATGCCTGGCCTACACTCAGGCCATCTGAAAGAATACTTTTCCTAAGCTCCCTGAGCAGAGTTTGTGAATATAAATAAAACAAAGGCTGTCACAGGCACACTTCAACAATGGCACCTCTTGACTCAATTCCAAACCATTTCCCATCTTATATTACAGGCTGAAGTCTGGCTTTCAGACTTCAAAATACTAATGTCTTTACTGAGTCCCTAAAACATTCTAAGCCCGAGTATGCAGATGTCATTTAGACAATTACTATCTTGTGGATACACATACACAAACACACAAATTTTGTTTGCTTTTGTGGATATACATTTTATATATCTATATGTACTAAGCAATATAATTCAATATGTGTTTATATTATTTTGCTCATTTAAATTTTTGTAGATGTTCTGCATATTTGAGTACATGTGAATGCAAATGCCTAAGGAGGCCAGAAGAAGAAACTGCATGCCCTGACAAGGTGCTGGGAATTGCGCTCTGTTCCTTTGCAAGTGTGTACTCTTAAGCACCTCTACAATGTTGTTTTTCAATTAAAACATCTGTCCCTGTTCAAAGAAACCTGGTGAGACGTTGGATTAATCACCAGCCATGTAACATAGCTCACTTATCTAGTGCACAGCCAGCGTGCTGCAGAGGGTCTTGGAATCACCTCAAAATGCAAGATTTCGCAGTCTGGACGCAGAGCAAGGACAAATAGAAGCTACTGAATGCTTCCTGTAAGGCAGAATGAAAGAAAATCAGTCACAGCCTTCTTAGCGCAGTAGGCAGCGCGTCAGTCTCATAATCTGAAGGTCCTGAGTTCGAACCTCAGAGAAGGCAGTTTTTGCTAGCACATTCTTGAAATGAGCTTCACAAGCCTTTTCAGGACTCTTATTTGACCGAAAACTACCTGCCCAAATATCTTTCTGTGCTCATCTTTATTGAGTTCAGAGCCAGTCTTTATGGATTTCAGAGCCATAAAGGACAGAGGAGTTTTGGAGGTTAGTGAATGGAATTGTTCCCGAGTGTATTCACAGAGTGGTGCTGCAGAGACACAAGATACGAATTCTCTGTAGGGCGGAGTGTATTCACAGAGTGGTGCTGCAGAGACACAAGATACGAATTCTCTGTAGGGCGGTGGGAATGCTCTTAAATCCCGGAATCTCCTCCAGGTGCTTAGGACTTACTGCGCGACCGGAAGTCAACTTTGTGGATAGCTAGAAAATTGGGCTCGTCCAAATGAGAGATGTACTGGAATAAACTGGAAAACAAGCCAAGCCTCGACCAGAATAGGGAGAATCCAGCCTGGGGGTCAGGAAGATCTCTCTCGGGGGTGGGGGTGGGGGTGGG
>NW_022196913.1:27533160-27534035 GCF_008632895.1 Mastomys coucha
GAGAACTGCAGAACTTCTATGTTCCTGAAGAGGACATGACACCCAAGGAATAGTCCAAGAGAGATCTGAGCCTGAGAAGCTCTGCCTTCAAGTAAGAGTTAGCTGCACGCCATGCACTGCACTTCTAGCTATTTCAACTGTAGCCTCAGAATTCCTCAACCTTCTGAGGAAAAAAAAAAATGACTCGCAGGCTTCTACAATGACATTAGGATAATCTGCTATGAAAAAAACGCTGATGGCCCAAAATGATAAAGGATAAAAAACACCTGTGCCTTGGGGGCAGGGAGCGAGGGGGCGTGACAGCAACCAGGTGTGGTGCTGCTGAGTTAGTGCCCCTCCTGCCCTTAGTCCACCCTCAGGAAAAGTGTTTCTCTTAAGAATAGCTCCAACAAGCAGACAAAACAGGTGTTCTGTTAAATCTCTACCCTTTAATTAATTATAATTCCTGTCTTCCAGATGCCTCTACATTGAAGCCTATGTTAGATTTTCTTACAGTGCAGTCGTCTGACCTGAAATCGAACACTTTTCAGGCTGCATTGTAATATGTATTACTTGACCTTCTTGGAATTTCTTGGGAAACAGTTTCAAATTCTAACAAGACATCTACCTAGGGAGAAGGAAAATGGGAAAAACATAATTTCCTGTTTTACACATTGTAAAGTCCCTTCCAAAGATCCTTGTGTCTGTATTGTTGGAACCTGGGAGGGGTTGCCATGCATGACTTTTTAGGTATGTCAAGGTCACAGAATCAGGAAGAGAGTTTAAGTTAGCTTTGGGTTCCAGAGGGCTAGGAGGCCAAGATGGTGGGAGGCTGGAGGGCAAGCCTCAGGCATGGCTGTAAGAGCAGGAAGCTGAGAAATCCCACCCCCAACTGC
>NW_022196913.1:27534569-27552888 GCF_008632895.1 Mastomys coucha
ATCATCACATTGTTTAACTGGGTGTCTTCGAAGATATACGTGATAGCAACAAGAAAATAATCCATTGTCTTTAGAGTATACAGAAGAGATCAGTTGTGTCTGTCTTGAAAACTGCTACTCCTCTCTTGTAAGGAAATGTTAGGACACAATTTCACAGGCAGGACACAATTTCACACACCAAGAGTCTGTTACATATTTAACTAGATGAGTAAATGTGCTCCCGTTGTATCCAAGTATATGAACATAATTGTTCACCTGACACTACCCACCTAGAGCTGCAACTGAATGATGAGTTTCTATTCAGTTGTTTTCCAAAAAGAAGAGCTACCAACTGTCTTATACAAAGTGGTTCCCTGCTTTTCTCTTTGTTTTCTGTTATTTCCATCCACTTCTCAAAGTTTTTACAATTTGTTTTAAGGGCTTATTTTGTCTCAGATGAACAAAGCAGGGTTGACTGACTGGCAATTTTAATTATTTTTTATTAATTGAAAGATGGTGTTTTTCAGCTGTAGGAGAGGAAGGACGCTAGTTACAATGAATCAACACAGTGTCCTCTCTCCACAGAAATCTGAGCTGTGACCACGTGGCCTAACGGATAAGGCGTCTGACTTCGGATCAGAAGATTGAGGGTTCGAATCCCTTCGTGGTTGCTCAACTTTTTGCCGGGGCATTGGTGGCACACGCCTTTAATCCCACCATTTGGGAGGCAGAGGCCGGAGGATTTCTGAGTTCGAGGACAGCCTGGTCTACAGGGTGACTTCCAGGACAGCCAGGGCTATAAAAAAAAAGGCTGAGTTGCTCTAAGTATCAAGTTTGCCCTAAGACTAGGAGACTCTATGTTCCTGTCTCTTGACAGAAAATCCTTGAAAACAAGAAGGTATTAAAAAAGAAAAAAAGACTTTGCTGTGGATAGCGTCAGATGATCTGACATTTTTTATGAGAGGCTCTGAAGGAGGAATAGATGAGGCAGGGAAGATACTTGAAGAACTAATGCTGAAAACTTCTCAAGTTTGAGAAAACTCATGAATATTCACATCCAAAATTTTCAACAAACTCCAAATAGGATTACCTTAAAGAGCTACAAAGACTCGTTACAATCAAACCCCAAATGGCAAGTACAGAAAAGGAAGTTTAAAAGGAGCAAAAAAGAAGCAATTACTTTTTTTGAAAAAAAATGAGAAATTTCAATGAGATTAATAGCTAATTTCTCCTCAGAAATAGTCACCAAGAATAAATTCATCAAATGGGTCAATAAGATGGCTTAGCTACTGCTAATGGTAACAACCTGAATTTGATCCCTAGGACTCATAAAGAGGAAGGAGTTTTAAAAATTTTTCTACAAATTGTCTTCTGATTTCCATATATGCAATGTGGCATGCTTGTACACACACACACACACTACACATTAAAACCATTTTAAAAGGTATCTAGCAAAGCTTTCAGAGGAACCTGGAGCTCGTGGGGTACCCAGCAGTTGGGCCTCATATCCTTTCCTATTGTACTAGGGATCAGGGAGGAGGACTAGGGCTGAAATTAGTGTGAAACTCACATGGAAGAGGTGAAAGGGAAAAAAGAAGCAGGAGTCCTTCAGGACCTTGTGATATGGCTTTCAGAAAACAACCTTAATAAATACGATCTATTGCTCTAACTGCAGTATAGCAATCTCAGTAGACAGTGTCTTTCAGAAAGCCCAAGGGGAAGCCAACAGAAGAGCTTTTAAAACAGATTTAAATTTTCTCCATTTAGGAAATACCAATTCCGTATGTTGACAAGTAAAAGTATGAAACTATATTTCTATCTGTCACCAGATACAAAGAGTCATGATACAGATCTAAGAGTTAAATGGAAGACCTGAAACTATAGAAGCACTAAAAGAAAACAGTGGAAACACTTCAAAATTTAGGTATTGCTAACTAATTTTATAAGACTCCACAAGCAGAGGCAACAAAAGCAAAAAGAGACAAATGGTATTATGTCTAACTAAGAGTCTTTATCACAATAGAGGAAATCTTTGGTTGAAGAGTAAGCCTGAAGAATGGAAGAAAAACACAAACTATTCATTTGGTCACTTCCCTCAACATATAAGGAAATCAGAGTACTCAACAGCAAATTAAACAATCCCAAATTCCCATTTTAAAATGAGTAAATTGGGAGTTGGGGAATGGCTCAAACTGCTCTGCTAGAAGACCCAACTGAGTGAACCAGAACCATTATGGGGTTTTTTTCATCTTTATTTATTTATTCATCTATCTATCATTTATTTACTGTTTTGTTATTGTTTCAAGATAAGCTTTCTCTGGGTAACCCTGCTGTCCTGGAACTCCCTCTGTAGACCAGGGTGGCCTGGAACTCAGAATATCTGCATGCCTCTGCCTCCGGAATGCTGGGATTAAAGGCGTGCGCCACCACACCCAGTTAAGAGTTTTTGCTTTTTTTTTTGTCTCCCATACATGGTAATTTATAATTTTATTGGTTAGTTTAAACCCATAGAATAAGATTCTGAAAATGACTTATATTTTGAGGATGGAAGGGCTTCTAGAGAAGTGTGGCAAAGCCACATAAACATTTTGGCAGAGATGAAACCATGTGGTGGTCTCCTTGTCTTTCTCCCAAGGCCTTTGTGAAGGCTTCCTAAAACAGAGTTGCAGGGAGGATTTTTCAGTGTAAATCACATAAATTCAAGGTCCTTGCTCAATCTATGTGGCTATTTTTCTGTTTTCTTCTCCCTGGCTCTTAGAGGCCCCTCCTGTACATACATCATGGGCCAAGAAGAAACTTGTAGATCGTTGTAGAACAGAAGCTGGAAAGAATGTAAAAAAAAAAAAAAAAGCCTTCTAGATACAGTAGGACATCTGAACATGTGGTTGGGATTACATGTACAAAACCCAAGCAAGCCCAAGACCGTCAGTTTCATTGCTGTGAAGATGTTCCATTACCAAGACAACTCTTATATTCGGACAACATTCAATTGGGCCTGGCGTACAGTTTCAGAGGTTCAGTCCATTATCATCATGGTGGGAAACATGGTGGCATGCAGGCAGGCATGGCACTGGAGGAACTGAGAACTTTACATCTCATTCTGGAAGGCAAACAGGAGACTACTGTCTTCCAGGCAGCTAGGGAGGAGGGTCTCAAAGTCCATCCCTACAGTGACACTCTTCTTCCAACAAGACCACACCTCCTAATAGTGAAAGGCTGGAGAATCTTAGAATTTAAAATGAGGGCATTTAATAGAAATGTATGTATAATGTGTAACCTTTACTTAAAGAAGGCATAGGAAGTCTCTGTCACAAGCCAGGAAGGTGGACTGGTCAGTTCCAGAAACAGGATATGTTATCTAATTAGTCCTAGGAGCGGTCAGCCATTAAGAAGATAGCATTGACTAAACAAAGGATATAAGTTAAATAATTAGTCCTAGGAGCGGTTAGCCATTAAGAAGATAGCGTTGACCAAACCACATTCCTCTAGACAATGAGTGTGCAGGATGACTTCCTTGTGACCTGACTCAGCTAGGTAGTGGGTTCCTTTGGAATTTTCCATTGTTCTCTTGTTATGTTTCCCTGGTAACCCTTTCACCCACCTAGTTTGTGGTTTTTCCCTTTTAAATACCCCTTACTCCTCGTGCTTGTGGTCGAACCCCTCTGGCCTGCCAGGCTATGAGTTCGACCCCAGATCTGGAATAAACCTCATGTGATTACAGCAAGTTCGGTCTCTCGTGAGTCATTGGGTGGTCGTGTCATCCCGAGACTTGAGTAAGGATCTCCCCAGTTCTGGGGGTCTTTCAATAGTGCTACTCCTTGGGCCAAGCATATTCAAACTACCACACAGACCAAATCCCAGCATGGAGAGGTGAGTGGAGAACACAACCCCATTCCTAGCCATGGAACTATTGGCAACTGTTAGCTGTTTTGAGAGATAGAGTCAGCTTTAGAGTAAAGCTGTGATAAGTAATCTATACTCTACTGAAATACTGTACATCTAAAACAGCACAAATCTGTTTTGAAAGATTTAAAAAAATATATGATATAAAGTTGGGTGTTTGTTTTAGGAAACATCTTTTTGTTTTTTTAAGGTAGTGTGGCAGTTTGAATGAGAACTGTTTCCCCTAGGCTCCGATAGTCCACTTGGTCTTCAGTTGGTGTCACAGGTGGGAAGATTAGGAGGTTCAGTCTTACTGTAGGAAGACCACAAAGTAGGTCACTAGAAGTGGGCTTTCAGGTTAAAAAGTGTCATCTACTTCCAATGTGCTCTGCCTGCTTCATGCTCACAGTTCAAGATGTGAACTTCAAGTGTTCTGTTCTGCCCACCATGCCTGAGCTTGTTTCCATGTCTTCTCTGTGTCATCACAGACTTTTACCCTTCTTGAACTGTAAGCCAACATCACTCCTCTTTCTTAAGTTGGCTTTGGCCACAGTCAACAACAGCAACAGAAAGTAACTAATATAGAAGTAGGTATCAGAGCGTTGGCTGTTGCTGTGCAGAACCTGATGTGGTGTGTGGTGGTGGGGGGGGTGGTTTTGAAGAATATGGAAGACTTTAATACTGTAGAGTAGAAAAGCAGTTGAGGGATGTGAGTTCTGAGCTTCCTGGTGCTGTTCCCATGCACGCTGCCTGCTGCCATACTATGTCAGTCATTATGGACTCTAATTTAATCTATAACAATAAGCCAAGTGTAGTTTGAATGAGAAGGGTCACCATGGGCTCATATATTTGAACACTTTGTCACACAGGGAATGGAACTGTCTGAGAATTGGGAAGTGTGGCATTGGAGTAGGGATAGCCTTATTGGGGGAATGTGACCCCCTCCTTAGACAAAAAAGCCTTTCAGCTAGCCTATGCTTGAAGTGGCTTGCCCACCTGGGGTGAGCCAGACAAAGGTCTTTTGTCTGCTGCCTGATCATCTCTTTCTCTGAGTTCCTGCTGGGAGTCACCACCCACCCAGAGAGATGTGAAAACACCCCTGGCTGTCAGGTTCCTGCTAGCTGCAAGTGTTAATGTCATGACAAGATCTCAATGCCCAGAGACTTGCTTTTTTTCAGGCTCCTGCTTCCCTTCCAGGAGAATCCAGTTCACTTGGCTACAGGCGTCTACGGGGGAAGTGTGTCATTAGGTGTAAGATTTGAGGTTTCAAAGGCCCATACCTCCCCCCCATCTTTCTCTACTTGTGGATCAGAATGTAAGCTCTCCAGCACCATGTGTTCCATCATGCTCTCTGCCATGACAAAGGACTAATGGTGTTCAGAACATATAAGCAATCCCCCAATTAAATGTGTTCCTTTATAGGAATTTCATGATGTCTCTTCACAGCAATAGAACACAAGACACTAAGCTAAACTCTTTCTTTAAGCCTTTAAACTAAGTTGCTTTTGTCATGGTGATTTATCACAGCAACAGAAAAACCCATATCACCAAATGGGTTTTGTACATGCCATGAGTTTATATGTGCAGTTATCCTAATGTATCCAGAAGACAATGATTCTTGTTGACATTCTCTGACTCTGGGGAGGATGGGTTGTTTTGTCTTTTTATTTTATTTTTTTTTAATACTCTCTCCTGCCCCTGTTCCACATAATCCCTGAACCGTGGGAAAGGAGTTTTCCTCTTCAGGGCTGAGCATTCTGAAGTCTTATTCTCTGTACCTGTGCTTATCATACCGTAAGAAGCATCTAGGGGGTTGGTTTTTAGGTGGAGCAAGAGTCTGAGTTCACCTCTCAGCATTTGACAACACAGTACAGCACAACTCAATGTTGTAGATTTTTCTATATACTGTTCACACTCACCCTGAAGAAAAATCCTACAGCATTTTTTAAAAGGTGTTTTTTATTTACTATATAATTAGAAATAAGAAGGTTGGTAATTAGAAATAAGTTATTGTTTCCTTTGATAATTGGGGCTGAAGTGGAGATTTAAAGGTTAAGAGTGCTTGCTGCTCTTCCAGGGGACTCTGGTTTCCAACAGCAGCTACCTGTGTTGGGTTACCTGTGACTGCAGGAGGTCTGATGGCTTCTCCTACAGCCTAGAGGTACTGTACTCACACATGTGCACTCACAGACATGCACACATTTGTATACATAATCAGAAATTAAAAACCTTTTCAAGAAAATGAAAGATAAATTTAATTTATAAAAACTAATTTTAAAAAAGTCTGGGCATGATGGTGCAGTTGGGAGGCAGAGGCAAGTGGATCTCTGTGAGTTCAATACCAGTCTGGTCTACAAAGCAAATTCCAGGACAGTCAGGGTTGTTACACTGACAAAGACATTTCTTTTTCTTTACTTTTGGTGCTGGGGAGCAAGGCTATGCTCTTGAACATTGTGGAATTCCTCAGATTCTTCCATGTTTCTTATAAATATTATTCTTCATGTTCAATGTATTTCAAAAATAGTACTTCCTTAATATAGACTTATCGATTTCCATAATTTTCCCAAATACTCTTTCCCAGAATAAAGGTTATACTCCAGTGAGAGCTAGTCCATTAAAAACGTTAACATCCTCCTCCTCAGATGTCGCAGGAGCTTCTTGAAAACTAAGGGTTGATCCAATGAACTGATTTTGCTTTCTACACTTAGTCTTTGTCTAACTGTTTACCTGATGACAGCCTCTTTCTTTATGACCATCTTTATTTGAAAAAGGTTTTTCTTTCAAAATGCAAATATCTGAAACTATACTCATGATATGATATAGTTTCAGATAATTGCATTTTAATTACAGATACAATTAATTATAATCTCCTATGTAATTTCCTAGTGGGACACACAAACACACACACATGCACCCACACATACATACACACAAGCATACACACATACACCCTTATTATTCTGAAAGTGAACTTGCTGTTTCTGTAAATCCTGTTTGTATCGTTTTTATCAAACAAAAAAGATACATTAAAATTGAGGGCTGGAGAGATGGCTCACTGGTTAAGAGCACTTAATAGTCCAGAGGTCCTCAGTTTAATTCCCAGCAACCACATGATGGCTTACAACCATTATAACCATCTATGATGGAATTTGATGGCCTCTTCTGATGTGTCTGAGGAGAGGGAGAGTGTACTATTTTACATAAAATAAACAAATATATTTTTAAAAGATACATTAAAATCACCCAAGTGTGTGCATACTTCCTATGTGTCATCTGTGGGCAAATGGAGGTAAAGAAAAGATTGTATTTTGGAAAAGAGCAATAACCAATCAGTAGTTATGCTCTGACCATCAATATTATGTGTTTTTCTGTAATGCATACAAAATGCTTTTATATAATGCATGCAAGTACTTTTACTTT
Organism: Mastomys coucha; assembly: GCF_008632895.1. Classification (NCBI taxonomy): domain Eukaryota; kingdom Metazoa; phylum Chordata; class Mammalia; order Rodentia; family Muridae; genus Mastomys; species Mastomys coucha. Next base: position 27,541,851 of record NW_022196913.1, read on the forward strand.
GGGAGCCTTTAAAATGCTGAGTGGTTTATTCTCCATATCAGACCCACTTCATGATACATTATTTCTAGTTTTTTCTTGTGCTAATTTAGTGACTTTAAAGCCTAGCTCTAGATTCCATGGTACTGAATTCTTAAGCTCCAGTTTGGACACCCTGCATCAGTTATGTATAACTCTTTAAATACCACAAAGGTACTTTTTTTCTTAGAATTTTTCACACATACATAAAAACTAATGGCTAACAAAGGGTCGTAAAGACCATTTTATCCACTAGGATTTATGAAGGATGTGGTTTCTGTGTGCAAACTGACAACTAATGCCAAGATGGAGAGTAACCTTTACAATAAACACAGAACTATTTTAGTTGCTTGGAGATCAGCTTATGACTTAAAGGCTGTGCCACTGAGCTTGCTGGGTTTGCTGGTGGTGACTACAGAGGCAACACATCACAGATTTAAGAACTCAACTGAAATAAGGATAACTTTGAAAGAAGACAATGAAATTTCATATAAGCAATGGAAAGTATATAAACTTTGCTGACTCTCTGGCTACTGAGACTAGAATTAAGGAATGTTGTGAGAGAAAATGGAGGGGAGAATAAATCCCTTTTAGAATTATTGATTTTATAAATACATAAATTTTATAAATACCTTAGCACTGTAATGTTCCTCACTATCCCATCAGCACTCAGAACTCAACATTACTAGCATGAACACCAACCTCTCCACACATAGATTGGCAGCTGATTTCTCTATTACACTACATAAAAGGGCTGTACTTCAGCTGAGCAGTGGTGGCACACACCTTTAATCCCAGCACTTGGGAGGCAGAGGCAGGCAGCTCAAGGCCAACCTGGTCTATGGAGTGAGTTCCAGCAGAGCCAGGGCTATACAGGGAAACCCTGTCTCAAAAAAAAAAAACAAAAAGAAAAAAAAAAAAGGGCTGCACTTCATTTATGTTTGGGTTGTTAGTTGCTGGTGTTCATTATTGATAATTTATTTCTAAAAATTGCTTACTATCTTTCGACAGCTATATCCTCTTAATTTTTGCATATGTCTTGTTTGTTAAAGGCCCTAAAATATTGAGATAATACCAATATGAGGGTTTACTGATGAAATGGCTAGCTTGAGGAAGACCCTGGGCTTGAACATCTACACTGCAGTAATAACAGCACATTATTTAACAATTCGCATTATTGATGTTTTGCAATGTGGGGCAAGCACTTTATCCTAGTTCTCTTCTATATTTTTAATTGCTGCCATTAAAGAGTTGTGCTACTTAGTCCATTCATTCTGCTAGAACAAAATATCACACACCAGAATGTTTGTAAACAAAGTGAATTTATTTCCCACTTCTTCGGATTTGGAAGTCCAAATGAAGGCACCAGCAGATCTTCAGGTTCGTTGTTTAAAGAGGGTCTGTTTTCTGCTGTCGCAATGGCATTTACTTCTTATATCCTCACATGGTGGAAGAAAGAAGCTAGGTCTCTGGGCTCTCAGTTTTATGTGTACTGATCCCACTCATGAAGACAGAGCAGCCACAGTCTGACCACCTCTCAGAGATTAGTGGCTAGGGATTTACCTTGGTAAGAATTTCAAGCAAATGAATTTTGTATAGTTACAACCAGTCAGTCTATAGTTAAAGGCCCGAACCAGAGCAGAGCAGTGGTTCATGTCTGTAATGTCAGCACTGGCTGTTTGCCCCTCCTCACTCTCTTATTCTCTCTGACTCTCTTCAATGTCTCTTTCAATGTCTCAATGACCCCTTTCTCCCTCTCTCCCCTTCCCTCTCTCCATTTTCATAGCCAGCCTTACCTCTCCTCTCCTCTTCTTCCTCCCTCTCTCTCTTTCTGTGTGTGTGTCACTGTCTGTCTGTCTTTCTCTGTCTCCCTTTCCATGCCCTAAATAAACTCTGTTCCATACTATATCCACCATATGACTGGTACCTCAGGAGGAAGGGATGCCTCAACATGGGTGTGCCAAGGCACCCCTCTCACCTTACCATACATGGCTTTATAAAACAAATATTCCTGGCTCTCATTTTTACAAAACACAATACCTTATTTGCCTTTCTCTATTATCTTGAAATCTGTCAATGGTGTATAAGATTTCCTAATCTGTAAAAAGGGGTATTTTCAGTCAAATTAAGTAAAAATATGGTTTGAGAATTTCTAGTTTAGTGTATAGTTTTAGAGACATCGAAATCCAGATCTTGGGCTGGGGAGTCGGCTTAGTGATTAAGAGTACTTGATAGAATATAAATTTAGTTCCCAGCACCCTCATTGGATGGCACACAACCACTTGTAACTCCAGCTCTGCAGGCATCTACTCACCTCTCTGTGACTGTCTCCATCTCTCTTGTTCTCTCTCTCACACACAAATAACAATAATTAAACTTTTAAAAGAGAAATGAAAATCACATTGTATGTCTCCATTCAATGTCTATGACTAATTCATCAATGAATTATGCTGATTCTGTTTCCAAGAGCCAACAGAAGTATGAACATTTTCCTCATTTCTATTACTGCTTCTCTGAACCAGAACATCACTATTTTCTTAAATACTTTTAATGACCAGTTTCTCTGCAGCTACAGTACTTTCCACTCAATCTCTTCAAAATAAATGAAAAACCTTATAAAACATAAAGTATATCACATTTTGTATTCATAAAATTTGTGTTATAGTTGTGAATGCTTTGACATGCAGTAATGACCAGTATGACAAGATATGTCTATGGGTGCAACAGTGGCACAAATGTTATAGGAGTTACCAACTGATTTCTGATTGGTTTTAAGGCCTATCCACAAGCAAAAAACCCAGGTTTGATTCATTCAATCTGGTTGAGAACCCATGGTTAAGGATCTCGGGCCCCAATGGTAAACCTACTAGTATTATTCTGCTACATGAACACAGTAATCAAACAGACTTCTAACTTCATATATATGAATTAATATAGCTCAGCTGGGCTTTAATCCTAGCATTTGGGAGGCAGGAGCAGCCAGATCTCTGTGAGTTCAAGGCCAACCTTGTCTGTAGAACTAATACCAGGATAGTCAAGGCTACAAAGAAACCCTGTCTTGAACCCATCCCTACCCCCCACTCTCCATAAAAAAAAAAAGATAGCTCTGAGAGCTCATAAGAGAAATTTGCAGAAATTCACAAGTAGTCAAAGCAGAGAAAAAGTGACTGTGGAGTGGTCAGCTGCATAAATGGGGTATCTTATTAGACCCCATCCCCAAATCACAGCAATTATTGAGGAAAGAGGATGTTATAAGATGCAAAGGTCAATGAATATCAGAGTGAAACAATGTCTTCTGGACATGACAGGACCTCTGCACTTATGAATTCAGAGCCACAGTGGTTCACTGCATAAGACCTAGTCAGAATCAAGCCAGTTAATAGTCTAGAATAGGAAGTAGGCTGTGTGCTCTCATTCCTAACTAAGGAGATTTGGATAATTTGAATTCTGGGGAAGGATAGTCAGTTCTTATTAAAGGTTTGGCTCCTTGTAGAGTAACCATACTTCAGTAGATGGCCCCTCACCCAGAAGGCTATGGACAACCCAAACTGGAGACAATGGTTTATTAAATCTAAAAGTTTCAAATGTTCCCATATGCAATGGGAAAAATGGAAATATTTGCAGATTGTCTATAATTAAACGGAAGACAGTGACCTCTTGGTCTTCATCGACTTCTGTTCCCTGGTAGAGTCTATGTTGACAGTATTAACAATAGATGCAATATTATAGGTAATCGGTATTGTTTCCTCAGCTACTTTCAAGTTACATATTGAAACATTCTTCATTCTTTTGAACACCAATGGTTCTCTCAACTCCTTGATAACCATCATTCTCCTGTTTATTAAAATGAGTTTTCTTCGTTTGATAGCTCATTAAGTAGTGCTATGTAGTACTTGCCCTTCTAAAACTTGCTTGCTTCACTTAGTGCATTTCCCAGGCCTTTCCATATTGTCATGGAAGACGGATTTTACTAAGGCTCAGTGAATAGTCTATTGCACAGACATGCCACATTTTCTCCATTCATCCAGCAGTGCATATCTAGGTTGTTTCCGTATCACGGATATCAAGATGTTGCAAGAAAGTGGTTCCAGTGGCGAGAGGAGGAGGAAGCCAGGAGCAGGGTGGCTGGGGGAGTGGAGGTGGGAGACCCGTTTCAGCTGCTGCTGCCACAGCCACCACCACGGCTCGTTGGGCTCGTGGAGTGAGGAAGGAGGATGATGAATAAGACCTGAGCAATAGTGGGTGGCGGCGCCGCTGCAGGCGGGACAGCGAGGGTGGATAAACTCCGCATTGACAGTTATCATCCAACCGCTGCTGGAAGTGAGGGTCCAAGCCAGGCAAGAATGTTCAGCTCCCAGAGAACGAATTCGAGGACTCTGCCTTAAGTCTCGGGAGATCTTCCTCAGTCCTTGTAGAACTTGAAGCACCACTCAAGATATGTGGTGACATCCACGGGCATTACTATGATTTGCTCCGTCTGTTTGAATACCGACATCCCTCCAGAGAGCAACTATTTGTTTCTCGGGGAGTATGTGGAGAGGGGCAAACAGTCACTAGAGACGATCTGCCTCTTGCTGGTCTACAAAATCAAGTATCCGGAGAACTTTTTTTCTTCTCAGCGGGAACCATGAGTGTGCCAGCATCAACAGCATCTATAGATTTTATGATGAATGTAAAAGAAGATGCAACATAAAGCTATGGAAAACATTCACAAACTGTTTTAACTGCTTACCGATAGCAGCCATTGTGGGTGAGAAGAAATTCTGCTGCTGTCAGGAGTTTATCACCATGACATTTGGTGCAGAGGTGGTTGTGAAATTTCTCCATAAGCATGATTTGGTTTTTATATGCAGAGTCCATCAGGTGGTTGAAGATGGGCAGTGGTGGCATAAGCCTTTAATCCCAAGACTTGGAAGGCAGGGGCAGGTGGATCTCTGAGTTCAAGACCAGCCTAGTCTACAGGGTGAGATCTAGGACATATAGGGATACACAGAGAAACCCTATCTAGAACAGCAAAACAAACACAAAGTCTTGGGTACTATGTTGCACATCTGTAACCCTACAATTGAGAAGCTGAAGCATAAAGACTGCAAGTGTATGGCCAGCCTGGATTACACAGTGAGATCTTGCTGCAAAAGCAAAGGAGAGGTCATTTTCTGTGTAGTCCTGGCTGTTCTGGAACTTACTCTGTAGGCCAGATATCTGCCTGCCCCTGCCTAAGTGCAGAATGCTGAGTGCTAGGATTAAAGGAATACACCTCCATGTCTGGCTAATTCTGAATTTTGAAAGGAAGCATTTCTTGGATTGGATAAGGACATCAACTCATAAAGATATGTCTTACTTAGGAATATTCTAATTCTATCACTAAATACTTAAGGGTTGCCAGTTCTCATGTGTTGGATACAGACCCCTACCTGGATGTCTCTTTGCAGAACCTGTTTGCTTCAAGACGGGATGTTATGTTCTGCGAGAAAAAACATCCTGCCTTTTGCAGTTTGGCCCATTTGCAGGTGGCAATGAGTCAGCACCAGGTGGGGGTTTCCTCCTTGTATTTTTTCATCCCCCCATGCTGCTCAGTATAAATTGAGCAGAGAGGAATAAAGATTGGCATTCTTCCTTGACAAGTGACTCGAGTCTGTGTCTTTGGTTAAATCCCCCAGGTCTAAGCCCGATTCTTGGTACCATGACAGCATGGGCACTGTGACTAGTGCTTTGGGGTTAGTAGTTCAGCAGAATGTACGTTTTTCCATATGTCACTACATTCCATGTTGAATTTCTATTTGGTTGGTTTAACTTGTTATTTAACAATCAGTCCCACAACCTGTCCATGAGCATACAAGGTGGTTGGGTTTTCTCTTGGGCAAGGATTTTGGGGACAGATATGCAAGAGTAAATTGAGGGAAGAAAGTTGTAATTAAATTAGATTATTGATTGAGCTTTTGAAAGTACCTAGTCAATTCCCACAAATAGTGAATAAAGCTACTACTCAAATTTCAGTTTCTAAGCACTAACTGAGGACTTTTGAGGAATGTCCAATCCAAGACTGCAAAATTTCAAGAGTATGGATTTTCTGAATATTATACACACTATAAAGAAAATTAGTTGTAGGGACATGACCACAACAAGACACAGGAAGTGGTGTGAGGGGACTCTACTAGTTTCATTTACTGTAACTTAAACATTAAAACAATTGATGACAGTGGAATATACCAACAAAAACCTGGAAGTCTACAGCAATACTTATGAAAAAAACAGGGAGTTAGGGGAAAATTCTGTGTCTATGTAAGACTAGTAAATTTAAGACAAATTATAGAAATAAGAAATGCCCATTTTGCAATTACCAAATACAGTTAGGCAAGGATAATCTAAGATGCTAAAATCTTCCATACATCATTAATGTAACTTAGCACTCAGCACTAATAACAGAACCAAAAAACTACCTTTCTTTAAAGACATAAAAAATAAACTTAAGGGGCTGGAGAGATGGCTCAGTGGTTAAGAGCACTGATTGCTCTTCCAAAGGTCCTGAGTTCAAATTCCACCAACCACATGGTGGCTCACAACCATCTGTAACAAGATCTGACTTCCTCTTCTGGAGAGTCTGAAGACAGCTCCATTGTATACATATAATAAATAAATAAAATCTTTTAAAAAATAAAAAATAAACTTAAATATCATGCCTCCCAAGATGACCCAGTGGAAAATGCACACTACCTTCCTTAGACATGGCAACATGTAATAGGAACCCCAGTATTAAAAGAAAGTGAAGTAGAAATTTGGGGGTTTTGTTTTTGTTTTTGTTTTTTTTTCTTCGAGACATGGTTTCTCTGTGTAACCCTGGCTGTCCTGGGACTTACTCTGTAGACCAGGCTGGCCTCGAACTCAGAAATTCACCTGCCTCTGCCTCCCAAGTGCTGGGCTTAAAGGAATATGCCACCACCCTCTGGCTTGTTTTTGTTTTGAGATTCAGATGTTACATGATGTTTTTCTGGAAACTGTCTTTTGAGAAGATGTTATGCTGAAGCAGACATATAAAAGGATGTTGTGCTGAGAACAGACAAGGTGGTGGTTTTTGTTTGTTTTGAAGCTGCCTGGGAAAAGAGCATGTGATATTTAGCTGAAATGGACACTTGAGAGAAGACATGTGATGTTTGGAAAGACTATAAATATAACCTAACAGACAGGGGATGAGGCCCTGATATTGGTTCACTTTGTCATTCTTTGCTGGTCTTTCTTGAGCTTTGCTGATGCTAGTCTTCACTGATAACGCTGTGGCATTAGTTCACCTTGCTGCCTTTACTGGTCCTTTGTCATGACTTTGTAGAGAAATGCATCAAAGAATTTCTCATGATATTCCAGAGGCTTTTGGACACTTCCTTAGACTCAGGCCAATTGGAGGGCCTTGTAGTTTCTTTGGAATTGAACTACCATTGCTAATTCATGGATGGTGTCTTCAAGTGGATCAAGCTACCTCGACTAATACATGTGAACTGAACTGCTGATATACTGACAATGAAGATTGAATTGCCCCAAAGAACTATTTCTAAACAGGTCCCTATGTCCTATTAACCTTTTCTTTCTACTACCTCTAGTGGTTAGTGGGCTAGAAGGGAGGTTAAAGCATTTAAGAACCCTAATTAAGTATGTTTTTGGAAAACCTAAGCCTATAATAATCTAAACTTATAATAACCTCAGAAGTGAGGTACATGCATATAAAATAAAAGTAGCAAAATATCAACCAGGGAATCTAAGTGAACTTTCATCTACTCTGGGGGTGTAAATTTTTAAATAGGTGCCAGGCATGGTGGCAGTTGCCTATCATCTCAGCACTTGGGAAACTGAAATAGGAGAATACAAATTTAAGGTCTGTTTGGGCTTTACAGTGAGACTTTGTCTCAAGCAAACAAAACAATAAGGGTTTAGAAAGATAGTTTAGTAGTTAAGAGCACTTGCTACTCTTCCAGAGGATCTGAGTTTAATTCCCATGTCAGGAGGCTACTAACTGCTTGTAACTAACTCCAGGAAATCCAATACCCTCTGGCCAAATTGGGCACCTTCATGTACATGCCTATAAAAACACACTCTCTAAAAGGAAAAGGGAAGAAACCCAACATCAAATACAGGAGAACCAAATAACACTAAGAGTTAGGGTGAACAGAGGTGATGAAGAGGCCCGTCTGTGGCTCTGGGCAGAGGAAACAGAATTCTGGCTTTCTATCCAATGGGAGGCAGCAATAAAACAAAACATGTTTGCTTATTTAGTCTATATATTAGTTTTTTTGTTACTGTAATAAACTGCCAGAGATTTCTCTTCTTAAACCACTATCTCTAAATTTCTTTTGGTTGGAGTCTGGTTTACCTGGTGCTGTTCTTCGGTCTTTGTAGAGTTTCACTGGTTGTTGGTGGAACTCACATCTTTCAAACTGTAGTACTGAAACCATTTTCATGTACACTGTCACCCCAGGACAAGTTCCTAAAGGCTGACTTAAGGCCCTTACCACAAGGTCTTTCCCCATCTTATAACACAGAAGCTTAGGTCAGGGGCAAACAAAATCTTTTTGCAGGCAATTTGGGTAGATTGTAACATCTTTGTCACATAATCTTATCTAACTAAAAAACTCAGTCACTGGTTCCCTATACTCAGGAGGGGTTTACTCAGATACATGCACACCTGAATATGCTTCTGGAATAAGAATGAAAATGAATATGAGAGCATAAACCATTGAGAAGGGGAGGGGTGTGACAGAGGAGTTAAGAAAAAGGTTAGTGTGGCTGAGGATATAATTCATTGGGTACTGCGCTAGCTTACCTAGCATGCACGAAACCCTAGGTACCTCAGCATCTTAAATTTGGTGTGGTGACAAGCACTAGGGAAGCAGAGGCAAGAATATCAGAAGTTCATGGTTAGGGCTGGAGAGATACATCAGTCAGTGGTCAAGAGCATTTGTTGCTCCTGAAGAACCCAAGTTTAGTTCCAAGAACCAATATAGTGGTTCACAACAATCCTTAACCCCAGTTCCAGGGTATCCAATGCCCTCTTTTGACCGCTTCTGGCACCAGACATGCATATAATTGACATACAATGCAGGCAAAATACTTAAAGCACACACATGGTGGAGGGAGAGAATATGCATATTTAAAAGTAGTAGTTAAAAAAATTCATGGTCATCCTTGGCTACACAGTTTGAGGCCAGTCTGGGCTAAAACTCTGGCTTAAGATAAAAAGAGAATCCGTATTATCCTATGTTGCTAAGTTCAGGAAAATGACGGGTAGGTGGGATGGAGACTACACATTGCTCTTGTGTTCAAAGGCAGCTAGCAGCCATATTTAGAGTAATTATGTTATAGAAAAATAGTGAATACTTTAAGTTGGTAAAGTTTGGGGAAGGGTAAACTGTAGAACAAAATCTTTTTCAACAGGAAATTAAAAGCCATCTAGATCCATTATAAGAAAAGCCTCAAAGAAAATTAGTTAGCTGAGACCCTGAAGGAAGATTCTAGAGGTTACTGAAGACAATGTGGTTGGATAAGAGGAAGGAGGTTTGTCATGTTCAAAGAGTCAAGGCATTAATTTCTTTGGGAGAAGACATGATAGGTGTGTGTTCTCAAGTAGCCAGGTCTGAGACTGTCAAATATTATTTCCCAGTGGAAGAGATAAGGCACAGGGAGCGATGAGTATGTGTACAATGCCAAGTGTAGGCTAGGGCATCAACACAGACAGATCCTGAGAAAGCAGCTATTTTATACAATTCCCTCAGAACTGCTGCATGTTAAGCTTCCTTAGGTAATTGCTAAGGTCTGTGAGCCAACTGCTATGCTTCTCAAAGCAGTCCCTATTCCCCTCACTTGTAAGACACTAAGGTGCCCATTTAGAAGAGATGGGTTCAAGAACCCACTTATAGACCTGCACTAAAAGGTTTCTCATTTTCAGATAATAATAAGCAACTTGTCAATTATAAAACATGAATCCTGAGCATAAGACTTCCTAGTAATTCAAAACAGGTGGAAAAGAGAACAAAATGGGTTCCAAATACTTACTCTAAGAGTCTTCACTTCCTGTTAATCTTCAATTTGATGTTACCAGCCACTATCAACGTCCCCTCTTTTATTCTTATTGAGGCTCTCGTGCAGACCAGGCTGACAAACTCCTAAATCTGCCCATGTATATCTACCTTCTGAGTGCTGAGAGTAAGCCACCATGCCTACCTTATTCCCACGAAGACTTCGTATGTGTGCAAAAGCAGAGACCAGAAATAAACGTTTGAGTGTTCCTCTCAATCTCTATATCAATTTTGAGACAAGGTCTCTCATTGAACCGAGAATTTACAAATTTAGCTAGATTTAGCTGGCCAGTGAGCTCCAAGGATTCTTATCTCTGCTTCCCCAGTTACTAGCATCACAACCACTATGCTGCTTTTTATATGGTTGTCGCCGCCCTACCGACCAGCGGAAATAAGGAGACAACAAAGAGCTCTCCTCCAAGCAGTTTATTCAAGAACCTTCATTTTTACTTCTTACTACTCCTCCTTTAGCCCTCAGCCCTCGCGGGTTAAAAACTTTCCCTGGTCCCAATCAGCATCAGCTACGTGGCAAAGCATAATAGGCTGAGGGAAAATCATGCCAGCTTGCATCACAAACTGGAGGCACTCAGCTTTTCCAACTAAGGGCTTGCTTATCAATGCTCTCTACTCTGGCCGGAGACCAGGTGTTCAATATATATAGGGTGGCAGCTGTGGCTCCCCAAAGTTCCCCCTTTTTGTTTTAAATGCAACAGGCAAGAGTAGAGGTCTGAACTCCAGTAACCATGAGAAGGACATTGCAATGGCGTTACAACCTGTTGGTAAAAACTCTTGGCAAAATATCAAACCCGTCTTCGAGAACACGTACAGCTAGTTTGTACTACAAACCGGGCTTACTTAGCCGTACGTGCCTCTGTCTTAGGTGATTTATTTGCCAGAGCCCCTAACCCGTAGCAGCCAAGTTGGTGCCATGCCTGTCCTATGCCTTTTTTCTGGAGGTGGGA
>NW_022196913.1:27552985-27575041 GCF_008632895.1 Mastomys coucha
CACTAGAAGCTGATCTCTAGTGCAGTGCTTAGCCTTGCATCCTGAGCGTGAAGAAGAGCATTCAGAATTAGTTAACCAAGCCTGTGGAAATTGCCTCGCCTCCAGGGCTGCAAATGCTTGCACTACCAAAGAAGCCTGTCATTGCTGCTGGACCGCATAGTGCAGATGCACCACAATGCCAATATCCTGACAAGGACCAGTAAAGCACCCACTGTTCTAATACCCATTGTTCTCAATTCAAAAGCTCTTACTTATTTCTTGCATATTAGTTTAAGATGTTCTAGTCACACAATGTAACTTAATAGCAAATTATAAGGCTTTCTATAGCTATACAACTAATCTGGCTATTTCTTTCCCATTTCAAATATAACCATTTTACATTTTCTAGAAACACAACTTATTAACAATTTTTTCTAGCCCCAAAGCCCAGGGAACCGGGTAGACGACTCATCATAACTTCTTCAAGCTGAACGAGGGTGTAGAGATATGAGGGGGGTGGAAGGAAAAACAGAACTGGTCTTCTGATGTCTGTGTCTTAACTGGATCAGGCTGAAGTTCAGGATACCAGGAGTTCAAGCAGGCGGTTTAGATGAGGAAATTCACCAAGGCTATATATTTCTGTAACACATAAATCTCCAAACAAACTTTCAGAATTATTAAGATATATATTTTTGTTTGATTCTCTGTGCAGTGCAGGGACTGATGGCATGTCCCTGAGGGTGACTTGGTCTCTGTTAGTCCCTTTACCTAGGTGATCACCCACAAAACTATATCTCCCATCAGTCCTTCCCAGCCATCCGGAGCCACAGCTGTTCCAAGTTTCCTTTTTAAGCTTGTTTACTCTAGGGGCAAAGGTGCTAGTAGTTTAGCGCAAAAAGCTGTTGTCCCCTTTAAGAGCAGCTCGTGCAGACAGTCAGCCTCTATCATTCTAGCTACAAAGTCTGAAAAGAGCTCCATGGGTCCTGCAACTTCTCCATTGTTAGGCAATGATTTCCATGCTCTTGTAGCAAGCATATTAACTTGCTCATACACCTGCAGTGGATATCCAGTTTGCTGCTGCGCAAACCTGCCCTGACCCAAAAGCATATCCAAATCCCAGGCAGGATTACCAGCTGCTTGATTAATAGCAGCCTACTCATTGGATACAGGCGGCCCTGGACCTGTGGGCTCCACCCCAATGGTGAACCTCTCCATCCGCTGTACTAACCTCTCAAGTTCCTCTTCAGAGTCTGAACCACCTTCATCAGTCTGATTCTCAGACTTTGCTGACCTCTCTTCCTCCAGCTGTTCTAACTCTTCCTGTTCCTTCTCTACTGCTTTAGAACACACCCCATTCTCCAAGCAGCTCCCAATCAGTTTCCAGATTGGTCGCACCCCACCTTTTAATAGCTCCTTAAGAGCAACAAACACGAGACAAAATTGCGAGTTCCCCATATTATCACTTTTGATTCGTCCTTAACGGGACCTTATCGTTCCAATCCCAGAGACCTTATCGCCTCTTCACCGAGGACCTTATCACTCCATATATTTGCGGGCCCTGTGGGCGAGGGCCCCGCTGCCCGTTTTTTGACCTGGCTCCACCATAACCTGTAATAACTGTCCATTAATATCTTTCATTGATCTGCATTCATTGGTCCAATGATTTCCCTTTTTACATCTTGGACACAATCCACGTTATTTTGGACGGTCCTGCATAACCCCTGTTTCTGCTGTTTTTCCTCTATTGGGACATTGCCTTTTAAGATGTCCTGGTCATCCACACCAAAAGCATATACCTGGGTTCCGCTTGTTACCTTGTGTTATCTGCATAACCGCAGCGGCAAATCCTACATTAGTTAATGGACCACCCAGTTCCCTACATACTTTCATCCAAGCTTCAAGTCCCTTATGCTTGTAGGGAGTTATAGCAGCCTTACATTCCTGGGTACATTGCTCATAAACTAATTGCTTAATCAGCAGCATGGCTGGATCTGGGTCTCTGAAAATTCTTCCAGCTGCTTCTACCATTCTATTACTAATACCAGGGCTATTGCTGTGACAAACCCAACCATGAGAGGTCTTTGTTTGGTTTGTTTTTTTGAGGAATGTGGCAGATCTGGGGATTTTGGACTTGAGAAGTAGTTGATTTCTATAAGCAGAGCCTAATGGGCCATCAAAGTTAAGAGCTTAGAAGACAGTAGTACTGAGAGGTATGTTCAAGAGGTTTCAGAGAGGAAAACTATTAGCAATTGGGTTAGAGATCTTTCTTGTAATATTTTGGCAAAGAATGTACTGCCTTTTGCCTTTGTCCTATGGTTATGGCTACTACCTACACATTGCATCATCAAGTATCCCAATGTAAATGTAAAAGACATGTTATTTTCTCATAGGATAGTGGAGACAAAAATGGAGTATTTCAGAACAAATCTTTATTTAAAAATTAAAGGTAAACAAAAACAATAAGCATAGAGGAGTACATGGATAGGACATAATTTATCTCATTTGGTCTGAAATCTTAAAAGTGACTCTGACTACTTACCTGAGGTAGATTTGCCTTGGCACTGCTTCAAGGGAACCTCCATCCATCCCAGAAGTTACCTTCTAGCTTTGCTTACAGGCTCCCATGTGGTCCTCTCCAACCTCAGGTTATGTTATGTAATACCAACACCTTCTTACCACAGTTAAAAGGCCTCAGGCCTGTTTTATATCCTCAAAGTTCTGTCTGAGGAATGGTCCATTGTTAATTTAATTTGAGACTATAGACAATTACCAGTGAGACAGGCTGAAGCAAGGGTAATCACCAACCTATCTCTGTCTCTTTCTCCATGGCCTCTCCATTATAATGACTTTTTTTAACTGTCATTGTCACACACCCAGTATTATGTAAGTATGACAATTTTCAAACTTTTACTAGTGACAGGCATGATTTTCCCCAAAGAGATTCATCTCATGTGTATTTATCACAATGGATAATTTTTCATAGTACTAAAATTATTTATAAAATTACTGGAACATGTTAGATCAAAAAATCTGACAGAGACAGGGGGTGGTAGTGCATGCCTTTAATCCCAGCACCATGGAGGCAGAGGCAGGGGGATCTCTAAGTTTGAGGTCAGCCTGGTCTACATAGCTAGTTCCAGGATAGCCAGGGCTACACAGAGAAACCCAGTCTCAGAAAACAAAACCAAACCAAATAAACAAAAAACAAAAACGAGCAAAACAACTAACACAATCAGTTTTCTAAAAGGAAAAATACTTGAACCAGATTCTTTACTGAGCTAAATTCACTGGCCTTAAGATTATGATTATCAAACAATTATCAGGTTGAGAGCTTATAGCCACATGTAAGGTAGCACCAGACCAATTTCTTGACTCCAAACACTAATACCCTCTGGACTTCAGGGGTTCACTAAATAGATTACAATAAAAACAGGACTGTGATTAGCAATAAAATAATTATAATTCTATACAAATATGCAGGACCTTGATATATTTATATTAAGTCTTTTAAGTCAAAGAAAGCAAATGAGAAGTGACCATTAGACAACTGCTTGGATCATAAGCTATCCAAGGAATGTGAAAGACAACCAGTTACCCTACTGGACTGGAAACCACATATATATCCTTAAACTTCAGGTCAATCTGCTGACTACTTTTCTAATATTTAGAATCCTACATTCCAAACCAAGAATATACCTTATATTGTGTTGACTGCAATCCTTTCCCTGGGATTAAACTGTATTTTTCTTTCCTTGATAGAACTGAAATAAATGAAAAAAAAAATGTCATTATGAAGCTTAATTTGCTGCAAGTATCAGGACAATAGACTGAAGAAGAACATCAGCTTTGGAGTCAGAACCCTCAAAATCAGTGTCCTGTTTATCTATTAAAATGCTTAATTGCATCTATCCTCCACTTTCTCTGGCTTACAACTTGCCCCCTATTCCTTCTGCTCTAAGCCAGCTGTTATAGCATCTATCACTAAAACAGATGAAGTAAGTCACAAAAACCTGAATACTATAATATCATCATAACCAGTATCCTAAAATTTGTTATTTTGACTTGAAAATGAACCTATAAATATGAAATTTCAGCAACCCCAGTGATAACTCAAAAAGAAATTTTAGGGTCAATTTTGGACATCTTAGGACAATTCTGAGGGCAGATATTAACACTAAGCAAAGAACTGAGTATTTTGCTTTTTGCTGAGGTTGATCATGCCAAAGGGAAACTACTAAGAATTTTAACCCAAACTAAGAACTCTCTAGTTTCTTAGCAACACACCACTCCCATTCTAGCCAAGGGATTTTAAGAAAGTTGGGCAGTGGTGGTGCATGCCTTAGCACCTGGGAGGCAGAGGCAAGTGGATTTCTAAGTTTGAGGCCAGCCTGGTCTACAGAGTGACTATACAGAGAAACCTTGTCTCAAAAAAAGAAAAAAACAAACAAAACAAAACAAAACAAAAAAAGAAAATCAAACAGGAAGCAAAGTCAAAACACTGCTTTCTTTCAACAATAAACCACACCCTACTTATACTCAAGATTACAGTTCTTTCCTTTATTGGTTTATGACATTTTTAAAGTGAAACTAAAGCAATCATTAAGTGGTTGAGACAAAAGAAAAGCATCTTTACCTGAGTTACCCTCCAGATCTACACTGCCCTGCCCCAGCTCCTCCAGAACAAGCTTTTGGGTTACTAAGACATTATTTTCATACAACTCTAGTTTTCATTTATTTTTTTCACAATGTGGTTCAACTAAGAGAACAACTCTTTGCATAACACAGCATATATACAGATTCTCACCCACAATTAGATCTCTCACTGGGACAACTCCTCCTCTGTAGAACTCGTTCTCTGGGGTCCCACTAGGTAAGAGCTTCTTTCTAGCTTCTCAGACGCAATGCATTTATGGGCTTTCACTAATGTGAGTTCCCTGGTGTGCCCCAAGAGCTGAAAATAAGTAAGCTTTCTTCATTCACTTATTGTTCCTCTGATTTTTGTCTAGGATGCAGCAAACCCAAGTATGACTCTCCAACAAGTGTTTTTGCCACACGCAAATATCCATTAACCCCAATATGGCTTCTCTGAAGGGTAAGAAAGTCAGAGTTGTTAGAAACTTTTTGCTGTAATGTCTGGGGCTTCTCCCCAGGGTGAATCTTCTGATATCCAATAAGGTATACAGACTATCTGAAGTAGTGCCAATACAAAACATTTATATGGTTGTTCTCTGCTGTGAATTGTAAAAATAAGGACGTAACATTGCTGGAGAGCTCTCATACCACATTGTAAGGCTTCCTACCTGTATGAATCTTGTGAGGAAGGTTTTCCAAAACCCAGAGCATTTATGGAGTTCCTTACAAGTGTAGCTAATAAAGGTATCCTGACAGGGCTACTCTCTGCATTAAAGCTTTTCTTACAGTCCCCAAGACTATAGACTCTTTCTCTGCATTCCAATGAAGTCTGAGATCTAAGGGAAATCTGAAATTTACCCAGTCTTTCTCTTATTGAATTCTGATATGTAAATATATTTTTAAGGTTATAAGACCTCTTGTCAAGACATCCGTGAGGTTTCCGATGCATGAGAGCTGAGATCAAGCCCCTTTTCACTCATATTACAGATGTATTCGTCATCAATGTGCACTGTCTGATGTTGAAGAAGAGCTGAGCTATGATGAAAGCTTTTATCACATACACTGTATTTATAATGGAGCTCCTCTGTTTGAGTCCTCATTTTCTGCTGGGCAACAAAGTCCATACCTAGGAGGAAGTCACTCTCACACATAGACCACTGATGTGGTTTTTCTTCCATATGAATTCTCTGATGTACAATAAGGTCCGAGCTACAGTTAAAACTTTTCTCATATTCAAGGCATTTGAAAGTATGAGTGTGAGTTGCCTGGTGCCTAATAAGGTTGGCACTCCGAGTAAAACTTCTCATACATTCCAAGCATTTATATGGTTTCTCTCCTGTATGGACTCTCTGGTGTACAATAAGATCTGATTTCTGGCCAAAGCACTTCTCACAAGCACCACACTTATACGGCTTCTCCCCAGTATGAACTCTTTTATGCACAATGAAGGCGGATCGGTGCCGGTAACTTTTCTCACATTTATTGCATTTGTAGGGCCTTTCACCGGTATGAGTCCTTTGGTGGCTAATAAGATCTGATTTCCCACTAAAAGCTTTTTCACATTCCAGACACTTAAACGGTTTCTCACCTGTGTGAGTTCTTCGGTGCCTTATGAGATTTGTACTTCGACTGAAGCATTTGTCACACTCATTACACAGATAAGGTTTTTCACCTGTATGGCTTCGCTGGTGGACAAGCAGATCAGAGCTCTGACCAAAATTCTTGCCACAGATGTCACAGGTATAAAACTTTTTACCTGCATGTGTTCTCTGGTGTCCTGAAAGGGCTAAGTGGTGCCAAAAGCTCTTCTCACATTTGCTACACTTATAAGGTTTCTCATAATTATGGATCCTCTGGTGGGAAATAAGATCTGAACTTTGGATGAAGGTTTTCTCACACATATCACATCTATAAGGTTTCTCCCCAGTATATGTTCTCTCACACATTCGTGCTAAGTTTTCACAAAAGTTTTGTTCACGTTCAAGGGACTGATATATTTGATTATCTATTTGAGTAATCTCACGTACATGAATATAAATCTTTTTCCCCTTCTGAGGGCATACATGGTATGTTTTCCTTTTTTGAGTTCTCTGGTTACATTTCTCTTCTGAAGTGTACATCTTCTATGGTCCCCTCCTAAGTGGTTTTCCATCAGTGTTCTTGATCCCTGTTTTCATAGACATTTTTCTGGTAACTTCAAAAATATATCTGTTTTAAGCCTTTCATTCATTAGTAGTTTTTGTTTAAAAATTTCCAGCATCATATACATTAGTTTCTTACTTGGTACCTCCAAACCTATGAAACAAAGTAGAAATATTATTTATATAGAAGTCTCAAAGCCAAATCACTATAGTAAAAACTGAGAGAATCTCTTTACTGGGGCTGGTGAATAAAGATGCTTGCTACTAATAAACCTGATGACCAGAGTTCTATTCCCACAACCTATCTACATGATACAGGTTGAAAAGTGAACGTCCTCCAATATCCACACTGGTGCCATGCAGCACCCACCTACCCCTACGCACACACACACACAGAGTAAATGCAAAAAAAAAAAAAAAAGGGGAGGGGGAGGACTAGAAAAGAGAGGGAAGATAAAATGTAAATTCTACATGAACCCCTTATCCAGAATACGTGGGAACAGAATTTTTTTGGATTTGAGATTTTGAAATACCTACATATACATAAAGAGTTGCTCTGGGAGGGCTAGAGAGATGGCTCAGCAGTTAAGAGCACTGACTGCTTTTCTGAAGGTCCTGAGTTCAAATCCCAGCAACCACATGGTAGCTCACAACTATCCGAAATGAGATCTGATGCCCTCTTCTGAGGTGTCTTAAAGACAGCTACAATGTACTTACATATAATAAATAAATCTTTAAAAAAAAAAAAGAGTTGCTCTGGGGATAGGATGCATATCTAAACACAACACTCATTCAGGTTTCATATTCTTCTTACACACAGGACCTGAAGACAAATTCATAATTTTTTTTTTTAATTTTTTTTTATGTTAATTGGTGCTTTAGCCTGCATGTGTCTGTGTAAGAGTGTCAGATGCCCTGGAACTGGAGTTACAGACAGTTTTAAACTGCCATGTGGGTGCTGGGAATTGAACCTAGTTCCTCTGGAAGAGCAGATAGTGCTCTTAACCCCTAAGCCCCTCTCCAGCCCCTCATAAAGTATTTTTAAATTAAAAACAAATTCTTATTATTGTGCCCGTGCCACAGCGCATGACTGGAGTCAGAGGATAACTCTGAAGAATTT
This sequence comes from Mastomys coucha, assembly GCF_008632895.1. NCBI lineage: Eukaryota > Metazoa > Chordata > Mammalia > Rodentia > Muridae > Mastomys > Mastomys coucha. The sequence goes on from NW_022196913.1 coordinate 27,560,858, forward strand.
GTTCTTCCACTTTTATATGCACCCTAGGAGGTCAAATTCCATGACAAGCATCTTTACCCACTGAACCATCTGACCAGTCCTCATATATTTTTAATAACTTTGTAAATAAAACAAAGTTTGTTATTTGAAATTTTCATTGCCATCAGTTTGGCACCTAACATACCTCAAATTTAGGAGTACTCCGTATTTTAAAATTCTGGGTTGAGGGATGCTCAATCTATGGTTTTCTTCTCTGTTATTACAAACATGACAGACATTACATATGATAAATTATCAATAGAAACTCATTCTTTTATGAACCTGGCAATTTGAAAACCAGGGCTCTGGGCCAGAACAATGGCTCAGTGAGAAGCAGCAGGCCAATTGGCCTGAGCTTGATCCCCTGGGCTTACATGTGGGAAGAAGAAAATTGATTCCCACAGGTTTCCTTCTGACCTCCATGTGCACACATTTACACACAAGTAAATAAACAAAAGGTTAACCTGGGCTGCTCTTTTCAATTCCTTTAGCTGGGAAATCAGGAGAGGTCTGATAAGGAGTACACTTGTTTAGGAACTGAACAAACTGAAGATGAGAGTTCTCTCAATCCTTCACACTTATTGTCTTGTGCAACCTTTTTCATAAAACATCACTGACTTATTTAGTGATGTAAATATAACTTTTCATCTTATTTTACTGAGAGAATCAAAGTGAGCAAACAGCACCCCTCCCTGTGTCACTGCCAGCACCTAGCAAACCGAAAGCTAAACCACAGCCTCCTTCCTACAGAGGATGCCAAGCTGCTGCTGCTCAATCCACAAACTTTCATCTATGTTTGGGGCTCTATCTGCTTTCTTCACAACTACATTCTGACAACCGTTCTGCCATCACTATCCTGCATCATCAATTTATTCTTTCTACAGGATCATTCTCATTAGTAAAGAGGCTATCCTCTCCTAAAAAAACAAACAAAAACAAAAAGCACAAACAACAAGCAAGTTCTCTCAACCACCTCAGCCTCAAACTACTCTTCCCATTTTGTTCTCCTTTACATTAGAATTTACCAAAAGAAAAAAGTTTCTGGAACATATATATTCCAATTAGACACTCACCCTTAACTTGTACCCAGATTCCTTTAGAAACCCAGACATCAAAGACACCTGACCCCTAGCTCCCAGCTTGAGTCATTTCTGGTCACACTGGTCTTTGCCATGGTTCCAGCACGCAGAACTATTTCCACCTCAGGGTCTTCGTGTCCTTTGTCTCTCTCTCCCTCCCTCCCTCCCTTGCCTAAGGACTTCTTTGGATTGCCTTCAAAGCTGCTCTTACTTCATTTAAATCTTTGTTCAACTGTTAAACATCTTCATTTGGGTCTTTTCTGACCACCTTATTCACCATCCCAACTCACATAACACCCTTTCCATCTTTCTATTTGATTTTTCTACACTGAATATGAGCCTAATAGACAAGAATCCCCACATACATTTCCATTACTATTATTCAGTTAGTTCACTGCTATTTAACAGCTACGACAATACCTGTTACATGCCAAGTTCTCAAATTTACAACAGATCTACTTATTTGGCATCTATACACTCCTATAAAACCTATGAATCATTTGTTGCTCACATTAAGTCTATTTTTCTAGGAAGTGTGTTCACAATTTATCATAAAAGCTAAATATTCAAGAAACAGATATTGGCCTAGAGCCTACATATAAAACTGTAAATGAAAAATATCAAAACTCATAAAAAAATGGCATGTTAGCAAATGGAAAAAGCTCACCAAATACAGCACACTAAAAAATAAAATGGAGCAGAACTTGGAGAAAACACCCCAAACAGATCTCAGGAGCACACTAGGATCATGTTTACCTCTCTGCTAATGAGACAATAGATGACTTATTATTTCATCAATGTACTAACTCCAGTTTCCTAACTTTCATTCAGCAATTTTTATTATTTCCTTATGAAAAACAAAGACATTGCTCTTGCTTGTTGCAGTGAGTGATAAATTTAATCAATAGAAAAAAATACCTATAAACAGATGCCAGTGTTCTAAAAGTCACGTGGAACAGCTTTTAAAATTTAAAATTTAGCTTCGAAGGATATGAGAGCTGAATACAAGGCAAACAGATGTGTAGGAAATGTAGCTTTGCGCTGCAGATGGACAGTGAGAGACACCAATGCGCTATAAGGCTAGCGAGTACAAGGAGAGGCAAACAGTCTTTGAGAAATGTGAACTACATAGCACAGACATCGTTGTGCTAAACAGTGATTGTGTCCAGTTTTCAACATTCTGCATGGTAGCTGCTGTCATTCAGATGTCTCCTGGCATCACAGAGAAACTCCTCACACTCTAAGCCCTTTTTCTCTGTTCATCTGATAGTGTTTTAGGAAGTGCAAATATACCTATCAAGTGAATCCTTGTTAGACAATAAAATACCCACATAAAATACCCACCCGCATCACATAAGCAGATACTTCTCTGTTTTTCTAACCAAGATGGTGAATCAAAGTTCACTTTGTCTATTCCTTCACGGTGGGTGTCAGAGTGCTAACGACTGCCTGGTGGGAGGAATCCACATCAAACACTCATTTGCTTGTCTATTCACCAAAGGCCTTTTAGGAAAGTTATTAGAAAAATCACTAACAATATCTTGAGCAAAGAGCATGCTGTCCCTATCACACTCAGTCCTCTAATCCTAAAACATCAGAGAATATTATTCCTACTTTCTTTTATGAGGCTGTTAGAAAAACGAGAGCCTACAACCTGCCTAGAATCTAATCTTGCCTTACAGTCAAAGTACGCAAGCAAAGGCCTTCTTTACATAGACAGAGAGCTCTCAATTTATCCAAAAATTTGAGATCACCCTGCATTCTCTTTTGTTTTATCCCTCACAATCAAGGTGTCAGGAATTTGTTAGCTCCATTTAAAAATTCATAAATCCAGATCCAACCACTTTTCATCAATTTCTGCTGCTACTAATCTGGTCCAAATCACTCTTACTTCTGTGGATTATTATAATTACTTCTTAGCCGATTCTTCTCTGTTATAGGCCTAAGTGAATGCTATTCCTAATCCCTACCATCTCAAAATGTAATATATTTGGTCATATGATCCTTTAAAGAATGACTAACTGAGGCCATATGAATGGCTCTGATTCAACTGGACTAATGTTCCTCTAACTAGAGATCAGGATACCCAGAGTTGGCAAAGAAGCATAGCCACACTGAAGACTCTGAGGACAGTGTGAAAGCAGCTGTTGTAAAACAAGGCAACCTCCAGACAAACTGATACTGGACTTCTAGTCTTCAGAGTGTGAAAAAAAGAGCAAAATTTGGTTGTCTGAAACACTCAGACGATAGTATGTTTTTTATAGAAGTTCTAACAAGCTAACAAGCCATCTGTGTATTGCTACCCTCTCTACTCTGCAGCCAGTATAATCCTGTTAAAACAGAAAGCTAGATTACATACATCTGTTCTTTCAAATTTTTTTCTTCCACTCACATCTTTACAATATCCCGAGTCCCAACTGGAGCTGCCCTGCCACTCTCTGCCACTGCCTGACTTCTTCCTCAGTCTTCTTACAGTCTGATCCAGCCACAATGGCTTCCCAAGCTGTTTCTCTTCTACACATACTCTACTTGGGATTTGTGCCCTTTCTTTCTTCTGACTTTGGTGTTCTTGCTCCAGGTATCGCCATGGCTCTCTCTTAATACCCCAATAACTATTTTTTCATTTCTTATTTCTTAATCAAACTGTTTCCAGCCACTCTATTTAACATTGTGAATCTCCAGTGACAAGGCTACCTATCACTTTTCCTGTCTTATGCTTCCCCAGAGCACTTACCACACTCTAATACACTCTAAAATTCACGTATTAGCTTACCGTACACTGTTAAATATAGGAAAGATGCTTTCAGTGTTCTTTCCCTAGTAGAGTAGTACTAAGTATACAGTGTTTAAGAAGCACTTGCTGTCATAAATGGATTTTCAAAGGAATTCTATTTCCTTGGGCTAGAAATTGCTCTGTAGTTAAAATTGACAGCTCCTCCCAAGAACCCAGGTTTGATCCCAGCAGCCATATGACAGCTCACAACCTTTTGTAACTCTAGTTCATCAACACTCTCTTCTGGCTCCCATGGGCTACAGGCCTACATGGTGCACAAACCTTCATGCAAGCAAAACACCAATAACAATATAATAATTACAAAATAAAAATTAAAAAAAATCTATTTTCCCGCATACTCTGATGAGGTGCAGTCTGAAAAGGAGAAGGTCCACTTTATAAGACTGAAGAAAAATGTAGCTTACCGATAAAGTAGACAGAAGAAAAGCAGCATTCACTTTATGGTCTTGAGAAAAATCAAAATTTAAAAAAAAACAGCTTTCTGTAAAACACAAGTACAAAAAAAACCCTTTATACTAGATCATTTACACATAAAGGACTTAACAGTGAATAAACATTTCCCTTAAAAACAGCAAATGAAGGATGCAGAAATAGTTCAGCTGTTAAGGGCATCTGCTGCTCTTCTAGAGGACCCAGGTTCAATTCCTACCACTCACATGGTGGCTCACAACCATCTATCTGGAACTTTAATTCAAAAGTACCGAACTCCCTTGTGCAGGGGCTCTCAGCATGCATATGCTACATAAACATATATGCAGGCAAAACACTCAATACACATGAGATGAAATTTCAAAAAAAATCTTAAAAAAAAAAGGGCAAACAAATGTTTTTTTTGATTCTTATTGATTCAACAGTTAAAAGAATTAAATAATTATTCTCAACAGAGGAATGGATACAGAAAATGTGGTACATTTACACAATAGAATACTATTCAGCTATTAAAAACAATGAATTCATAAAGTTGGTAGGCAAATGGATGGAACTAGAAAATATTATTCTGAGTGAGGTAACCCAATCACAAAAGAACACAGATGGTATGCACTCACCGATAAGTGAATATTAGCCCAGAAGCTTGGAATACCCAAGATACAATTCACAGACCAAATGAAGCTCAAGAAGGAAGACAAATGTATGGATACTTTGATCTTTCTTAGAAGGGGGAACAAAATACCCATGGAAGAAGATACAGAGACAAAGTGTGGAGCAGAGACTGAAGGAAAGGCCATCCAGAGACTACCCCACATGGGGATCCATCCTGTATACAGTCACCAAACCCATACACTATTGTGGATGCCAACAAGTGCCTGCTGACAGGAGCCTAATATAGCTGTCTCCTGAGAGACTCTGCCAGTGCCTGATAAATACAGGGGTGGATGCTCTCAGCCAACCATTGGACTGAGCACAGGGTCCGCAATATAAAGGAGCTAGAGAAAGGACCCAAGGAGCTGAAGAGGTTTGTAGCCCCAGAGGTAGAACAACATGAACCAACCAGTACCTTCAGAGCTCCCAGGGACTAAACCACCAACCAAAAGAGTACATATGGTGGGACTCATGGCTCCAGCTGCATATGTAGCAGAGGTTAGTCTTCTCGGTCATCAATGGGAGGAGAGGACCTTGGTCCTGTGAAGGCTCTATGCCCCAGTGTAGGGGAATGCCAGGACAGAGAAGCAGGAGTGGGTAGGTTGGTGAACAGGGGGAGGGGGGATGGGATAAGGGGTTTTCGGAGGGGAAACCGGGAAAGTGGATAACATTTGAAATGTAAATAAAGAAAATATCTAATAAAAAAAAAGTTAAATAATTAAATAAACAAACTTCGCAGATCAAATAATGAGAAATAAGTTGAAGAAAATAATGAACATAAACTTGGAAATCAATGAACTAGAGAACAGAACAAAGTACTTTGTAAAAAATATTTTTTATTTTATGTGTGTGAATGTTTTATTCACCTTTATGCCTGCATGTATGTATGTGCAACAGTGTATACCTGGTCAAACAGGGCAGAGAAGAATCCCCTAGAACTGTAAGACACCATATAGATATTTCGAATTGAATCCATGCCTTCTACAAGAGCAACAAGTGCTCTAAACTACTGGGTCATTTCTCTAGCTCTTATAAATTTAGTTGTAAGTTAAAATACTGGTACTTTGCCTGGCCTTGGGGGAGAGGCTTTTAATCCCAGCTACTTGGGAGAATAAACAGAGGATCATAAAAGTTCAAGGCTTGTCTGAGCCACCAAACAGGTTCAAAGCCAGTCAAGGCAACTTGGTGAAACTCTGTCTCAAAAAGCACAACCACCAACAACAAAAATCTAGCATGGTTCTTGCCTAGAATGTAAAGGCCTGTGGTTAACAATCCCTAGCACATGGGGCTGGAAGGACGGCTCAGTAGTTAAGAGCACTGGCGACATGGAGGCAGGAGCTGATGGAGTGGCCATGGAGGACTGCTGCTTACTAGGCTGCACTCCATGGCTTGCACAGCCTGTGTTCTTTCTTATAGCACTAGGACCCCAGCCCAAGGATGGCCTCATCTATAATTAGCTGGGATCTCCCACAACATCAATGTAGAAAAGGCACCACAGGTTTATCCATAGGTCAAACTGGTGGAGGTATTTTCCCACCTGAGGAAAAGGATTCTAGCTTGTATCAGACATAAAACTAGCCAGTAAAACACCCATACCAAAATACAATTTTTTTCTTTCTATGTCTCTGTATGTTACATGTGTGCAGGTGCATGAGGAGGCCAGAAGAGGGTCCCCCTGTACTGAATTATAGGCAGTTGTAAGCCACCTGACAAGAATGCTTGAAACTGAACTCGGGTCTTCTTAGAAGAGCAGGAAGCATTCTTAACTGCTGAGCGATCTCTCCAGCCCAAACTGTGAAGTTGTTTTGTTGGTTTTCCCCACTTTGGTTTGTTTATGATTTACTTATATTTTATGTGTATGAGCCTTCTTTCCTGCAAAGATATATATGCACTGTATTATTTTTCTATTGCTGTGATAAGACACCAAGGCAATTAGTAAGTATTTAATTTGGGTTTATGAATTTAGAGGGTTAGAATCCATGATGGGTGGAACAAAGGCATGATGTCAGGAATATCTGAAAGCTTACACATCATGATTTGTAAGTAGAAGGCAGAAAGAGCTAAGTAGGAATGACATATTTTGAAACTCCAATGCCCAGCCTCAGTGACACACCTCCAGTACCATGACTGCTAATCCTTTCCAAACAGTTCCATCCCCTGGGAGCCAAGTATTTACCTGTGGGGGCCATTGTCATTCAAACCATGCACCATGTACATGTACCATATATGTGCAATGCCCAAAGAGACCAGAATGAATGCATCAAATCCTCTGGAATTGGAGTTACAATCTACTGTTAGTTCAAGTGGGTACTGAAACTCAAACCTGGGTCCTTCGAAAATGCTCTTAACAGCTGAGCTGTCTCTCCAACTCCAAATGTAAATTTTAAAAATATTTTTTGTTTTGTTTTTTCAATACAGTTTCTCTATGTAACCCTGGCTGTCCTGGAACTCTCTCTGTAGACCAAGCTGGCTTCAAACACACCTGACTTTGTCTCCCAAATGCTGGGATTAAAGGAAATGTGTGCCACTACTCCCTAGCATTCAACTGTAAAAATTTTAAAGTGCAAGCAAATGCTATATTTTGTGTAAGAAATCAGAAATTTTAAAAACTGTATTTAAAACTATAAAGCTGTATTTTAAAAATATTAAAAAAATGTACTAACTGACTTGGTCAAAAATAAATTAGGAAAAAATAAGAAACTAATGTACTTGATCATCACAAGAATGGTGAAAATGGGATCAAAATCTAAGAGGACAAAACTGATGTGAATCAAAGGACAAAGTGCCATATTTCTTTAAGAACACATTTCTGCACACATATATATTCAGCAGAAGAAAATGGGTGGCTTGGGATAGGGCTCTGTAGTGCAGCACACGTAGGGCCCTAAGCCCTTATCACTAACAGAGCTGCAAAATGACACATGAAAGCAAATGACACCTGAATATGGTGGCTCACATCTATAATCCCTGCACTTGGAGGATAAGGAAGAGAACTGGTGAATATTTGAGGTTAGACTTGACTATAAAATTCCAAGCCTGCTTGGCCTACAAACTGAAACCCCATTTCAAAGCAAACCAAAAGACAGTTTGTTTCAAACAAATAACGTGATCACTCAAAGAAAGGAAAAAGTAACTCTTACATAGTATGAGACTATATATAAACTCAAGCTAAAGACAATAATTTTTAAAATTTTCTTTTACTTTTTTTTTTTTTTTTGAGAAATTGGCTCGTTATACAGCTCAGACAACAGGTTTTGAATTCAGATCTGCTTGCCTCAGACCCACCCCCAGTACTGAGATTAGAGGCACACAAGGCCTCCCAAAGTGTATATACACAATTACTGAATCCTAGTTATGGGGCTTTTCCTCATAGTATATACTAGTTGGTATGTATACCACAGTGGGATAATGGAACATAGATTCCCCAGTTACAGAAGGAAATTACAAATAGAAAAGAACAAGATTAGAATAAACTCTGTATTGTGGTTAGCTAGAATTAAAGGGCTATATCAGAATGAGGTCACAGTTTGTACTACATAGAGAAGCTGTATAGTATACACATGAAAGGGGTTTTTATCCTAATAATGGCAGCTCTCAAGTACAGCAATAATGTACGTATTAAGTACTAAGACTCCAGGTTCTAGATAGCATTCATCACTGAATGGAATCAGGAGACAAGGTAGATAACAGGATTTGCAAACCAGCCTACAATAAGTATCTTTGTTGAGTTAAAATATAGAAACGTTCAAACAAAAATACATTATGTTGATTTTTTACTGTCTCATGGTGATAGGGACTGAACCCAAGGCCTGCACACACTTCATACTCCACCACTGAGCTATATATATATGCCCTATCCTTTTTACATTTTGAGAAAGGTTTTCCCTAGGTTGTCCAAACTAGTTTTGTAACTTCCAATCCTCCTGCCTCAGCTCTTTAACTGAGTTTGCTCATAGTTTGGGAAATGGATCAGATTATCTTATTAAACTACCAGTCCAAAGCATCACAATTGCTCTCAATAGCCAAGAAACTATGGTGCACAAGAAAACAAACAGAAAACCAATTTTAAACCAGGAAACAATTTTCGTATGCAAATAAAATACGATTATGGCTGTCAATCTGCAAGACAGAATATGACACTTCCCAAGTTTAAAGTAGTGTTTCTTAACACATTTACAATAAATACAAGGTTTTTACTGCCCTCTATACTATGGAATTTCTGCCATTTTCATCCTCACAGGCACCTCAAAAAATTTTCTTCTTCTGCCTAAACTGCTGTTCCTCCATGTAGCTTTCTCCATTATCAGATTTAAGTAGCAGCCTGAAACTTACTACCTGAAAATGCAGCAGACCTTGACTACCTTCCTTAAAAGACTTTATGTCACTTCACACCACCTTACTCTCAGCATGACTATCCAACTTTATGATATGTACTTTATGTTTGTTCCCTTGTCTGTCTCTCCTACTATAGCATAGCATCCACTATGGTTGGAATTTTCTCTTTTGGTTACTGCAATATCTGTAACACTTAAGAGTACATCTGTAAGACAATAAAAAAGAACAAAAAACCAAGTAAACAAGTCTCGGACTGGAAAAAGAGCATCATTATCCTTGGGTATGTCTCCATGTGCATCTGGCAAACACAAACACAGCCTCCAAATCCTTACTCCAGGTTACTGTCTCTAAAACGCTCCTTTACCTGTCCTGGGAAGAGAGGACTTCTGGTTTTTCATGAGCAACATCAGACTGCATTTCATAAGCAAAGAACAGACAAAAGTTCAAATAGACAAGCTGAGCAACTGAACTTCAGAGCTCAAGAATCTTCTCAGTTAAAGAAGATATGGAATGATCAAACAGTAAATATTTAAAGTACTGTCTTAAAAACTATACTTGCCATATAGCCTCAGACCAGGAGTTGCCTCAATTTTCATTGATTACATGGATTATGGACATTTAATCCTCCCAAAAACACTGTAAAATTAGATATTACTACCATCTTACTGACAGAAATCCTGTTGCTATGGCAGTTACCTAATTACCCAAGAACTCACAGACAGTTAAGTAACAGAGCCAGGGTTTAAATATCCATCCTAGAGCCTGCCTGAGCATTGGGCACACTGCCTTCTTTGTATGGCAAATCAAAAGAGGGACAATTGTTGCAAACCTACTGTGAACATACATGCTTGTTAGAAAAGCAGGTGTACTGAAGGGTTATCAAAGAGCCACTATGTTAGCCACCAGAAAAACCCTTTTCCTTTTCCCAAGTAATTTTTTACCTTCTTTTTTGTCCCATCCCTACTCCAAAATTCACATTTATATAGAAATAGAAATATGTTACTTACCTCAACAAGAACTCAACGACTTATTCTTTCAGATCCACGAGGTCTAATCCAGAAGTACTCATAATATTTAATTCTTCCCTCTGCTAGAGGCAAAAGCAACAACGCTGAACATGACTGCAAAGCTTACATTATTTTTTTTACAGCAGGCCATTTAAATAATGTCCCATGTCTAATCCAGACATCATCCTTCAGCAAAATTTTGCTCATTCTAATGTTTCCTTATACCATTCCTCCTTCAAGAAGCAGTTTCTTTCTGACCTCCTCTACACAAAATAACAATTCTTCTAGCTGAGTGATTTTTAAATTCAGGACAAAGCCTTAGGCCGTTTTTTCTCCTGCTACTTGTTTTTGTATCACTTAATTTTTGCTGTTAAAACGGGGAGAGTCTCATGTAGCTTAGGCTGGCTTCAAACTCGCTAGGCAGGCTAGCTAAGGCTGGCTCTGAATTCCCTATCCTCCGGCGTCTACCTCCTAAACGCTCAGGTGACTGATAGGCGCATTATTATCTCAACTACGGAGATCAAGGATTCATTCCCGGCGCACTAAAAACGGTAGGAATACGATACATGAATGCAAAGTTACACAGGACCGAGGCTGCTAAAAATAAATGACTACGGAATGCTTTGAGCAAAGAGATTCGGTAGATTCCGGGGCAACTCAAACTAATCTCCGCCCTTAAGGCTGGGGGAGGGTCCTATCCGCGCCTGTGGTTCTCTAGACACTCAGGAAGGCTACAGACAGCGTTCGAGCCCGGCTCCATTACTACCTCCAGGACAGTCTCACAGGCACTCCTCCCAACTTTCCGTTGACGGCGATAACAAGGGCGCCGCACCCGGCCCCGACCCTCTCACCGCCAAGGACCGCGAGGACCCGCCGCACGCTTACTCCGCCGCCCCAGGCGGCACTTCCGGTGACTGGACCCTCAAGCTGGAGCTTCCGGGGCCGCGCACTCCGCGGCGGCCCGTTCGATCCCAAGGTCTCCTAGGGAAGGAGGGTGGGGCCGAGAAGCCGAGAGGTCAGCAAGCTAACCGCTGGATACCAACCTGGAGAACCCGTGGCCCGACGCCGCAAGGCCAACGTAAACGGCTCTCACCAGCTGGGGCGGGAGGCGTAGCCACGCCCCGAGTTACGTAACCACCCCTCATAGGGCCTCACCGGGATTCTGGGCCAATAGGCATCGAACCTCCGGAAATGGGCGGAGCCTGAGGGCGCCTGCGCCCTGGCTCTTTCGGGTCCGCAAACTACCTTTTCAGCTCTTGGAATTTGGGATTCTGGAGCAGGCCTACGCTCCGGTACCCACTGAATTGAAACCGTGCCCTGTGCCCGGTACTGCGGCTCTGGACTTTTGTTTTCTTTCTCCACGGCTGTTCAAATCAAGAGTCAGGAGAAGCGTCTCCAGGATAGATGCTGCGGACCCAGTCTTAAATACCTTGAAAAGCCGGAGAAGTGGAGAATTCCAAAGGCTCCGCGGAGCTGTCACTACGCTAGCAAAGGAGAAGGATGAGAGAAGAAGCTTTGAAAAGGGAACGGCGGCGTGGCCTTACTGCTGGGGAGAGCTGCGGGGAAAACCGTGTTGAAAGGACTTTCTGGTTGCGATTCTAGGCTGGAGAACAGATTCAGAAAATCAAAAAAGAACAGTCAATAGCCTCCTTACTTGAAAAAAAAATGTATGTAGGCCGGCGAGATGGCTCCTGTCTGGAATGAGGAGCGGAGAGTGCTTATTGCTCAAACCTGGCGACCAGAATTTGATCCCTGGAACCAATGTCAAAAGCGAAAAGAGAGAACTAACCGCAAAAGTTGACAGGCATACACAGTAATAAATAAGTATATAATATACACACATATACATGCATATATATATATATAAAAAACCCTCACAGGGGAAAATGAGTATTAGAATTCTCTGGTCTGGTGAAGAACTTGGATTGGGTGTTAAATTCTAGAGTTAGGGACTGAGGATGGCAGTTATGTGTTCTGGATTCACTAATTCCTGTTTTCAGAATCTGCAGAGTTACTGTATCTTATTTTAAATAAAAAAATTGTAAGGCAAAAGAATATCCCACCAGTGTCATTCTAATATTTAAGTTTTTTTCTTAGATTTATATTATATGTATGGGTGTTTTATCAGCATATATGTGCACGCGATATGTATGTGCGCTCTTGGAAGATGCCAGGTCCCCTGGAACTGGAATCATGCATGGCTTATGAGCTACCATGTGAATGTTGGCTGGGAAATGAGCCAGGGTCGTCTGCAAGAGCAAGTGATCTTAAATGCTGAGCCATCTCTCTAGCCCTAATTTTAATATTTGAATAACCTTTTATGAACTTTTTAGTGTAAGATGTACCAAACAATTCTAATCATGTTGTGGAATGAGCTGTGTATGACTATATTAGGAAGAAATGTGCACGTGTAATTGTGGGAGAGAAGGTGTTTGTGCCATCCCCTTCAACTATAAAACTGTTGAGACAATGGACTCCAAGGATTGGAACTGTGGCAGGAGTCTTCTGCTGAGAAAAGGAAAAGGACTAAGGCCTTGGTGCCGGCTAGTGGGAAAGTTAGGGCAGGATTTCACACAATTCTGACTATGATGAGTGGGTCTCCTTATGATGACCAGGACACCTTACTTATGCACATCTCATGACCTTTAAAAGAATCAGAACCTCACGTTAGTGGTGGAACCCCTTTACTCATTCCTCTTCCCAGTGTGACCATGTTGAGTAAATCCCTTTCACTGCTTTTTCTTGATTGTCTTTTTTACATATTGAAGATAAGTAGCAGAGCCTGGCTTGTTAGAGCTACCCAAGGTCCATGCATAGACCTTAACAGCTACTGTAAACAGGGAGATTAACTTGTCAACTTACACATTTAATAACAGGAAGCAGATTTGAACTAATGATATCAGAGCCAATTATTGTAACCTCCATACTTATGGCTACCTCAGAGTGTTGTGTGGAACTATTGGAGTGGACATTAAAGTGTGATGAATGCTGACCCTCTTTAGTCAAAATATTGGCTCAAGCAAAGTACTTAATACATTCAGTCTCTGAACATTCATTGCTAGTCTCTAGTTCATCTGGCATTACAATACAAATACACAGGTCCTCTCAGCCCTGAGCTGGCTAGTCTCATGTTCACATTCTGGGATGGAACTGCAGATGTCAATAGTTTAGTTGTAAAAGACGGTCTGAGAGCATAGGGATGGGACACTTGGCTAGCATTCTGCAAGAAGTTCAGAGAAGAATAAACAATTAGGCATGAGGTAAAAGATTATAAGTAGAAATAAGATGAAAAGAATGTGGAATGGAAACGAGTCACGGTTATTTCAAAGGAGCAAACCTCATCTTAAAAGAAATGAGAAGTCCAGGCCAGAGGCAAGGTGACTCTGTGGATGAAGATGCCTGTTGCCTCGGCTGGAAACCCACGTTTGATGCTTAGTACTCAGGACATAGAGACTGACTTCCCATGCTGTCTTCTGACTTGTGTGGTACCATGCTTGTGCCACCCCTCCCACATACCACATATGTACACAAAGTAAATGCTTTAAAAGAAAATTATCCCTGAAATTCCAGGCATGTTGCGGCAGCCTAATTATATCTGAAGTTCAAACATTTTTTTTTTAAGTTTTTTTTTTCTTTTTGTTTTCAGTTTTAAATGCTGAGACAAAGACAATAAGTAAAGTTGACTTTTGCTGGCAGGGTCAGATACTACAAAGGGATCAGATGAACTAGACCCCTGGGTGGTATTTGGATGGTATATACATACTATGAGCCATGTTTATATGGTATAGACACTTGTGTTCCAGGCACCTTATCAACCCTGTTTCTCTTTATTTCCTAAGTTGTTGAGACATCTCAGGTTTTCCACTGACAT
>NW_022196913.1:27575052-27575478 GCF_008632895.1 Mastomys coucha
CACCTTATCAACCCTGTTTCTCTTTATTTCCTAAGTTGTTGAGACATCTCAGGTTTTCCACTGACATACAGAATGATAATGTACAAGTATCAAATTAATTTCGTGAACAATTAATCTGCAGGTCCCTCAACTTTAAAATGAATGAAAATACATTCTACTGTATAATATAGTCAAGTACTACAAGTAGAAAATTGTAAAATTCAGTTCCTACCTTTAAAATAAAAATTGAAGCCAAGTATAATGGCACACACCTTTAATCCTTGCACTTGGAAGCCAGAGGCAAGTAAATATGAGTTTAAGAACAGTCTGGCCTACATAGAAAACTCCAAAACAACCAGGGCTAATAATAATAAGACCCTGTTTCAAAACCAAACCAAACTGACTGTGAATAAAGGTTTTTAAGCAGTTGGCCACCCAAGACTTGGC
>NW_022196913.1:27575488-27576765 GCF_008632895.1 Mastomys coucha
TCAGGTTAAGCATGAGTAGAAGAAGATACATATGTCGGCTCGATCCTGAGTGCAGACTGCCCTGCAACCATGACCTTATAGAGTTTAAAGAGGCCAGAGGGCAATCTATTAATGTTAAGTGTACTGTCTCGTCTAATACTCTTAAGGGAAAGGAAATATTTTCTATGGCTTGTCGGTCCCTATGCCTAACACATGACCCAGCAAGTATGATTCATAGGACGGATATAAGGAGTTTGGGGTCCAGTCAGTTGTCATTGTCTCAACAGTGAGTTCCCTGTCCACTGTAAATCACTAAGTTTAGTTTTAAAGAGGAGCACACTTTTTATAGATATAAAAAGTATAGATAACAGGGGTATAGATAACAGTGGTGAATTTGCATGTGCTATTTCAGGTCTCTGAGAAGCTGGCTGTGGAAATGGGATTTGGTCCTCCCACTTCAGACCCAAGCAAGTTCATCTCAAAATCTCCTCCAAAGCCACTGTCCTGGATCAGGTGGGCCCCTAAGTCTGTGACAGGAAAAAGGAGGACAATAAAGAGCACACAAATAAAACCATGGTGTTATCCTTAATGTCAGCTAAAAAAGTCAATAGAAGTTACTGCTTATCTCACAACATAAAGATATTTATTTATAGTAATTTATAGTAAAAACAGATAATATAATGCTCACTTATGAAGAAGACAGGGCTTTCTACCTAGAAGTCTCTCAACCAGTAACTTTATTACAATAGTTGGAACGGGGATTTTCTTTCTTGATTTTTTTTGGGGGGAAAAGTCATTGTAGCCCTTTGAATAAGAATGGTCCTATAGGCTCATGCGGTCAAATATTTGGTTTTCAGTTGGTGGACTATTTAGAAGGGATTAGGAGGTGTGGCCTTGTTGGAGGAAGTGTGTCAATAGGGATGGGCTTTGATGTTTCAAAAATCCACACCACGCTCAATCTCTCTCTGTCTCTCTGTCTCTCTCTCTGTGTCTCTCCTAGTCGTCGTCGTCGTCCTTGTCACTGTCATCGTCCTCCTCTTCCTCTTCCTCCTCCTCCTCTTCCTCTTCCTCCTTCTCTTCCTCCTTCTCTTCCTCTTCCTCCTCCTCCTCCTCCTCTTCCTCCTCCTCCTTCTCTTCCTACTCCTCCTCCTCCTCTTCCTCCTCCTCTTCCTGCTCTTCCTCTTCCTCCTCCTCCTCCTTCTCCTCTTCCTCCTCCTCCTCCTCCTCTTCCTCCTTCTCCTTCTTCTTCTTGTGGATCAGATGTAAGCTTTCAGCTTCTGCCCTGGTACCCTGCCTGC
>NW_022196913.1:27576782-27577315 GCF_008632895.1 Mastomys coucha
ACCATGATGATCACAGACCAACACTTTGAAACTGTAAGCAATCCCCTAATTGTAAGTTGCCTTGGTCGTGGTGTTTCCTCCTAGCAATAGAACAGTAACCAGGACAGGTATATGTAGATTTGAGGATGCCTTTTTGCTACTTGTACTTGTTCAAAACCAGGAACACACGTAGGTTGGCTCACTTTCTGGACTGTAAAAATGGTAAAACGAAGAGCAAGGAGGCCAGGCCACAACAACTGGGAAATCAAATCACAAGAAGCCACAGGACAAGAAGGAAATAGCCCGGAGCTCCTTTCAGTTCCTACTCTGGTCTCAAGGGGAAAACAAAACAATATAAAAGCGACATAAAGATAGAAGACCAAAAGGGGAATGTAAGGTTTCTTGGGGACTGGCCCAACTACGCCACTCCTAAGTTACATACTTGGAAATGATATTAGGAAAATGAGGTTGGGTTTGAATGACTCAACCTATGCTAACTTATCTCCGCTCCCAAGCTGTCAAGCATCTGAGGCCTTTCCTCAGGATGATGGGTT
>NW_022196913.1:27577325-27577963 GCF_008632895.1 Mastomys coucha
AACAGACACCATGACCATGATTACTCTTATAAAGGAAAACATTTAATTTGGGCTGGCTTACAGTTTCGGGAGTTTAGTCCATTGCTGTCATGGCAGGGAGCATGGTGGGGTGCAAGTGGACATGGTACTGGAGAAGGAGCTAAGAGTTCTACGTCTTGATCCCCTGGCAGCTAGGAGGGAACCAATTTGGGCTTCTGAGACCTCAAAATCTGCCCCCACAATGACATACTTCCTCCAGCAAGGCCACAACTACTCCAACAAGGTCACATGGGCCAAGCATTCAAGCACATGAGTCTATGGGGGCCATTCCTATTCAAACCACCTCACCATTTAACCTCCCTTTCCCCTTTAAGTAACTGAAAGGAAGGAGATTGTCCAGCGGTCTTAATACAAACAATGGGACCAACATCCCAGTCAGTGAGCTACCAGAACAAAGAGCTAGATACAGTGGCCAAAGGGTAGACGGGATGCCTGAGAGAGCATTTGCGGCAGCAGGACTTCTAGTCCTGGAAGCACATAAGTTGACTCTAGGAAAGCCTCTGATTGTACGTACTCCCTACAGTATGGATGAATTCTTAACTCCAAGGGGTACCTCTGGCTATTGGACAGCTGAATGGCAAGCTATCAGTTCTCCTTAC
>NW_022196913.1:27577973-27578771 GCF_008632895.1 Mastomys coucha
GAGGTGATCTTTAAGGTCTCCCCTTCTTTCAACCCAGCTACTTACCTTCCTGATAAGGAAAATCCCAAACACTCATGCTGTGAGGCCTTGTTAGAAACCTGTGGTGCCAGACCTCACCTTAGAGACCAACCTTTAGGAAATCTCAATCTGCAGCTGTTCACTGATGGGAGTTTGTACTGACCGGAACTCAGAGACTGGGGTATGTAATGGTAACCAGTTGAGACTCTGAGTTAACACGACTGCTCAACTGGAAGAGTTTATTATCCTAACAGGGATCGTTGGTAAAAGAAACCAGGTAAATACTTATACGAATTCCAAATATACACACTCAATACTGCATGCTCATGCTGCCTTCTGCAGGAGACAGGATTACTGACCACCTTGGGACATCTATCAAACACTCCTAGATGATCTTGGAGGTGTTATGTGAGGTCCTGCTTCCCCAGGAGGTTGTTGTCATGCACTGCCAAGAATACAAAAAGGAAAAAGACTGATGATCTTGGATAACCATCTAGTCTGCGGTGCTGCCAAAGCTGTGGTACTTAGGGTAGAAGAGATGTTTCCTCTTTTATTGGAAGACTCCTTCTTCCTCATGAAGGAAGAAGTATTATACTCCCCGCTCAAGATAGAGGAGTCCTAGGGATAGGGTTGCAGTTTGGATCATCCTGGATGGTGGGCCACTGCTGATGGTCCTCTGGGCTACATTAGTCCCTATAATGGAAAACCTTTAAAAATCTCTTCATTAAATTTACCACCTGGGAAGAAAGCAATGCCATTCAATTGAAAAGACATTTACAG
>NW_022196913.1:27578781-27579352 GCF_008632895.1 Mastomys coucha
ATTGGAGGTTGTACTTTTAATAATTCAGGGCCAAGTCTATCCAAAGTAGTTTCTACAAAAATCATGCGCTTCCCCCTGGAATGCTGATTCAGGGTGGATACCCAGGGGAAGACTGGCAGATCGATTCTACCCATTAACCAGAAGAACATAAAAATCTGTTTACTACTAGTAAAGCTTCACAGAAAGATCATGGTAAGTGATCAAGATCTGCTCAAATGAAACTACTCCTAAATTCAGAATGCCTAGGAGCGTAAAAAGGGATAAGCCATGGTTCAAAGCAAAAGTCATCAGGGAGTCTTTAGAACTCTAGGAATACAGCTTATTCGCCACTGTGCCTGACATCCTCAATCTTCTGGGGAAGTAGAGGTAACAAATGGCCTACTCATAACACAGTCTTACTAGATTGGTGCAAGAGATCCAAATGTCCTGGGCAAAGTTACTGCCATTTCCTTCTGTGTGACTAATGAATATCTTGTGGCCATTGATACTGACTTCTTTTGAGGCTTTATATGCAGGCCTTTTATTTTGAGAGAGCTGCTATATGCCATGAGATTACTCAGCTGGTATCATA
>NW_022196913.1:27581345-27582632 GCF_008632895.1 Mastomys coucha
AGAGAGAGAGAGAGAGAGAGAGGGGAGGGAGGGAGGGAGAGAGGGGGAGAGAGAGATTGAGAGCTGCCAATCTAAGAAGACAGCAGATTAAATACCCTAAAAATTTATTCCTATTTATCTTCATCCAACAGGGTATATAAGACAGGGTTAAAACAGAGGCCAACAGGCATTCAGATTTCAGTTCTACCCTTTTGTGTTGAGACTTGTGACATTTGAGCTTCTCATTAGCAAGCCTTGCATTCTTACCTCCTTATGTGAATGTTTGGAGTCAGATGAGATGCCAAATATTATTAGTTTCTTAACATTATCAGGCTTGTGCTCCTGTAGAGGCTATCAAAGCTCAGAGAATTGACAAAGAATACAGAAACATTAACCATACATACAGACTAACCTGTTAATAACATGTACATGCAAATTTCTTTCTACAATAAGGAGGACACATGTACTTATAGAATACAGAATATATAGGTACACACATTGCCTATCCATCCTGCCACCTATTAAATTAATCCTTTTTTAAATAAAAATCAAAATATTACATTGTTCTTTCTCTCTTGTAATTGATTTTTCAGTTGAATCAATGATATAGGTTCTGGGAACTAAACTAGGATCCTTTGCAAGATCAGCAAGTGCTTTTAATCACTAAGCAATCTCTCCAATCCCCAAAATCATTATATATCAATAAGAGTCTTTGGCATGGTAGTACATGTCTCTAACCCCAACAATTGGGAGGCAGAGGCAGGAAGATTGCAATTGAATGGCCAGTCTGGGTTATACAGTGAGATCTTGTTTCAAAAGGAAAGTGGAAACGACAAAAGTTGTGTTAAGTATAAGTGATTACACTGTAACCTTATTGAGGGAAATAATTCTAATTTATCGAGTACCAGTGCATAGTAAAAATCAGTGGAGGAAATAAAAACAGGTAAAGAATATCAATATACAGGCTTTCCCTCCAGCACTATCAGTGGTAAAAATCATTTACTTACCTTCTTACCTATTGATTCTTTGAAAGCAGGGGTTCACTGTGTAGCCAAGGCTGATCTCAAACCCAATCCTGCTGTCTCCACCAGTGCTAAAATTACCAACCTTTAATCCCAGGAATCAGGAGTCAGAGGCAGGAGTGCAAGGCAAGTCTTCTCTACAAAGCAAGCTACAGGTTGAACAGGATTACATAGAGAAGCACACACACACACACACACAGAGAGAGAGAGAGAGAGAGACCGACAGAGAGAGAGAGAGAGAGAGAGAGAGAGAGAGAGAGAGAGAGAGAGAGAGAGAGAGAGAGAG
>NW_022196913.1:27582701-27582991 GCF_008632895.1 Mastomys coucha
GGGAGGGAGAGCCTTACTAAAGAGGCTAGTGTCCATCTGCTCTGAACCACGGCTTGCACACAGACACACATCCTTCATAAATTCTAGCAGTTGGCTGTTGAAGTGGCCTTCATGACCATATGTTTCACAGTAGTCTTTACTAACTCATAGCAAGCTGTTGTATATGTGTAAAAAATAAGTCTAAAAATGTGCCTTTGAGCTACTAAAGGAGTCGTGCATATTTGAATAGAAGATGATTCAACTGTCGGTTGACCTAGAGGTAGGCTTTGAAGCTGCCAAATTAGCACAGA
>NW_022196913.1:27583001-27584044 GCF_008632895.1 Mastomys coucha
AGTAATGTGCCATGAGGTGGGTCTGATACAGAGAGTAAACCAGTCAGCATTTAAAAGGTTCCCAAAGAAAAAAGACATGCTTTTGTGCATTTCATAAATGTGTATTTTTTGTATTATATAAAAATAGACAATATTTCCTGACAGACACCACTACTGATTGGTTACTGTCCTCTTCCAAAACAAATTCTTCTCTTCACCCTCACTCATGCCCATGGGCTCACACGGAAGAAATGTAAGCACATTCTCATGATATCAGATTAGAAATGAATGATTTTTGTGTATTTTTCTTGTTTGGTAAAAGGCAAGGGTCTTACAGAGCAGGTAAAGTGTATAATAAGCAGGGTTTACAGAAAGAGCAAGCTCACTATCAGAATACAAAGGGTTTATGTGTGTGTGCACATGAATATGTGTGCTTGTGTGTCCCTCTAGGAAATTACATAGGAGATGAACTCAGTTCAGTTTTGTTTGACTATTGTTGCTTCAAATACAACCAAGAGTATAGGTTTAGCAACTACATTTTTAAAAAGAAAACATTTTTTTTAAATAAAGATGGTCATAAAGGAAGAGGCTGTCAAACAGCTCAACAAAGACTATGTGTAGTATGTAAAATCATTTCGTTAGATTAAACCCTTATTTTCCAAGAAGCTCCTGCCACATTGAGTAGGAGGATGTTAATTCTTTTAATGGACTAGTCCTCATTGGACTATAACTCTTATTTTAGGAAAAACTATTATAAAACCATGGAACTCAATAGTTATAGATTAAGGAAGTGTTATTTTGAAATTCACTGGGCATGAAGAATATCATTAGTAAGAAATAAGAGTCTTAAGACTTTAGCCAAACTTTTTTTTCTGAGATATGTTTCAGTAGTAATGTGCTTGCCTGCAATGCTCAAGACTGTGGGTTTGATCCTCAGTACCAAAATTTAAAACAAAATTCATTTTTTAAACTTCCAATTATGTACACATGTGTGTGCAGTCTCTGTGCGGGTATGTTGTATGCATGAGTCCAGTTGCCTCTAGAATCCAGAGGAGAGCCTCAGA
>NW_022196913.1:27584080-27584250 GCF_008632895.1 Mastomys coucha
TAAAGTCCTCTGCAAGAGCAGCAAGCACTCTTAACTGCTGAGCCATCACTTCAGTCCCAATTATTGCATTTTCTTTATCTCAAAGGAAGAAAAGACTTATTCCTAATTATAAGTCTTCATAGTAAATCAAAAACACATATGTTTTCTCATAATAAGATGAGTTGACCATT
>NW_022196913.1:27584305-27584484 GCF_008632895.1 Mastomys coucha
GCAATATTACCTTGTTGTGTTGTCTTGTTGAATGTTCAAAGACAATCTCAAGGTCTTGCTCCACCAGAGAACCACAGCCCCAAGGTAATTCTTACAGGACCCGTATCATTTACTTTCCAGATGCTATGATAAAACACTCCGGCCACCATAACTTACAGGAGTAAGTTTATCTTGGCTTA
>NW_022196913.1:27584518-27584917 GCF_008632895.1 Mastomys coucha
TGCCCTCTACTGTTTCTCTAGTCCAAAGTCCCATCATTTTCTACATTCACCATTCTTCACAGCAACAGCCAACTCTCTGATAGCAACTTCTGTATTAGTTACCTTTCTGTTGGTGTGATAAACTGAGCAGAGGCAACTTAAAAAAAGAATTTTGGCTTACAGTTTCAGAGGGATAAGAGTCTCTAATGGCACAATTAAGCTCAGGCATGGTAGCAAAAACAAAGTGCCTAAAGCTCACATCTTAAACTGTGAACATGTAGCAGAAGGAGTACACTGGAAGAAGATGATGCTTTTTAACCTCAAAGCCTACTCTCAGTGATGTACTTCCTGCCAAGACTGAACTTCTAATCCTCCCAACAGTGTCACCAATTGGAGACCACGTGGAATATGGGAGCCTAG
>NW_022196913.1:27584927-27585442 GCF_008632895.1 Mastomys coucha
TCTCATTCAAATTACTGTAACACCTATTTGTAACAACTTTCCTAAAATGAAGACATTGAAACCTTATCTTTAAGAAACAACATAAGAAAATGTTTCACTAATAAGAAAAACATTTTAAATCCTTAGTTAATCAATCAACAATGTTTTGTTCATCTAAGACCAAAGAAACCCTCAAAACGAACTTTAGAAACTTTGAGAATCAGATGGAAAAAGGAAACTTTTGAAAGCAAAAAAACACATTGGATAAGACATTTGGTGACTCTTCTTTTTGAAGAACAACTGAATAAAAATTCAACATCATCCTAGCCAAAATTATAGGACACCATGGGGTTGCACAGTTTTAATTTATTCATTTAGCAAGTATGTACCAGACTCTTGGTGTGAAGCCATACCTGTGAAAGAAATTGTGTCCTAACATTTCCTGAAGAGAGGCATAGCAATTCTCAAACAATGGATTATTTTCTTGTTGCTATCACGTATATCTTCGAAGACACCCAGTTAAACAATGTGATGAT
>NW_022196913.1:27587737-27588764 GCF_008632895.1 Mastomys coucha
GAGGATAGCTTCAAAGACTGTGTTGAAGGGAAATCTGCAAAAGTCTTAAGGATCGAACTCAGGACCTTCAGATCATGAGACTGACACGCCACCTGCTTTGCTAAGAGGACCACAAGAGATAGGCTCTCTAGCTGTGTCTTAGAAGAACTAGTCACTGTTTCCTACTTGTCATCCATCCTACCCCATCCTACCTCTTGGAGACCCTCACACGCAGTGAAACCATGGCATAGGGAGACTGAACAAGAATGTCTAATCTCTGCTCTTAACTTTGTTTTTGTTAAGTCTTTGTTCCCCCTTCATCACCCAGTTTTTACTTTTGCACAATGCCCTATTGAAGCAGCACCTATCAATGAATACTTAAAAGAATAAACAGCTCCCATGAGGCCTGGGAGATAGGTCTGCAGAACAGTCCATGAAGTCTTGCAGCTCCAACTATGTTGTCTTGGATATTCCCCTCAAAAAGTCTCACAATGATATTAGAATGGGACCTCATTGGAGTTTTTTGTTTTTCTTTTTCTTCTTTTTCAATTCCATGACCCAAAAATTGATTTAGCATCTTGTTGACATTATTTCACTCATTTCTTCCCATAAGCCTGAACATCTTTATTCCTGTCTTAACTGATAAAGAAAGTGACTGGGGTGGTGGAAGTGGAAACATTGAGGACCCTAGTTTATGAATCTATGTTTATGAAAATGGTTGTGCAGACTTATAGAATTAATAGAGCGTGTCTTCTTTTGTGAGTCACATCCCACAGTTGAGAAGAGTCGAGTCAACTGCATGAGATGGGATGGGGAAAGACACAGATGGTAAGGGCAGGGACAGGGACCTGCAGAAGCTCCCGAAGGCAGCCAACCCTTAGAGGCAGCCATCCCTTAGGAATCCAAGCCCCTCCTCAGCTCGCTGGCTATGCTCTAAGTGAGCTAAGTCATATGGCTGATGATTAATCCAGAGTCTCATCCAGTTTCTTTGAACAGAGACAGATGTTGTAATTGCACAACTATGTTGTAGTGACAGTTAAGAGCACAC
>NW_022196913.1:27595117-27595665 GCF_008632895.1 Mastomys coucha
TGTACTTTTAGCTACTGTGGTTTGCCTTCAGAATAAAAGATGAAGGGAATATAGCATGGATCCATCTTGAATGTACTTCCTTTTGATTGCACTATGCCATGTAGCTGCGTTCTTATTTTGTCCTGAAAACACTTCCTAGAGAACCTGAAGGAATCGATCTGGAAGCATTGGAAAGCAGCAGTGAATACCTGGGTCTTTCTCCATGCCACATTTCCCTCAAGGTACCTCCCCTCCAGTCACACTGACTTCACCAGCTGACTTCCTGCAAAGCTGTGTGGATTAGAAGGCTGGGTAATGCTCCCAGAAAAACCCAGTCCTGGCCTCTGGCTGCCCCTTCATTTCTGTTTTCTGCCTTCTGCTAATCTAGAGACACTGAACTGAGGGATGTAGAGTTCAGAACCCCAAGTCCTTCATCAGTGTCCAACTGCTTAGTTAATGAGGTCCAGAGCATCTTCCAGCAGAGATCTTTCCTAACAGTTTTCTGAACCTGAGCTTTGTCACTCCCAGCATTCCCAGGGAGCCTAGCAGAGGTCTGTGTTGTGGCATTT
>NW_022196913.1:27598086-27598651 GCF_008632895.1 Mastomys coucha
TCTTCCCCACAGCCCCTTTGAGTCTTTCCTCAGAGTGCGTCTCCATTCCTTTGTGTCAGCTATCGACCAGAAATGCTTTCTGCCATGAACCTCCAGCAAGCACACTGAGTTGGAACACCGTTAGGCAATTTTCACTCCTTCCTGCCATCCATTCTGCTCTCTCCAGACCTACTCTTAGTCCTGTAGCAGTCTGCCTGCGGGAGCCCCCTCCTCCCACCCACCTCCATCCTGGGGGGACCGGTGCCAACCCGGGTCCTCTAGCTCTTTCCCACTGCCCCTCTGATTCTTTCCTCATAGCGCATCTCCATTCCTTTATGCCACCGGAGAAGCTACAGGAGCCCTCTCTACCAGGAACTCCACGTCCACCACACTTGACAAGGATCAGAGTGGGCGGGCGACAGCAACCAAAGAACAGAATACCCACCCAATAAAGACAGGAACAAATGTCTACACCAAGAAACACCTCAAGTATCACAACTTCTCTGCCAAATGGACAGGCAAGACAATATGCCTTCCGGAGAAGCTAGTAACCCTATTGCAGTAGACCTTGAGAAATGCAATATAT
>NW_022196913.1:27598662-27599979 GCF_008632895.1 Mastomys coucha
CAAGACAATATGCCTTCCGGAGAAGCTAGTAACCCTATTGCAGTAGACCTTGAGAAATGCAATATATGAAACACACACACACACACACACACACACACACCATAAGACACGGACTTTAAAAGTAGTAATTATGAATGTGTTTAAGGACCTTAATCTTAAAAAAAAAAAATAAGAAAAATGCCTAACTGAAAAGCATAAAAACACAAACAGTTGAATGTGGTAGTTTGAATGGAAGTGGTCCCTATATGCTCATAGGAAGTGGCAGTAGTTGACAGATTAGCACATGTGTCCTTGTTGGAGTAGATGTGGCCTTATTGGAGGAAATGCTTCACTGAAGGTGGACTTTGAGATTTCAGCAGCTTAAGCCAGGTCCAGTGGCTCGCTCTCTTTTTGCTGTGAACCCAGCCACAAGTAAATTATTTCATTTTTAAGAGTTGCAATGATTATGGTGTCTCTTCACAGAATAGAAACAATAGAATAAGGCAATGAAATGAAGAAAACATTTCAAGACAGGAAAATAGAAATAGAATTACTAAGAAAAACCTAAACTGAAGTAAACCTGGGAATAAAAAAACTTAGGATGTTAAACAGAAACCTCAGAGGTAAGCCTCATCAACCGGTAATAAGATATTCAAGAGAGAATTTGAACACAAAGTAGAATAAATAAATAGCTCAGTCAAAGAAAATGTTAAAGTTATTTTTAAAAATCCAATTACAAAGTATCCAGAAAATCTGACTAAAGGCACAGAAAATATTTTTAACAAAATCATGTAAGAAAAATTTCCAGAGGCAGGTGGATTTCTGAGTTCAAGGCCAGCTTGGTCTGCAAAGTTGAGTTCCAGGACAGCCAAGGCTATACAGAGAATCCATGTCTAAAAAAAAAAAAAAAGAAAGAAAAGAAAAGAAAAAGAAAAATTTTCAAATCTAAAGAAGGAGGTACCTGTCCAAGTAGAAGAAACATATAGAACACCCAATAGACAGGACCAGAAAAGAAACTCCCCAGAACACATAATATTCAAATCTTTAAATATATAGGACAGAGAAAATATTAAAAATTGCAAGGGAGAAAGATCAATGTTAAAAAGACATATGTTAGATCAATGTTAAAGATCAATGTTAAAAAGTATAATACCTGAAAGCCAAGCAGGGCCTGGGCAGATATCTACAAATTTAGAGAGACTATATCCAACAAAACTGTCAATTGCAACCAACAAGGAAAGAAAAATATCTCACAACAAAACCAAATTTACCCAGCACTTGGGAGGCAGGGGCAGGCGGATTTCTGAGTTCGAGGCCAGCCTGGTCTACAGAGTGAGT
>NW_022196913.1:27600011-27620345 GCF_008632895.1 Mastomys coucha
CCCCCCCCCCCCAAAATTAAGTATTTTTTATCTACCAATCCAGTCTAATGAGATTAGCCACATCCAAAAGATATAGGAAAAAACTAATCTCAGATCAGTAAATCAAATAAGAGGGGAAAACCCCACACTACCACAATAAACAACAGAAATCATTGAGAACAGTCTAACAGATTAGAAAACAGAATCCATCTTTCTACCGAATGTAAGAAATAAACCTCCTCATCAAGGATAGACAACATCTCATGGTGAAATGATGGAAAAAGGTATTCCACGCAACTGGTCCCAAGAAGCAAACAGGTACAGTTATTTTAATATCAGAGAAAACAGACTTCTAATTAAAACTGACCCAAAGAGATAGGGAAGCATACTACATACTCTTTTTTAAAAAATCCACTAATCCGTGCTTTTTTTTTTCTCAAGACAGGGTTTCTCTATGTAGTCTTGGCTGTCTTGGAACTCACTCTGTAGACCAGGCTGGCCTCGAACTCAGAAATCTGCCTGCCTCTGCCTCCCGAGTGCTGGGATTAAAGGCATGCACCACTACCACCCAGTTAATCCATATTTTTTAAAAGAAAAATCCACTAAGAAAATATTGCAGTTTAGACAATTATGCACTAAACACAAGGACACCCAAGTTCATTTAAAAAATGCTACTACAGCTAAAAACACATATTTATAACCCTCAGTGATAGTGGGCGGCTTCTATCCCCTACTTTCCTTAATAGGCAGGTCGCCCAGACAAAAACTAAACACAGAAATACTGCATCTAAATAACATCATAAGTCAAATGGACCTAGCAGACATCTATAGAACATTCCAACCAAGCACTAAAAAACATACTTTCTTTTCAGCCTCTCATGGGGCTTTATTCCAAAACTAGCCACATACGAACGAGGACACAAAGCAAGTCACAACAGATATAGGAAAATTGAAATAATGTTCTGCCTCTTATCTGACTACCATGGATTAAAGCTGGATATCAATAGCAACAGAAAGTATCCAAACTCATGAAAACCGAATAACTCACTACTGAATGAAAAATGAGTCGAGACAGAAATCAAGAAACTAAATCCTTTTTAAATTGAATGAAAATAAAGTGTTGATCAATAGAATTGAATGAAGACTTGCACATAAATTCACACACCTATGGACAACTGATTGTTGACAAAGAAGCAAAAAACACAAAATGGAGAAACGACAGCATCTCC
Source organism: Mastomys coucha (assembly GCF_008632895.1). Taxonomy (NCBI): domain Eukaryota; kingdom Metazoa; phylum Chordata; class Mammalia; order Rodentia; family Muridae; genus Mastomys; species Mastomys coucha. The sequence continues at coordinate 27,601,220 of NW_022196913.1, forward strand.
AACAAATGGCGCTGGTCAAACTCAAAAGCTGCATACACAAGAATAAAAAGAGATCTTCATCTGTCACCCTGCACAAAACTCAACTCCCAGTGGACAAAGGATGTCAACACAAAACCAGATACCTCAAATCTGATAGAAGACAAAAAGGGAATTGGCTTGAATTCATTGGCTTGAGAAAGAACTTTCTGAACAGGATACTGATGCACAGGCAGTAAGATTAATAAAACGGAACCTTGTGAAGTTAAATCCTCTGTACTGTCATTTGGCAAAACAGCAATATTATATGATGCAGATAGTTCTTTGCAAAATATACATTTAATAGAGGGTTAATATCTAGTATACATAAAGTTCTAAAAAAAATCCTGAGGATCAAGAGAATAACAAAATTAAAAATAGCTACAGTACTAAGCAAAGAGTTCTCGAAAGATGAAATACAAATGGCTGAGAAACAAAGAAATGCTCAACAACTTTAGCTACCAGGGAAATGCAAATTAAAACTACTTTGGAATTTCATTTTACCTCAGTCAGAATAGCTGAGATCAATAAAGCAAATGACAGCACATACTGGTGAGGCTGTGGGGGAAGGGGAATACTACTCTGGGTTAGTGGAGTCCAAACTTGTGCAGCCACTGTGGAAATTGTTGTGGAGGTTCCTTGGGAAGCTAGGAATAGATCTACCTCAAAATCAAGTTAATGCTGGGCATGGTGGTGCATGCCTTTAATCCCAGCACTTGAAAGGCAGAAAGCAGGACAATCTCTGTGAGTTTGAGGTCAGTCTGGTGGTCTACATTGTGAGTTACAGGATAGCTATGGCTATGCAGAGAGACCATGTCTCAAACAAATGAAGAAACTCATAAGATCCAGCCATACCACTTTGGAGCATGTCCAAAGGACTAACTCACTACAGAGATACTAGCTCATTCATGTTCATTACTACTTTGTTCATAATATTCAGAAATTAGAAACAGCCTAGATGTCTATTAGCCGATGAATGAATAATGAAGATGTGGAATATTATCCAGCTGTTAAGATAAATTATATTATGAAATTTGCAGCTAACTGGTGTATTACAATCTGAATAATTACAGAGGTTAGGTAGCTAGTAAAGGAATAGGTCAAAGGAGATCTCCCAAGGAAGGGTAAATAGAATATAGTGTTATAGAGGGACAAAGAGGAAAATAGAATAGAAAATAAGGATTAAATAAGTAGTTAGGGAATACAGGGAGGGACAACTAAGAGTAAAGGCCATTCGAACAACCTTAGGGAAACATACTACTATAGAAACTTTCTATAAATATACATATATGAAAGGACTCTAAATGGAATCACCAATAATAAGAGAGACAGCGCCCATAACTAGGCATCTAACCACATCAAGTAAACCCTCCAGAGCTGGAGATGGGCTACATCTCATTGAGACATTGGCCTAAGAGGCCCCATGGAAACCTCCAAACATCACAGGCTATTTCTAGGACTATCGGTTACTTCCCATAATCTGATGGTTAAGCCATATTTCTGAAGAGAATGCTTTTGTCATTGAACATAGAAAAGTTGAGGTGATTTTGAAAAGGAGAGACATTTATCCTGTCAATGGATATGTCACCCACTGTCAGGCTGCTACACAAGCAGCTAATAGACCCTGGGTGGAAAAGAAGGTCTCCTTGCCCTCTCTGAGGCTGGACTTCAGGGCTTTCTGGTAAGAGACTGACAGACTTGCAGCTGCCCTGAAAAAGCCTTTCCCATCAGCAACTTCACTTGACACCCGTTGAGTCTTAGTCTTCAAGCACCCTGTACCCACCTGCAGCTTTAAAGAACAAAGCATCTCTTGGATTTTGCACCCTAGCAGCTCTTGCTGCATCAGAATCCCCTGGGATTCATCTAAACCAGACTCTCTGAGCTGAGGGAGCAGGTTCACTTACAACTGCCTGGTGCCCCTCCCTTACCTCATGCTTCACTCCTCTGGCTCTCTCTTCCCTCAGGAGTCCTTCCTTCCTGCACTTCTCTGTTCAAAATTACAGATTCTCTGTTCATTGGCTGAATGAGTGAATGAGAAAGTAAATAGCCCTTAAGCTCATTCTCTTGATGGTATTTCATTCTGTACATACTATTCTGTTGTAGCCTCCGCTTCCATTTAGTGTCTACATGTGATGGCTAGTCTTGGCTGTCAGCTTTGTTATGTCTGGAATTAAATGAAGCCCAAAAATGGTTGGCAAACCCATGAGGGACTTCAGTTTAGTTATATCACTTGAATTGGACTTCTGATCTGAATCTTTGTGATGGGAAGACCCACAAGATCTAAAGATCTGATCTTTAGACCAGATCTTCTTATACGGGAAGACCAATCTCTAATCTCAGCCTCACCTTCTGCTTGTGGCCTATATAAAAGAGATGGAAGAGGGAATTTTTTTTCTCTTTGCTTGCTTGCTCTGCTTTGCTAGCAAGCACATTTCTTTAGTGGCACCAGAGCCTACTTATCAGGGATTCTGACATACACTGAAGACCAGCTGAGACATCCACCCTTGTGGATTCAACTACTGGATTGTTGGACCTTCCATTCACAGGTACCTGTGGTTGGAATAACTGGACCATAGCCTGTAAGTTATTCTAATAAATTCCCTCTTTATATAGAGATATTAATTTTATAAGTTCTGTTACTCTAGAAGACCATAACTAATACACTATACAAGTGAAGACATTCTTCTTACAATACAATATCCTGTGGTTTTTAGTTCCATATGCCCTTAAATACTCTTAAAGATTGCTTGAGTTTATTCCATGTAGTCCAGTTGAATTTTGACAGCAAAAGTCTCGAAGGCCAACTTCAACACCACATGGTAAACCAAGGAAGGCTGAGTGTGGAGTTGAGGATTAGTCATTCAGCAGACTTCTTCTGAGGGAGCAAAACTTCTTTTTTTCCTTTTTTTTTTTCCCTTTTTTCCAGACAGGGTTTCTCTGTGTAGCCCTGGCTGTCCTGGAACACTCACTCTGTAGACCCAGCTGGCCTCGAACTCAGAAATCCGCCTGCCTCTGCCTCCCAAGTGCTGGGATTAAAGGCGTGTGCCACCACCGCCCCGCTAAAAAGTTTTCTATGTAAGAGGAAAATCACCTCTAAAAACAACCACCATGAGAACATTATTCAGAAACAGACTAAGATCATTTCACAGGAGGAAGGATTACTGATTATGTATTCTTCTTTTGAAACTCACACCTAGCTTTTTCTGTATTTCTCTCCACAAGTTCATCATAACCCCAAAGCAATAGTTTTTGTTTTTTGGTTTTGGTTTTGGTTTTTTAATGTATGAGTATTTTATCTGCATATACACCTGCAGGCCAGAAGAGGCCATCAGACCCCATTACAGATGGTTGTGAGCAATCACGTGGTTGCTGGAAATTGAACTCAGGACCTCTGGAAGAGCAGGCAGTGCTCATAACCGCCGAGCCATCTCTCCAGCCCCAATAATCCTTTTGTCATAGATTGACAAAGTTTAAGCAAGCCAGTCTACTGTAGCAATTCTTTCCTATGCTTAGCTGATGGCAATTTGTACTTACCAAGAAACAGATCATTGTCTGCCTTGCATCTTCGTTTTGAAGTCTCTTTCAGCTAAACTGGCTAATCATCTGTGCTGTTCTTTCATTCGCAATGAAATTACCTTCTCTTTGTTCATAACCCTCTTTTCATGGTGTATGCTGAAACCTATGATCACATCCCTAGATCACAAGATCAAGGAACTGAGACCCAATCTAGAATGAATGTTTTCTTTGATCATTAATTTGTCCCAAGCCTATTTTCTTGCTACTACAATTGCATGCTTGAAATGCATGAAAGCTCACTGTACTATTTCTAACCTATGCAGCTCTTGTTATTCTGTGAGGAAGGGACACATTCTATTCTTGATTCTAACTTTAAGCTTTCTAAAAACTATCATAACTCCCTAAAATTATTTAAATCAAATTAACTTTTTATAACTACTTAAATCAGGAATTCCATAAAATCATTAATTCATCTAAACAGTGTTATCTCAAAGAACGTTCATCTTCGTGTTGATCTTCAAGAAACTTGCCCAACAGAGTGGGCTATCTTAGCCAGAAAGTAATCACACCAGACTATAGGCAGTCGGGATCTTCCCATGCCCATTCACACCATGCCAGGTATATGAGGTACATAGCAATGACAAACATGAGAAGGCACAGCAGTAGCAAGAAGGAATACTGGGATGAAGCCGCTGAGGTGGTGCGTCTCCATCTCATCTCCATCGCAGCTGAGGAAAAGGGTGGGCCGTCTCTAGGAAGTTCACTTGCCCACTGCAGCTCTTCCTGCCTGGCATCCAACAACACGAAAGAACTTAGTTACGTCTCATCCTTTCCAGATGCAACAGAGCCTCAGGTAGATTGAGTGTTTTTCACAGGGTCTCAGAGTTGGGAAGTGACAAGTCCTGGACTGGGAAGCAGAGGATGAGTATCAAATAATGAGCTCTTCCTGTGCCCCAACTCCCGTCTCTGCCTGGTCTGCACAGTAACTCATCCGTTAACACTCCAAATATCGAATCTCCCGACCTCCACAGCCTTGAATTTAGACTGGGCTCCTGGTTATAGTCTCCTATCCCAGAGCTGGGCTCTATCCCTCCGGAACTCTGCTAGGTGTTTCCAGACCAAGTTGGCATTCAGGCCAGGCTATAGAAGGAAATTCTCCTCAGAGAAAGAGCAGCTGGGTATGTTCTTGCCTTTATAAACAGCTTCTGGAGGCAAGTGAGCAAATAGGTTGTTCAGCTCTAGACCCAGAGGCAGCAGACAGACCCCTTTCCCCCACTAGGCTATGTGTGTTCCAGCACTTGAGCGAGCAGAGAAGCCTGTAAATGAGCCGTGTGTACCGACACTACTGTTTTCTTACTTGAATAGGTTGGAAGAATCCTCACCTTGAAGAACCAAGTGACGAGGTAAATCTGCAGATTCTGTCTCTGAACCTGAACTAGGGGTGCGCCCCCAGCCCCGCACTGCCCCTTTCCCCCTCCCCCCCAGCTTCAACATTCATTCATTTATTCTCATTCTCACCCAGGTGTAGCCTAAAGATCACTTCCCTTGGTCCCCTGTTCCAGGGCCTCAACTTGGTCCTCAGCTGTGAGGCACTACTAACTAGGACGAGTCTTCTGCTGGAGTTTCGAGCAGGTGCACAAATCGCTGGATTTTTGTAAACTTTCTCCTGTGATTGGGAACATAAAACAACAATGTTTCCGCTCGGTTTCGAACCGAGGACCTCTCGCGTGTGAGGCGAGCGTGATAACCGCTACACTACGGAAACACAAGACACAGGCTTATTTTAACTTCTAATTCTACAAAGCAAGCCAGAGATAAAAGTGATGCAGAGGTTATAGATCCACACTAATGTAAAGAACCACAAGGAATGAACACAAACCACAGATAACAATCACGGGAAAAAAAGAGGCGAGATCCTAGCAGAGGGAAGAAACAACAACAACAAAAAAATGTTCCTCAGGCGGTGCGGCGGAGGGGAGAGCTCTGCGAAGGAAAAAAGCGCGGGTGTAGAGATTCCCGCATTGAGATGCCTGCGAGTAAAACACACAGAGGGCAGGCAGGAGGTTGCGAGAGCCTGATCACGTGGAGACACCTCGAGGAGAACGTTGTAGACACTGGAGAGCTTTTGAGACAACCCAGGCAAGTGGCTCAAATAGTCACATCAACCTGTTAAGGAAAGATTCTCAGGGGTTGTTGTTTGTTTGTTTTTGTATTTGTGTTTGTTTTTTACAGCGCTTAGACATGGAAAATTGAGACTCTTTCGGAGGGTGCCACATCCCACTCAGGCCGAATGAAGATGGTCCATGCGATGCTGTAGGCAGTACAGGGCTGTGAGTAGCTCCCGTGAGGATCAGAAAAACCCTCCAATACATGCATGCATACAATACATACAGCACGGCGTAGTTTAAGAAGAAAAGCCTAAACCTGTTTGACCCAGTGACTGTCGAGTAAAGGATCAAATCGAGACGCTCAGAAGCGTTTGCTAAATGATTTGATAAACTGTAGGCGCACTAAAGTTTATGCTTAGAGTGTGAGAGGAAGGTGGAACATGTGGAATTAAGTCCGTGTCAAACTGTGGGAGCATCAGGCCGTTGGAGGAAACGTGGTGCGGAAGATAACATAATAGTTGGAGGATGTGGGCATCGATCCCACTACCTCTCGCATGCTAAGCAAGCGCTCTACCATTTGAGCTAATCCCCCAAGATAAGGGAGGGTCTTTTAGTTCTTTCTTTTATGTGAAGTGTCTCCAGTGGACCTTACACAAGATACTTGCTATGGCTAGGGTCCAGGAAAACATACCAGTCAAATCTAAAAACATAGGGTCGAAACGGATGTCTTCTAATTGCTCAAAAGTGTAGGGAGTGAACTGAGAGTCCAAAAACACAGGAGGAAGTGAGAAAAGCAACCATGTTTCCACCCGGTTTCGAACCGGGGACCTCTCGCGTGTTAGGCGAGCGTGATGACCACTACACTACGGAAACACTCACAGTTAATAGGATTTCCTTGTTCCAGGACATGCATTCAAAAGATGCCTAGTAATTGGCTTGGGGTTAGCATTTGTTGTATTTACTTGTATTATGCGCTAACTAAATCAAAATAACCAAGGTAGTTGTCCAACTCCATTCGCAGCCCTTGTACTGCTGACTGAGCAGAGAGATCGCACACTGTCAGTGAGTTTGTCTCTCTGTGGCTGGTTTACCACACTCAACTCCATGTTCTCCACTTCTTCATTCTAGTGGTTGTAAGTGACAGAGTCTCTTTATAAAGAGCTGAGTAGCATTAATGTCCCATGTGTGTCTGCTGTATTTTCATCTGTCCATTGATGGACAGTAGCTTGATTTTGTACCTTGGTTATTATAAATAATCTTGAATGTGAAGACAATAATCTTGAGTGTCTCAGAAGACAAGAATTCATTACCATGAACAGAGTAGACATGAGCCCATGACTGGCAATGTTCTCTATTGCTAAATTTCTCAAGGAATTGTCATACTAGTACCTCTAATGGCTGTAATATTTTAAATCACCAAAACTGTGCGAGCATCTTCATTTTTCCACACCTCACCGGCTCTTTTCTACATTTGAGGATGGACAGGACTGAGGTATACTCACTTGGCTTTGAGTCTCATTTTCCTAGTCACATATGAGTTGGGCATATTTTCATAGATATTCTTTGTCTTCCTTGAAAAACTCCTAACCTGCTTTTTTTTTTTTTCTGTCTCTCCATTATGTCAGGCTACTTGTTTTCTAGCAGTGGTGCTTTGTGTGTATTTGGGCATCAACTCCTATGTGAAGTGTGGTTTTCCATGCTTTCTCCCACTCTGTACACGGCCTGGGGCTCTGTTGCTTGTACCCTTCACTGTGCAGAAGTGTGTGGTTCTGGGTAAGGAGCTGTGGTTTCTGTCTTTGCATTGGTAGCATGTGCTTTAAAAATGCATCCAAAACCACAGCCATACTTGTACAATGGTGCCGTGCCCTTGTGCCTTCTGGAAGTTTTATGTGTTCAAGTTTTATATTTGAATCTTTAATATATTTGGTATTCCCCTTCTGCTGTGTGAGATGTACTCAGTTTCATTTTTCTGTATGCAGATATCCAGATCCCAATATGATGTATTGAATAGCATATTCTTTTCCTGATGTGCCCTCCCACTCTGTTGGGCAAGTTTCTTGAAGATCAACACGAAGATGAACGTTCTTTGAGATAACACTGTTTAGATGAATTAATGATTTTATGGAATTCCTGATTTAAGTAGTTATAAAAAGTTAGTTTGATTTAAATAATTTTGGGGATGCCCTAAAATGCCCTCCCATTTTTGTTCTCACTTAGATTTTGTTGTTTTGTTTTTAGAAAGTTTCACCCTATACTATAGTCTGGCCTAGAACTCACTGAATAGCCCAAGCTTGGTCATTCCTCTTGCCTCCGTCTCCTGATACTAGGATTGGAAGCATGAGTCAATCGTAGAAGCGCGCGCGTGTGCACACACACACACACACACACACACACACACACACACATCCTGGCTGTGTTTGAAGAATGAATTGACTATCTATTCATAGATCTATTCTGTTTCATTGGTCTACATATGATGTCAGTACCATAGTGTTTGGGTTACTATAACTTTGTAGGATATATTTTGAGTCAGATGTATGACAACTCTAGTTTTGTGGATTTGGAGTCTTTTTGTTTTGTTTTTGTTGAAGCGCTATTATTTCTTTCATTGTTTTCATATCTTTTTTAAATGCTTTATAGTTTTCAACCTGCTGGATAAATGTATTATTTCTATTTTGTAGCTATTATAAATTATTTTTCAGGCACTTTGTGGCTAGTGTTTAGAAATGCTGGTGGTCTTTGTGGTTGTTACTACACCAGACCTAAATCTGTCAGTTCTAGGTGTTTTGAATTTTCAGTACCCGCTTGAGCTTGCCCTTCTGCCAACCAGCATGCACTTGAGCTTTTTAAATGAACACCTTTGCTTGCTGGATTCCCAAGTCTCTCTCTAAATTATTTTATTGAGGAGACCAAGAAAAGAGACTGGCCTCCCTCATAAACTTCCCCTAATCCAGCACCCAGATTTGCATTCCCAGAACTAGCTGGGGCATGAGAATCTGAAATTTGAGATCAGCCTAGCTTCACAGTGAGACCCTATCCATGAATGAATGAATGAATGAATAATAAATAAATAAATAAATAAATAAATCTAATTGGGTCTGGCATGGAGGCACATGCCTTTCATCTCAACACTGGGATGGCAATGGCACAATGAGAGGCAGGGGCAGGTGGATTTCTGTGAGTTTGAAGCCAGTCTAGTCTTTATGGTGAAGTCCAGGTCAGCCAGAGCTGCATAGTGAAACCCTGTATCAAAAATAAATTTAAAAGAGAAAAAGGTTTTAATTGGCTCTATTACCAGTTTGAGAGTGGAGCACAAATCACTGTATTATATGTGTATATATATATATATATATATATATATATATATATATATATATATGAGTTTACTGGCATACAGAACTGGGATATTCAAGGCCATCCTTGTCTGTGTAGTCAGCTCCAGGATATACAGTCATGGGGCTGTATTGCATATTTCTCCAAATAAATAACTGAAATAGAAAAATGTTAAAACCAGAATGCCTGTTCCCCTAAGCATGAAACCTGAATGCAAGCTTCCCCGGCTGTTTGATAGAGCAACTATTCAGCTTTTCCTTCTGTATCTGAAAGTTCTAGCATGGCCATTCATGGTGAATTTGGTTTTGTGTCCACATAGTCTTTATTTCACAGAGAAGAAAATGAATCTAGTCAATGGAAGCATCCTGAAACAGATTTCCACTAGTACAAGGCTTTAGGATAACATGTGAAGTCAGTTCACATTTCAGGAGAATCAAAATCGTTCTCTCTTGCTAAACTGAATGCAGGTGGGACTGAGAACTAGGTGAAGATGGAGTGGAGGACTGTGCATGGTGCAAGGGAGGCTGGGAAGGTGGAGGGCTGTGCATGGTGCAAGGGAGGCTGGGAAGGTGGTGGGCTGTGCATGGTGCAGGGGAGGCTGGGGAGGGAGTGGTCAGGAGCAGAGGGCTGGGAAAATTGAGGTAATTTCTCCTTCCACATTTGTTAAACATGTCTGTCTTGATGAAGGGGTAACACCATCTCAGCCTGTCTCCGAGGCCATGCAGTGTGAATACAGAGGTTCGTCTAGGGACAGAACAGTGTTCTAAAATGCAGTGTAGTCCCTGAGAGGAATGTCATAGGGTAAGCTGCATTTGACCATGACTCATCCCCAGGGAAGGGGGTGGCATCTGGACTTTCCCACTGAAGTTTCACAATGGCCAAAGTTTCACGCTTAAAAGTAAGAGATTACATTAGGAGTCGTCCTAATGAGTATAAGGAACAGGAAAGGGAATGCCAGGCTGTCACTCAACATCCAGGGTATTGCTTTAGAGCTATAAAGATGGATGGGTTTTTGGAAGTTCACTCTGTCTCCTTTCAGCAGGTGTTTACCTGTTAGAGATTTTTAAGACCACTTGAGGAATAACAGTAACAGGATACCTGTTACCAATGTGTTTGAAAGCAGAAGAGACCATGGGTATGAACTCATAAATGCTTCGCCCATGCACTAGCCACATAGGGGCTATTAGAAAGGTGGAAGTGGGCAGCCCACACAATGGCATTGACCTGAGGATTTGTACCCAGGAACACTTCTCCTCTTCCAACCTTTGCTTTTAGTTATACACTGTCTTAGGGTTACTATATAGTTGGGATAAAACACCATGACCAAAGAAACTTGGGAAGGAAGGGTTTATTTAGCTTACATTTCCACATTATAGTTCATCATCAAAGGAAGTTAGGACTGAAACCCAAATAGGGCAGAGACTTGGAGACAGCAGGTGATGCAGAAGCCATGGAGGAATGCTGCTTACTGGCTTGCTTCCTATGGCTTGCTCAGCCTGCTTTCTTGTAAAACCCAGGACCACATCCTCAGAGATGGCACCATCCACAGTGGGTCAGGCCCTCCTCCATCAATTAAGAAGATGCCCTGTAGGCTTATCTACAAACCCATCGAATGGAAGCATTTCTTGAGACTCCATCCTTTCAGACGACCTCAGCCTGTACTGACATAACACTATGCAGTGTATTCACCCATGATAGAATGTGGAGTTCTAATATACTATGAAAACAAAAACATGTTTCTCAGAATTTTCAGATTTCTGGCCTGTTGCTTTTTGAGAGTCGGGACAGTGTATGCCAGATAATGTCAGAGTATTTACACTGTGACATTTAAAACATACTCTGAACATTCTTTATGCTGTATAATCCAAACTGTTAAGATCCTGGGGTTTTTTGTTTGGTTGGTTTTTTGTTTGTTTTTGGTTTTTTGAAACCGGGTTATCTCTCTGTATCCCTGGCTGTCTTGGAACTCACTCTGTAGACCATGCTGGCCTCAAACTCAGAAATCCACCTGCCTCTACCTTCCAAGTGCTGGGATTAAAAAAGTGTGCCACCACTGCCCAGTCCTAAGATCCTGTTTTAATTAATTAAATACACTAAATATTTGTAATGGTTTGTATATGCTTAACCCAGGAAGTGGCAAGATTAGAAAATGTGGCCCAGTTAGAGTAGGTGTGTCACTGTGGGTGTGGGCTATAAGACCCTCATCCTAGCTGCCTGGAAACCAGTATTCTGCTAGCAGCCTTCAGATGAAGTGTAGAACTCTCAGCTCCTCCTGCACCATGCCTGCCAGGATTCTGCCATGTTCCCATCTTGATGATAATGGACTGAACCTCTGAACCTGTAGGCCAGCCCCAATTAAATGTTGTCCTTATGTGAGTTGACTTGGTCGTAGTATCTGTTCACATCAGAAAAAGAAAAAACTAACGAAGACAGTATTGTACTACAAAGAACTACATCGTACAAGACATTCAATGAAAAACTCAATTTAAAATTCAAGTCTTCCAATTTTTAAGCAAACTTGAACTATACCTTGAACTATACTGTCCTACAAGACCACAAAACAGTCAGAAGAGAGAAAACCAGCTCAGAGGTCCAAATTCCAGTCTCCTTTTCTGGCCTGCGTGTGTTTGGTTGAAGGGGCTCTCACAGGCCAGAGCATAGCAAAACACTGCAGACAGGCTTTGGCCTTTTGCCCTTGTTATAACCAACAGAGAGAAGGGCTTTAGTGGGGAAGTGGGTGCACCTGGTTAGTCATAAACACTACGCAAAAGCGCCTAGTAGATAAGAGAAATGAGACCTTCCTGCCGCTAGGAGGCGATGTGGATTACACTCCTAAAGCCAGGCCCCAAGGTATATTCCCTTATTTGGCATATATATATATATATATATATATATATATATATATATATATATATATATATATATAATCAGAATTTACCAGCTCACTCTAGCACAGTCTCCCTCCTTTTCTTCTTAAAAACCCACTCCTGCTCTTTTGCTTTGTCTGCTTGATGCTGCTGCTGTTGCTGCCGACTCGGACGCCGACGCCACGTTTGCGCGCGCATACACACACCACCAGCCACCCCCGCTTGACCCTCTTGGGTAATAAATCTTTGTGCTGAGAATTTGATGTCTGGGTATGTCGTGCAGTGACTGCGAGGTGGCCAACCTCCCTTACATTCGTGATCCTCTCAAGGTGTGGATGTCTCCTTAAGGACAAATCCAGAGAGTCCTTCCCAAAAGCGGTGCGCAGGAAGCAAGGCTTGGTGCAAGCACAGAGTAGAACAGGATTCAGGATCCACAGGCTTGGTGGAGAGACTAAGGAAAAGTACGGCTCAACTGGCCTTAGCCCCATCATTGGACAGAAACTCATCCACATCGCCTCCTAGCGGCAGGAAGGTCCCATTCGCATGTTTACGCCTAACCAGATGCACCCACTTCCCTACTAAAGCCTCTCTCTGTTGGTAATGAGCCGTGGTAGCTTGTTTCCATGCGTACTTCAACAGTTGTTTATCAAAGTAAATTGAGCAGGATGAGCTGCTGTTTTGCTTGTTTGTTTGGTTAGTTTTATTTGATACAGGGTTTCTCTGCATAGCCCTGGCTGTCCTGGAAGTCACTCTGTAGACCAGGCTGGCCTCGAACTCAAAAGTCCATCTGCCTCTGCCTCCCAAGTGCTGGGATTAAAGGCGTGCACCACCACTGCCTGGCTGAGCAGCTATTTTTATGTTCATTCTCAGAGGGGAGGTTTAAAACAAAGCCAAGAATCCTCACACGAACGCTGTCCTTGCAAAGTGGGTGAACTAGTGCCAGTTTCTGATTTTTAACCTTCAGAAACCTTTTGCAACTCCCCCCAACTTCCCAGTGTACAATGACCTAATGCAAGTCATAACCGAGTTTTTTTGATGAACTTTTCAGAAAGAAGCTTTCTGAAGATTTTCTTGACATGGATGGATTACAATGATTAGATAATTTGTCAGGGTTCTTCTTAATGTGGATGACACCTATTGACCTGTCTGACATTTGTCTACCCTCCAGCTTCCCAGCTTAGCTGATGGAGACAGTCTTTTGTTTTTAATTCATTTACAGGCATTTACTAGATGGCAGGAGAGGAGAGAATGCTCTGGCTCCAATGTAGAAAGCAGGGCAAATGCAGGAGTTGGTTCTCTCCTTCTACCACGTGTTCGACCAGAGAACAAGCTCAGCTCATCAAGTTTGGTGACAAGTGCTTTTACTTGCTGAGTCCTTTCACTGATGAATTCAAATCCCTGACCTCAGTGGGAGGAACCTGGAAACCAGGAATCTGAAACTGATAGAACAATCTGCCTGCTATCTCAGCACTTCGGGGGCTTGGGGGGTAGGACTGAGAATTCATTCTGTCCACATAGGCAGCCGTGAGCCAGCCAAGACTACACAGTGAGGCCTATCTTTAAGTAAGGAAACAAACAACAGAAAACACCTTAATCCGACTGGATTCATTTCCATTTGGCCTGGTGTACTTCACTGACCCTTGGCACACAGGTAGCCATCGCTAAGTTTTCATCAGGTAGATCAGAGGATTGGGACATAAAGTTCCAATACTGAGCTATGAGAGAGCTAGCCTAGGAATCTTTGAGCAGTAAGCAGCTTAAATGAAGTGGTTTTATTATCACACCCACAAATCTGGAGACAGAAGTGACAGTGCCCACAGCAGTCAAAACTGTTAGTGAAGGACCCCTGAGGGGAGGCCCCCACTCAAATCTCGGGAGGACATGCACCCAAGGAATCACGAGAGACTGTCTTAATGTAATTACAAGAGGTATTTTTAATTTCGGGGCGCTCTGGTTCGGCACCACACCTATCTTACGCAGGAGATAGTGGAGCCGACCACGAGACTTGAAAGTTAGGGGTTTATATAGGGAAAAGGTCTGAGGGAACAAAGGGATCAGTGTGGCCATACATGATTGGCTAGTTCAAATATTAACTATTACGTGCAGAACAGAGTGGAAAATTCCTAAGGTTGGTGTTAATCTGAGTCAACAAAGCATCTGACCTTAAACCATATCTGAGAGGACCAGATGATCTATTACTTAGTGTCCGCCAGGCACGTCTTTGCAGGCCTGGGCCTTGGACATGTCCTCATTTGCCTAGACATGTTTTCCTCTATGTTTATAGTTTTATGTCTTCTTGACCTGCCAGCTCTTATGATATCTAACAACTTGCTTGCTCATTCCCAGGCCTATGTGGGTCAGCTTGTGATAGATTCTTAGGCCCATAACTTTTCTTCTTAGTCAGCACAGGTCCAAAGCTTTAATTTTTCCTTTCATTAGCACCAAGGGATGTAATGTCCACTGTGCACAGATGTACATGAAGGTAATCACCCATACACATAAGAAAAATTTTTTTAAAAAATCAATTAGAAAAAAAGAGCAGTGGTGGTGCCTGCCTTTAATCCCAGCACTCAAGTGCCCGAGGCAGAGGTAGACAGATCTCCGTGAATTCAAGTCCAGCCTAGACTACAAAGCCAGGACGGTTGGTTACAGAGAAACCTAGTCAGAAAAACCAAATAAACAAATAAATAAACAAACAAGAAAACAAATAAATTGAAATTGAGAGCACTCTTCCCTATATTTAGCCCACATCAGTCTGTAACTAATTTCCAGGAATAGCCATCACATAAACAAACTAATCCATAGCCCATATTGCCAACTGAGATCCAGCAATTATGGGCACCATGACCTTAACTCCACACAACTCCACACTACATTACAAATAGGAGTCAGCTAGCTATGGCTGTACCTGCACACCACAGATCTCCAGCTAGTCATGAAGTCACAAGGCACTTTCTGAACCTGAAAAATACTTTGTCCTGTCTTCTTCTTCTCTTCCTACTCTTCTTCCTTCTCCTCCTCTTCCTCATTCTCCCTCCAACCCCCTTCCTCCTCACCATGTAGCCCTGGTGGTCCAGGAACTCACTATATAGACCAGGTTGGCCTTGAACTCACAGAGATCTGCCTGCCTCCCAAGTACTGAGATTAGAGGTTTGTACAAAGTCCAGCTAACACTTGCTTTTGTCTTTTGTCAATGTTTCATTATTGGGCTCTAGTCACATAGAACCACCACCACAGACTTTAACCTTAACCATCACCTTAACTTTCACTCTGTTCTTAGCACTGTTCCTGTAGAAGAGGCTTGATGTGGACAGAGTAGGCTTACAGAATCCCAGAAGATGCGACTCTGCCTTTATTACCTTTGTGACTGTTTAGATCAAGAACTTCCTGACACTCCTTATCACTATCAAAGTAGATGATACTTTCCAAATTGGTTGTCAAAGCAAACATCACAGGTAGTAGAGTTCAGAAAGTGTATTTAGGATTTTATAAAACCTCTCCTCACAGCAACTCAAAGAATTCGTGAATATTTATTTAGCAAACTGAAACCCTAAAGAGTCAAAGATAAAGTTAATCTTCATCCTTAATAACACCAGGGTAAAAACATCAACAATTACTGTAAAACAGGAGGAGATACTCCAGAGATAAGACAGCGCTCCAGCCCCACAGAAGCAGGATGCTCACCTTAGGAGGGGAAGTCAGGGGAAGGCAGCCTGATGTTCTGTGTGACTTAATCTTGAAGGAGAAATGCACTTGAGCTTGTGAGGAAGGGAATGAGGGGCCAGGGGTTCAGGCTGTTGGAAGAGAAGTTTCAGAGGATGCTGAGGAAGGCAGTCCATGTGATAGAACCGCAGTGTGGGCTGGACTGAGGAAGGAGAATGGAGATAGGAAAAGTGGCTACAAAGGCAGGATCTGTGAGGGGCTCATACAATGCTCAGTCTTTGTCTTAGTTAGAGTTTAACTGCTGTGAACAGACACCATGACCAAGGCAAGTCTTATAATGGACAACATCTAATTGGGGCTGGCCTACAGGTTCAGAGGTTCAGTCCATTATCATCAAGATGGGAGCATGGCAGCATCCAGGCAGGCATAGTGTAGGCAGAACTGAGAGTTCTACATCTTCATCTGAAGGCTGCTATCGGAAGACTGACTTCAAGGCAGCTAGGATGAGGGTCTTAAACCCATGACCACAATGACACACCTACTCCAACAAGACCACACCTCCAAATAGTGCCACTCTCTGGGCCAAGCATATTCAAAGCATGATAGTTTTTTTTAACCCCTAGATCTATTAGTAAACATCTTTCTTATCACACATAGTTTTTTTACAGAAGACATGTACCAAAAAAAATGGAAACATTTTAAACGATAAGGCTTGTGATAGCTTGTAGATTTTTCCAAGTAAGAATTTACCCTACAAGGAAAAGGAAGATAAATTATTATTTCATTTGTTTATTTAAGAATATTGAAGCTAGGCCTGTTGATGCAGGCCTATAATCCCAGGTTCTTGGGAGGCTGAGACAGGATTTCCTGTTCAGAGCCTAGCTGACCAAAGTTAGCTCAAAGCTAACTTGAGCAACTTACAGAATGAGTTCAAGGCTAGCCTGAGCACTTGAGTGAGGCCCTCCCTATCTCAAAATAAAAAAAGGTATGAGGAGCTGTCCCTAGGTCCAATGATGTGAGACATGCAGAGATATTCCTTCTAAGATGAATAAGTTATTGCACCTGGCCCCTCCCACCACCAAGAAAGAAGCATAACGTTTAGTGGGTCTATTTGGATTCTGGAGACACGCACATTCCTCACTTGGATGTGTTACTCAGGCCCATTAACCAAGTGACTCAGAAAGCTGCTAGCTTTGTGTGGGGGCCTGGAACAGAAGGCTCTTCAACAGGTCCAGGCTGCCCTACCACTTGGACCATATGATCCAGCAGATATGGTACTTGAGGTGCTGATGGCAGATAGAGATGCTGTATGGAGCCTCTTGCAGGCCCCTGCAAGTGAATCACAGAAGAGACCTTTGGGATTTTGAAGCAAAGCTCTACCATCATCTTCAGACAACTATTCTCCCTTTACAAAAAAGCTCTTGGCATGCTATTGGGCCTTAGTAGAAACTGAACATTTGACAATAGGACACCAAGTTACCATGCGACCTTAACTGCCCATCATGAGCTGAGTGTTATCAGACCCTCCAAGTTGTAAAGTAGGACATGCACAGCAGGAGTCTATTATCAAATGGAAGTGGTATATGCATGATTGGACCTGAACAGGTCTTGAAGGCACAAGCATGTTACATGAAGAAGTTCCTTGAATGCCTATGGTTTCTACTCCTGTTACAATGCCATTTGCTGCCAAGCATGCACCTATAGCCTCATGGGGTGTTCCCTATGATCAGCTGACTGAAGAAGAGAAGACTAGGACCTGGTTTACTGCTGGCTCTGCGCGTTATGCAGGCACCACCTAGAAGTAGACAGCTGCAGCCTTACAACCCCTTTCCAGGACAACCCTGAAAGATACAGGTGAAGGAAAATCTTTACAGTGGGCAGAACTTTGGGCAGTACACATGGTATTAGATTGTTTGGAAAAAGAAATGGCCAGTTGTATGATTGTTCACTGACTCATAGGCTGTAGCCAATGGACTGGCTGGATAGTCAGGGACTTTGAAAGATCATGGTTGGAAAATTGGTGAGAAAGACATCTGGGGAAGAAGTATGTAGATAAATTTCTACAAATGGTCAAAGGATATGAAGATATTTGTGTCTCATTTAAGTGTTCACCAAAAGGTGACTTCAGCTGAGGAATTCAATAATCAAGTGGATAAGATGACTCATTCTGTGGACAGTCAGCCTCTTTCCCCAGCCATCCCTGTCACTGCTAAATGGGCACATGAACAAAGTGACCATGATCGAGATGGAGGTTATGCTTGTTGGGCTTAACAACACGGACTTCCACTCACCAAGGCAAACCTGGCTACAGCTGCTGCTGAATGCCAGATCTGCCAACAGCAGAAACCAACACTGAGACCCAGATATGGCACCATTCCTCAAGGTGACCGGCCAGCAACCTGGTGGCAAGTTGACTACATTAGACCACTTCCCCCGTGGAAAGGACGTTTTGTTCTTACTGGAGTAGACACTTATTCTGGTTATGGACTTGCCTTTCCTGAATGTAATGCTTCTGCCAAAACCACCATCCGCGGACTCACTGAATGCCTTATCTATAGTCATGGTATTCACACAGTATTATTTCGACCAAGGAACTCACTTCACAGCCAGAGAAGTGTGACAGTGGGCCCACAATCATGGAATTCACTGGTCTTACTATGTTCCCCATCATCCTGAAGCTGCTGGTCTGACAGAAAGATGGAATGGCCTTTTGAAGATACAGTTACAGCACCAATTATATGGCAGCAGCATGGAGAGCTGGGGCAGAGTTCTTCAGAAGGCAGTATATGCTTTGAATCAGCGTCCAATATATGGTACAGTTTCTCCCATAGCCAGGATCCATGGGTCCAGGAATTAAGGGGTGGAAAAGGGAATAGTTCCACTCACTATCACTCTTAGTGACCCTCTAGGAAAATTTTTGCTTCCTGTCCCCACAACTCTGGGATCTGCTGCCTAGAAGTTTTGGTTCCAGAGGGGGGAGTGCTCCTACCAGGAGCCACAACAAACATTCCATTGAACTGGAAACTCAGACTTCCCCCTGGTCATTTTGGATTTCTAATACCCATAAACCAACAGGCTAAGAAAGGATTAACAGTGTTAAGAGGGGTGACAAATCCAGATTACCATGGGGAAATTGGATTGCCTCTCCATAATGGGAGGTACAAATGATTGTCTGAAGTGGAGGAGATCCCTTCGGGCGTCTCTTAGTATTACCATGTCCTATGATCAATGGAAAATTACAACAGCCTAATTCAAGCAGGATGACAAAGGACGCAGATCCATTAGGAATGAAGGTATGGTTCACTCCTCCAATAAAAGAGACAAGACCTTCTAAGGTGCTTGCAGAGGGTAGAGGAAATACAGAATGGGCAGTAGAGGAAGGTAATTATAAACACCAGCTAAGGTCACATAACCAGTTGCAGAAACGAGGATTATAAAGTAATATGAATGCTTCTGTTTTATTTCGTTAAGAATAATTTTGTCGCTGGGCGAGGGTGGCACACACCTTTAATCCTAGCACTTGGTAGGTAGAGACAGGCAGATTTCTGAGTTCAAGGCGAGCCTGGTCTACAGAATGAGTTCTAGGACAGCCAGGGCTACACAGAGAAACCCTGTCTCAAAAAA
>NW_022196913.1:27620401-27623553 GCF_008632895.1 Mastomys coucha
AAAAAAAAAAAAAAAAAAACAAAAAACAAACAACAACAACAACAACGAAGAACACATTTATCTTTCTTCCAATTTCTTTGACATCAATTTGTACTTGAGATTCTAAAAGAATGTTGCCAAGGGACATTGCCCCATTGTAAATTTACAAATGTGTCTACAACTGTACAAGGAATAGTTATATGATATTAGGCGTATTCATGACCTTGTTATTATTTCATGTGGACATGAGATTTTACTTATGTCAAGTTGACAAGGGGTGGGTTGCAGTGGCTATTCCTGGTTGTCAACTTGACTATATCTGGAATGAACTACCATCTAGAGTTAGAAGGCTCACCTGTGATCCTGATCTTGAGGCTGGGAGATACACAAGTTTCTGACCTGGATCTTGGCATGGAGATCTTGAGGCATAATGGCTATGAATCCCAGGAGACTAAGGCAAGGAGATCTCTGAGTTCAAGATCATCTGGGACAAAAAAGTCCCAGATCCAGGAATGGCCGTACGCACCTTTAACCTGGGCCACACCTTCTGCAGGAGACCTACGTAATGACATTGGAAGAAGGAAGACCCTCCTTCGCCTGCTTACCTTTATGGGACTGAGTAACTTCCAGATGCTTGGACTTCCATTCACAGCTGCTGCTGACCATTGTTGAGGAGTTGGACTACAGACTCTAAGTCATCAACAAATTCCCCTACTATATAGAGACTACCATAAGTTCTGTGACTCTAGAGAACCCTAATACAGGAGCACTGGGATCCTATCTGCTAGAGTAACTGAGATTCATGGGTGGAAGAGAATCATGCCTGTGCTAAAGTAACTGAGCGGCATGTGTGGCTTCAAAAGAAGTTGAAACTTACCGAATAAAAAACTAAAAATCATATAAAAATAAATTACTTTTTATTTTCAAATATAAACTTCAAATTGGACCACTAATCCAATTCCTGTTAGTTCAGCTTTCCAACACAGTGAACAAACACCACAGACCACTACCCTAGTGGAAGGCAAGTCCACTCTTCCAGCCAGAAACTGTTCAGGGCCCACTGAGAAAGAAGCAGGCAAACAGAAATCAAAGAAAACATAACAGGCACCTACAGTGGTCTTCATCCTGGATAGGACCTGTAACGTTCTCAGACTGGCACTCACAGGATTTAGTCAAAGTACGTAAAAGACACCAACAAAAAAGGCCTTTTACCAGACTCTTGGTCTGTGGAATAGAGAAAACATCTGCCCAGATGGTTACACTCTGCAGGAGGCAGATCAGGATGGGTCAGGGCTGGTAGGTATTTCTTCTTCCATCAGGAGTCCCTGAGTGGCTATGGTTCTTCCTTGCTCTCTGCAGGTAGAGGGGCTCCAAAGATCCTGGCAAGGAGCCCTCTGTTGGATCGGGCCTGGTCCTGGACAGTAGCCAGCCGAGCTCTTTCCCGCCCTCCTGGACGAGCTGCTTTCCGGGCCCTAAGCTCCTGCTCTGTGGGACGCTGAGTAAATGTCCAGGAGCTATTTGGTCGAGTAGCATCCCCATCAGCTGCAAGGAAGCGTTGTCCCTGTTCTACATTGCGAAGATAGAAGTCAGTCTCTCGCTTTGCTTGGGCAACCTCGGCTCGTAGGCGCTGCCTTCGTACTTGGCGCTCAAAGGCGAGGTGTTCACTGAGGTGGGACCAAGTAAAACGATGCAAATACTGTGGGCAGGAAAACAAGAAAGAAAAGGTCAAGATACGGAAGAACGGGAGAAGAAACTGGGAGTTTCTTAGGACTAGCAAGAAGGCTGGGGTGCCTGAACAAGAGCTGGAGGGAAGAAAGAAAATGTGGCAGACAAACTGAGACCCTCACCTTGAGGTTCCACAGGTCGTAACGGAAGGGGCTGCGCTTGCGGGCGCCCATGGGCGTGTTATGTAGACTGGCTGCCACTCGCTTGGCTATGCGCTTGTCTCGGAACTCCACCCAGCCTTCAGTATAGTCCTTGCTGTATTTAGTTCCCTTCTTTCCTCCCGCGGCCGCGGCTGCCTTCTTTTTGCGTTTCACAAAGCGGTCTGTAGGCCAAACACAATGAACATCCTGGTCAAGCACCCACTGAGACCCAAACCCCCAGTTTGGCCAGAGTAGTCCAAACCTGCTTCTTTAGTTGCTACTTTACAGTGGTTGATGAAAACCGGCTGTCTTTAAGGTGCAATTTCTACTTTCTTTGACTCATTCCTCCCTTCAAATGACAACTCCTTGAACTTAAGAACTGGACTGGTCCCCACATCCATTTCCAAATTCCACGTGTCAAGAGGTGGGAGAGGCTGCAGGAGGCTAACCATACAGTTTCAGGGACTATTTGAAAGTCGAGGGAGCAGGAGAAACGGTTCAGCGGTTGAGAGCACTGACTGCTCTTTCAGAGGTCCTGAGTTCAATTCCCAGCAACATGGTGGCTCACAACCATCTGTGATGGGATTTGATGCCCTCTTCTGGTGTGTCTGAAGACAGTTACAGTGTACACACATAAAAAAATAGTAAATAAATAAATAAACTTAAAAAAAGAAAGGAAGAAAAGAAAATCGAGGTTATCTTTCAGGCCTTATTAGCGCACTCTCTTTATCCCACTCATCCTCTCCATTTTCCTTCCTTGCCCCTGCCACCTGAAGGACCTGAGTACTACACACTTAGCAGCTAGTAGGGAGCCAGAGCCTCCCAAGAGCCAGAACCCCACGCCTCATTCGTGTACAACCAAGCAAATAAGTCGTGGCCGCCTGCCCGCATCGCCACCCTCTCCTTTCGACGCAGGACTTACCCTCGGCCTGGAAGAAAACGCGTCCCACCTCGCCGTAGGCGCTGAGCAGATTGCGTACGTGCAAGGGCCGGAATCGCGGCGGGACGTGGCCTAAGTACACAATACCCGGAACTACCTTCTTCTTCTTGCTGTTGCTGCTGCTGCAGGCCGCTTCCTCGGCCTCCTCCTGCTCCTCCGCCGCCTCTCCAGTCACCTCTTCCTCTTCCTCTTCCTCCATTGCAGCCTTTCGCTCCTCCACCAACTCTCCTGCCTTCACCATGGCAGATACGGGGAGCACGACAGCCGCAAATCTGTCGCTATCTGATGATGCACTTCCTGCGAGCCAATCTGTGGGTCCCGACCAAGAAGTGACGTAAATTCTGGGTGACGTTCTACGGCGGGGCGGG